>NC_090929.1:807964073-808267103 GCF_040938575.1 Ambystoma mexicanum
GACCGCAAAGGAAAAGAGCAGCAACATCTAGAAGAAGAGGGGGAAAACGACACCTTCACTTCATATATCGCCAAAACCTTAGGGGACATACAGCAACGGCAATGAGATGCAGAAGAGGAACCAGAAGAATTTGGGAACCCAATACTAAACATAGCCAATCTATTCGGTGACAAAGCAGACCCTATTGAACATACCCCACATCCTGAGAGTAACGAGGAAACTTGCCAACAAGACCACTCCTATGTCGAAACCAAGAACAAAACAAGGCACTATAAAGAAGAAAATAAACTGCAATCTAATAACTAACCCAAGATCAATGTCCAAACACGCTAGAAAGACCTACGTTCTTCTCTCAGACGGTGGAATCGTCATCCTATTAGTCACACTACACATCCGTCTACCCGACAACTCCAAATGCACACAGGTAAACCAAAAAGGGAGAAGAGAAGGATTTGCAGTAGCCTACAAAGAACACCTTAAAATAAACCGCTGACCTGCTGAACATCAAACTGCGAATCCCTCGTCCTTCACCTTACAGCAGACTCAGAAACAAACCTTGCATTCATACTCCTCTACAGACCACCGTCCTACGACGCTACCTTCGTACACGCCTTCATAGAAGCCATCACGAACCTGGCCATCAAACATGATCACCTGATAATCCTCAGGGTCTTCAACATATGGTTTGAAGACGAGTACGCAAACTCACATAAATCACTAATTCGAGACAATGAAACTATGCCAGATGGTGAAAGGAGCGACACACACACAGCAGGACACACTTTTAATGCAATTTTCGCCGCCAACAACAAACCAATCTCAACTGCGTCACCAATACAAATACAACTGTGCGACCAACTCATACCATTTGTGATCCAACTACCATCTAAAGCACCCAAACAGACCTAAAAGATCCCCCCAATCTAGAAAAGAAGCTGGAATACCATCAAAAGCAGTAAATTAAAAACTGGAATCGAACGCAACCCTGGACAGAACTGACCTTGATGAAAAAGCAGACCTAATCTAGAAATGGATCGCCGAAAAAATAGCATATCCCCATTACAATGAAAAAATAAAAATGGAAACCTGAACTAGAATGGAGGAAAAACTAGGATCAAGCCAAAAGAATAAATGCTCAAAACAAATCTGAGCATACAAAAAGGAAACTCTCAAAGCCAAAAAGAAATAGTACGAAGACTGAATCACAAAAGCCACCAACACCCAGAAAGAACTGTTCAACATCGTAAATGAGATGAGAAACTCCCATGCATGCAATAACATACCGGTACCTTCACAAAAACTATGGAATTATCTCGCAGACCACTTAAAAAAAAAAATCACTGACCTACATCGGTTCATATAAAGTAGACCAATCAACCAGACCCTGCACCATCCCCTACCTACCCTGGAACCTCAGAACAAGCAGAAAAGCTTCACCCAAATGTCAAGAGAAATTCCTCTGGTGAAACAAAGCAATAAAGCAGGCTCCCCAATGGACCCCTGCTCATCTGACATCTATAAATCAAACCCTACACAGGGCACACCATCGGAATGCCACATTAACCTCTTCAACCGATCACTCTCAACGGGGAGAGTACCACAGGCTTTCAAATCTGCGTACATCAAACCACTCCTCAATGATGCAATGGGCAATGTGGAAGACCTCTCTAACTACAGCCCGATATCAAACATTCCCTATCCTGCAAAACTATTAGAGACCTATGTCTATGAAGAAACACTGGAACACGTAGAAAACCATCAAATATTGAGCCTGGCACAAGTCTGCTTTAGACCCATGAGAGGGACAGAGACAGCACTTCTCTCTATTTGAGACGACCTAAAGACCAACGCATGCTCCAACACAAACTTGGCACTGATACTATTCAACCTCTCTGCAGCATTCGACACAGTCAGCCACAACATCCTCATCGAGAGACTGGAAGAAATGGGGACCACTGACACAGCGCTGCTCTGGATTAAATCTTCCTCGTCTGAAAGAACAGAAACAGTATGGCTAAAACCATTCAAATCCGCACTGCGGGACACCACCTGTGGAGTACCACAAGGATCCTCCCTATCCCTACTCCTCTTCAACATCTACATGACGCCACTAATCAACCTCATCAAAAGACACAGCTTCATTGGCTACAGCTTCACAGATGACACCCAAATCATCTTTAAAATCGAAGATGTACAAGAGGAGAACACAACGCTAATAGGCTGTCTCAAAGAACTCTGCAAATTGATTAACACTAGCGGCCTCAAAGTCAACCCGTGCAAGACGGAAATCATGATTATATGCAAAAACCAAGGAAGCAACGAGTACATCCCATGGCCCACAGAACTAGAAAGAGCACCCACACCATCTACAATTGTCATAAACCTTGGAATCCTAATGGACAACGAGCTAACCCTAGAACCGCAAGTAAACGTGATAATCAAGAAATGCTTCGTCCACCTACACACAATGAAAAAGATTCTACCATTCCTCTCTTTCACACACAAAACAATGGGCATCATCTCCCTTATAACGTCCAGGATAGACTACGCCAACAGCCTAGACCTCAGAATGCTGGATTATTTACTGAAGAAACTGCAAGGTATACAGAATGCAGCTACCAGACTTCTCCTCAAACGCTCACGAAGGGACCGCATCACTCCAGCGCGAACAATGCTACATTGACTGCCATTCAAAAAATAAATCGCCTTCAAAACAATGTGCATAACTCGGAGCACTCCACGGCCAGGGAGCAGAATTCATGCAAAAGAAAATCACCATTTACCAGCTGACCAGAACACTGATCCAGCGACGACATCCGTCTAGAACCTAAACCGTGCACAAGAAAAAAACTTGGTGGATCGGCTTTCTCATGCCTAGTCGTTAAACTTTGGAACTCCCTCCCCAGAGAAATACGAACCACGAAGGACCATCTAAAATTAAAAAAACATATAGAAACCTGGCTCTTTAACTCAAAACGGGACGAAAACGAATGAGCATCACCCACACCCCATGGAATGAACACACAACTGGAAAGACTGGGGACTAGGCCAAACCCATGCGAAGTGCAGGGAAGTAGCAAGTCCTCTGAATGGGAGGGAGACCCTGGTGCAACCATTCCCATAAAGGGACCTACCGCAAACACAGGAGAGATGGGACCGACCTAATTGAACCACAGATAGAGGGGATTAGAATTAAAGGGGAGAGAGTGGCGACCAACACTCGGAGCAGATGGGGCACAGAGCTCACGGGCACAGGGAGGTGCCCCCTCTACAAGGGGCACATAGAGGTGATGGCTGCTGTACACCGGGATGTGCCGGGGGCAAAGTGATGTGGACATCCATTAGTCTGAATACGGGGGGTGAAGAGGGTACCACCACTAAATAGCCCTGTTAACGACCCACACCTCTGCACAGAAAATAGGAGTGGGAACTGTAGCACATCACAATGTACGAAATTGGAAGCGATATGTGCCCAGGCGGCCAAAGCGCAGGGGGTACGATAAGGTATCGCCACTAATCAACCCCACTAAAAAACTCATCCCTCTGCATACACCTCTCAAACTCTGAACTAAACCCAACCATACCTCTACAGCACAACAAACTGCACGCACTTCACTACACAGCAACAACTAAACAAACCATACATAGCCCTGTACAACAGCACATGACGGCTACCGACTGAAAAAACACTAGGCTCGGCGAACAGTTTAAACAGAACTGAAGCCGCCAAAGGCACATCTCAGCTCTCTTGCTCTTTTTTCCCGCTCAGTCCTACTAACCTCGCTCCCTCCGCACCCCCACACCCACTCCCCCCTACAGCCTAACCTCTGCCATTACAGATCCCCCAGAGCACCAAGGGACCATGCAGGTGGTGATAGTGCACGGTATAAAACAACCTTTAACATAACATAGAGCTGCTCACTTGGCGACAGGTGTATGGAGTGGTCCGGTACCTTTCTACATATTTGGTGGAATTGCCCCAATCTCCAGCCCTATTGGACAGAGATGGTCCACCTTTTGCGGAAGGGGACTTGCATTTGCAACCCCTATACTCCAGAGGCCGGTCTAATGGGTCAATTAAAAACTTAACAGGCCTGTGCAGGTAGAGGCTCGATGGCCCTTTTTAAGCTTAATGCTTATCGTAGCAAGGAACACCATAGCTGCACTATGGAAGTCTGTAAGGAGTCCAACAGAGAACAATTGGATGTGCAAAACGTGGAGACTCCAGATTTGTGAAAAGGTGACCTATTCTCTTAACAATATGCTAAATCGGTGCAGTCATAAATGGAGCTGCTTCATTCATTGTTAAACCTCTGAATAAGGACTATATACCTTCCTGCCCAGTCTAAGATCCTTGGGTCTACTGATTACTGCCTAGATCACTTCCCTCTGAACCCCCCCCCTGCCCCCACTGCACTGGTGGGGTCCCCTGCAAGAGAAATGCTCGGGGTTAGGACAACCCTGAGTGGGTCCAGGCACTCTGGCCTCCCACGTGTTGGTCAATATGCTTGCACTCGTTCCTCTTTTTCCTTCCTCGCCCCTTTCTCCCACCTTGGGGTAGGTTGTATTTATTGGCGCCTGTTCTGACACTCCAGGTGGAATGACAAGTTTTGTGATACTTGTCAGGTTGTAAAATAACTGCAGAAAGTGACTATTGCGGATATTTACTGTTTCCCTTAATATTCGTTGATGTGTATTTCTGACGGTACCGGTTCTACACTGGGGGCCTCATCACGAGTTGGGCGGGATACCGCTGGGGCCATTAGCGTTATCGCCAACCCCCTCTCCCCCCCCCGGCACTATTAGCGTCGGATCACAGGTTTGGCGGAACAGTAATTCCCCATTCCCCATTGGGCCCATTCGGGAATTCCCCATTCCCCTTTCGGCCCAATGGGGAATTTTCGGCACTACTACCGTCGGTGGTATTTGCGTGCACTAATAGCGCCGAAAATTGGCTAATTTGCAGCAGATTAACCCCCAGCTCAGAGCTGAGGGTAAATCCTGCCAAACCTGTGATTTGGCGGACCCTTAAATGTGGCGGTAATAGCGTTACCGCCGCATTTAAGGGTTACCGCCAAACTTGTGATGAGGCAGTTAGTATTGTGTCTTTGTTTCCCTTCGCTATTCCTTTTACGAAATGTAATTAATGTCATACCATGATTTGTATTGTAGCATTGTATGGTCAGTTTAAAAAAAATAAAAAATGTAATAAGATTTGAATGCAATAAATGCAAAACACAGATTGTATGAAAAAGGTGCAAATGATCCAGAATAGACAGAGGACTCTCATTGGCTGCCTTACAGAATATAAAAGTGCTCAAGCAAGGATACAGGAGAATAATTGGAAGCAAGGAGAAATCTGCACATACCATACCATAGCATAGATAGTGGATGAAGATTAGAAGCTACTAGGAAGGTGTCCCTGTCCAGACAGGCTGATGTTAGAAGAGGGAGATGGTTTTCAAGTAGTGTTGGCATTAGAAAGCAGAGCAACCAAGTGGCTGTGGTGTAAAATATATCAATGCTCACTATTATTGAGGAAGCAACACTATAGCTACTGAAACCATGAGTGATGCTTTTTTGAAGCTCATACCCTGAGAACGAAACTACTTTAGGGGCTGCCATTTTGACAGGTTAGACATTACAACATTAAATGAGATGCCCAGGATCACACATTGGTTAAGCAGTGAAGCTGGGAATTTGTGCTGACTGCGATGGATGCACTTTTCTACTTTCTTTTCCAGTGAACCAACAAATTCACGTTTTATAGAACTGACTTGAAAGTATACAAATCACATAACCTAACATGAACATTTTTCAAAATAACATGTTATAGAAGCATACAATCCAAAAGGGGAATTATTCTAGCTTGATTGTCTCCATCATCCAGTGGAGCATATAAGTACCAGCATACTAATTGGTGTGATCTGGGCTTCTGTTTAGTATTTTAAAGCTTTAAATGCTCCCAAAACACAGGCTTCTGGAGTTTATAAATGTGCAGAAAAACCTTTTGAATTGTACAAAAAAGCAAAACGTTTTTTGTGTCAATTGGGAAAATCTTAAAATATGCTTGCCCAGAGGCTTGTGATTTCTAGTCCACTCTTCTGTCTAGAACACCATCCACTCAAATTCCAATACCACCAATAGGTGAGAAGCCCACAATTTCACAGAAGACAGCACAGTAATGTCAGTGATCGAAGATGATTTGTACAGGATTGCTGTATAATCTGCTAGGAAATCAAGGAACGCTTTTGGTGTCCACATTCAAGACTGGAACCAATACCTTATCGGACAAACACTTGATGCTCAACATACAAGGTGGCTGCCTAGGTTTTACAAATCCTCATCTGAAGAAACCAATTTCTAGACCTCACTCATACAGATGTGGTGATCGTTTATTTTAAATGATATATAGCAACCACTCTATGGTTCAGGTACACTGCAGATATCACCTGCTGTGCTACAAAACAAAGTACATATACAAGCAGGTTAATCAACTTAGGACATAGGGAAGGCTGGATCGACCTTTCTGGAATTTGGTATTGTAATCTGCATATGAACACAAAGATCTACAATCGGTGCATAGCAAACTGAGCTATATTCTGAACCATTGTGGCACTCAAATTTATCAATATGCATTTCAGCTTTGGCTATTGCACATGATCAATATAATTCCCACAGAAAGGTGAGAATGCCACAGGAGCTGTGTGGTGTAGTGAACTTGCAAACTATGTATACCGCAGTGAACACAGAAAGCATTACAGAATGAATTGGTCAGAGCAGAATGTACTTGTCAACAACTGAGGTAGTCGGTTTAGAGCCTCAGCAGGATGCCATAAAATATCCTGTCGTGTGCTATTTAAGTTTGGCAAACAATGGTAACTGACATATTTTGATCTAGCAGACAGCCTTGTGGGGGCCCCCCCTCCACGGTCAGGGCCCGGGGACAAGTGTCCTTTTTGTCCTGCCATAAAGATGTCCCTGTGCACAGGGTCAATCAGGTCTTGTGTGTTGTCCTGCAGGTCGAACCAGTTCAAAGATTTCATGTACCATTACAGAGATGAGAAGAGTGCGAAAGCAGCACTCCAGGTGCTGTGTCGTGCTTTAAATTTGGTTCTGACATTTGTTAATGAATGTCCTTTATTGGTTCAAACGGCATCGAATTCAGTTCAAACCTCTGTGAACAGGATTTCTGTATTGGATTGAGTTTGGTTAGAACCTGTGTAAACAGGGGCCGTGTATTGGTTTGAAGAGCGTTGAATGTGGTTTGACTGCAGTTCGAAGCTGTGCAAACAGGATTCCAGCTCTTTTTTTTTCAGGTGCTGTGAGTTTCAATCCAGAAGCCCTTGGACAAGATAGCACATTTACCTCTAGATTTCCACTCCAAGGATGTGAGGCTATACCTGCAGGGGACTGTTGCCTCCAGTGGGCAGCTTGGTTACCAGTGCAACTGGAGGGAGTGCAGAATTTGGTCCAACAGAAGTCACCCCCAACGTGCCCTGTGGGAGGTTAGGGAGAAGAATGTGCCTCTGCCACTCAGTCTTCACCTCAATGGTGGAGGGCTTTGGAAAGTCAACTCTCCCAACGTAGGTCCAATTAATTTTTCATTTAGGTGTTTGTCCAAAAGTGAATTAACCAAGCAATGAGAGACTCCCTCTTTTTATTGGCAAAAGCCTGCTTTAAGAGGCCCAATCCCTGTCCTTGAGGTAAGTGGTCTTTGCCTTCTGACATCCTATCCAAAGTGCTGTGTGCCAAAGGAAGTGGTGGGAACAGGAAGGAAATATAGAGAGAAACAAAATGGTGGAATCTTGCTCCAACCATGCCAAGCTCCCTAAGGCTACACTAACTCCACCTCCTTCCCAGGTCAGTAGCATCAAAGGCCCTTTTGGTATGCAGCACACTGCTGTGAGACTAGTCCTTTTTGGATGGGTCTGCTCTTTGATTCCTGTTTCCCAGGACAGCTACCTCTGGGAGGCTGCTTTGCCGGAGAGAGGTTTTACCAATCCTCACAAAGGATTAAAAGGTGAGGCCCAGCCATTCAGTCTCTTGCCCATCAGCTGGCAGGTCAGACTTTTGGACCATAATAAACCCCTCACTAGCTGACATGGGCTCACAGTGCTGCACATGTATGATAGCAATCTGATGTGGCTTTGTATAGTTATGTGAATTACAATCAAACCTACCCTAAATACATGTATGGTTTATGCTTAAAGATTAAACTGCCACCACAATAGTAATTCTTCATGGCTGGTTTTGGAGCAGCGGTGCAGACTTTGAAGTGCAGACTGTGCTGAAGTGACTGGGTGTTGTAATATGGAAAAAAGACCCCAGTGGATAAGCAGAGGGCAGGCCAGGTAAGATTCCATGCCCAAAAAACGAAAGGGGCCAAAAACATGACCAAATACTGTTTTATTTAACAAAACCCAGATTAAACGGGGACAGCACGAACATTAGGCAAATCTTCATGTGTCTCAACAATTTGAAGCGTGGTAACATCTTTTAAGGGGCTATGATATTGTGAATGACATGTAACATTACAAAACCCTAAGGTGGGAAGGGCTTGGGTGAAGGAACAAGTTAGATATAGATTCTAGATTGGATTAGTATTCTGATTAGTCGGGCCATATCCATTAGCTCCTCCTTAGACCACCTCCAAAAAGATACATGGGGAAACATGTAATTAGGGCACTCTGAGAGTGGTGGATGCAACACTGTTGAGGGCGACGTGGATGGAGTGCAATGATTGGTCAGTGGTTGCTTTGTCAGCCTTGGCACCCTTGGAAAATTACCAGCGCAGGAGCACAATAGGCGGTGGTGAGAATGGCTGACTTGCAAGAATTTGCTTTGGGAAAACACTTGTTACCAGCAGATGCCGTTTGCCTGGAGAATTGAAAGGAGACAGTGTTCAGTGCCAAGGTCCATTAACGGCAACCCTTTGTCTCTTTTTCCTTATGATTGGCTTGTCCTGTTTAATCCTTCTGCCCCCTGAGTTGTGCCACATGTTAGTCAGAAACCCTTTTTTTGCGAAAAACACTGCTAGAAATCTATATTCCCTACTATTTGGTTCCAATATTATTTTTTATGTCGGAATCGGCATCTTGATTTCTGAGCAGAATTCTCCTTTCCATGGGGATATTATTTTCCTTGTACTTTGGAACGCATGGTGACACAAGAGACCACAGTTCAAGGGTGTTTATTGAACTTTTGCAGGGGTGTGGTAAATGCCTATCTAATCCTAAATCTAAAGATGGGAACCAGCTACAACCGTCAAATAATAATGAAGGTAGTCCTAGTGGAGTCTTGTTAACATAAAAGGGCTAATACTAAAAGACCTATTGCCAATCCTTACTACTAAGTTACAAATAATGTGAGGTGAAGTTCATGAAAAAGAAGTGTTAACAAAATGATAGTCAGGATAATACAGCCCCACATCATCAGCACGGGGCAAAGCGGTTTACTCGAGCAAATCGCACACTCTGGCTTCTGCGGCACGAGGATACAGTTCCATTTTCCACAAGTCCGGGCCTTCAGTGTCCAGGCCTCTTTACTTCTTGCAAGTCTCTTGACTCAAAGGGCCTGCTGTACGGAACAATTTTTCTTTTCCTTGCACCGGTAGGGTGTTCACCAGGCTCAGATCCCTTCCACGGCAATATCAGCATTCTTTCTCTGGTGACTCATGGTTCACCCCGGACCCCCCTCAGCCGGGATCAGATCCTTTTCACATCAATTAGTCTCCCTCAGCCGGGCTCGGACCAATGTCGATGCACTTTACACGATCAAAGACTTTCGAATGTACACAGGGTTTATCTTGACCTGTTGTATGACCACTTTGATCTTAATCTTCCTTACTCCTACGCCCGTCCCCTTTCCTCCATACTTTTGGGACATTCCGTCCTTTGGGATGGGACCAGAGCACTTTTTTAAGCATCAAAAAATAACTTTTTTGTCCTTTTTATTTGCACACGTTGCCACTGCATGTGACCGTAGCCCCGCCTTTCTGAGCTCTACCCTGCGCATCGCCCTCCCAATCCTTTTCTCCACACGGCTTGGGTCGGACGCATTTGCATCTTAGAGAATTTTTTCTTTTTGTTCCCTTGTTCTTCATATTCCTGCTTTGGTTCCACAGTCGTCTTTCTTCCATCTATCCCGGAGCATCTGGGATTCGTGTCCTGTTCTTAGTGTGAATGTCGTTTCACGAGGGGGGATCCCCATTCTCTGTCTGGAGTGCTTGGGCCCGGAACACTGGTGAGGGACTCTTGCTTCTACTGAGACTCCCTCTCTGTCCGTACACTCCAGCGTCGTCTTGTCCAGTGGGAGGAGGTTTTCCAGCAGATTCCTCCTCATTTACAGCAGTTCATCGAAGAAAAAAAGGAAGGGTCTGGTAAATTCCTTCCTTTTTAGGGCCCCCGGCCAGGGTACTCTTTCCCGGGGTCTTCTGGTTCCAGGAGGGGCCCAAGTGGCTCTGGTACCAGGGCTCTCCCTGAGGTTTCACACAAGGGATCTAACCTGGACTCCAGAGTTTCCTCAAGGTTCCCAGTAAAGGGGGCTGTCAGGACCGGATCTTCATCTGAGGTTCCCCATCTGGGGGCTAAAGTTAAGCCCTGCATTTCTGGGGCTATTTTCTGGAGGGTAGTTCCTGAGGTTTCCAAGTCTGGAACTAAACGTACCAACACTAATCTCGAGGTTTCCAGTAAAGTGACTAAAAGCACTGGGGTTACCCCGAGAATCCCCGACTAGGGGCTAGAACTAAAACTCCTATGGCTCTGGCTACGGGGGTTGACCCTAAGCCTTCCCACACACAATCCGGTGGTCGAACCAATCCTGCTGAGGTGGACAAAGAAGGAAGACAAACTCCTTCAAGTACCGGCCTTGCTGACGTTCCCCCACTGAGGGCTAATTCTTCAGCAGAATCTAAGGAGTTGCAAATGCACTCTAGATCTGCTTGCACCGGCTCTGCCAAGGTACCCCATCACAAGGCTGAAATGGAAAAAAGTCCCCTGATACCCCGACGGCCCTGCCCGGCCAGCCTGAGCAGGTGTTGGGAAGCCTGCGATGGGCGGCCTGGAGTGGGGGCGAGAGGGGCAGCCGAAGCTCATCAGAAGCACCATCGGCGCACACTGCTTGAGGTTTATTCATGCATGCGCCCCGGAGGTTGGCAGCTGGTTCTTGTGCTGCCGGTGTGTGCTCCCAGTAGTATCTCCTGGGGCCAATGGTGGAGCGCAGCGTGCGTCCCTCCAGGCAAAAGCAGTTATCGCAGAAGAGACGCATGACCAAGATGGAAACTGCATGACTCAAATTCTGCTTGGTGGCGTCCAGATGAGCCGCAATGGGGTCCAGATGGCGCAGCTCGTTTTTGTCGATCCAATGCTGCTGTCCACATTTCTCACTAACCGCGATATAACAAGATGTTGGAGGATATTTAATGTTGCTGGATATTAGCCTTCTCAGGCAGCGCCCATCTTGCAGCCGCGCAACGGCACCCCCGTAAACATGTAACTTTTAATGTGCATGAATAACTAGGTGCAAAGAAATAAATATTACGAAAACATTTCTGTTTTTCAGCTAAAACACATATTTTTACTCGCATATAAAATACTCCTTTTGGGATTTGGACTTATATTTTTACTCCCTAAAAATCATTTTACTCCCAACTTAAAAAATAGGGAGTAAAATACTTCTACTTCAAAATCTTATCTGGAGCACTGGTCATACGGTTAGAGATGAGCTTGCAAACTTGTTGCACTCAGTATATCAATGAATGCTTTTCTCTGTATAAAAAAATTAACATGGAAGATCCAAGTCAGGTTTGTTTTTGGAGAGGCCATGAACAGCAATTTTAATGGTCATCTCCGAAAATTTTGAAAACATTGTGCTGGGTTCATGCAAATGGCGATCTCAATGATGGTTCATGTTGTGTTAGGCACATTTTTAATAGAAATGTTTAAATTAATGGATCAGGTTGTAGAATAAGGGAAGTCTGATTTTAATGAAATATTAATTTATTAGTGTGATAATGATGTTTGTTTGCCGTTTGCTATTTGGGGCTTTTATATTTCTTCACTGTCTACTGACAATTATGAGTCAATTTTTGTATATAAATGATAATGTAATAAGAATATGGATATTTGCGTCTGCAAAATAGTTTATGGATTGCCTTGTTAATGGTATGATGGTATAACTACAACAAAAATAAATGATTTAAAAAAGGAATTTAGCAATATGACTGCAATACATTAACAGGCCGATTCATGGAATGAATGTGCGCCGAAAAAACGGAGCACGCGTGCGAAAACGTGCGATTCGCAGTGAAATAGCGATTATCGCATAGAAAACAGCGCACACCTATTCATGGAAGTCCGTGCACGCGCAAAATGTGGGATGTGCGCTGAAAAAGTGTGCGGCGCATGCTGGCGCACAGGTCATCGAACGCCGTGCGATAAGGCCACAGCGAATTCGCACATAGCGCGGCGCACACAACAAAAGTAGGCGTAACACGGGGGGGTCACACGCAGAATGGGGGAACAACTCGTGAAAATGTGGGCGTCACTGGGGAAGTACAGGAGGCAAGTGCGCGGAACGCCCACACGCTCCCCTACAACACGTATTCATGGAATGGAATAGGGAAAAACAGTGCACGGCCAAAGACGCGCACAGGCCCATACATGTCCGCCACACGAAAGCAGGCGGTAGCGTGCCTGCGCAGGAATAAAATTTGCGCGCGAAGTTCTACATGCGAATGGCCTGGGTGCGTGTATTTCAGGGGTGCGTGAAGTCCCACTCGCGATCGGGCCTGGGGGAGCGTGTGCGTGTATATCAGAGGTGCGCGAGAAGTCCCACATGCGATTGGCCTGGGCGCGTGTATCTCGGGGGTGCGCGAGAAGTTCCACACGCGATTGGCCTGGGCGCGTGTATCTCGGGGGTGTGCGAGAAGTTCCACACGCGATTGGCCTGGGCGTGTGTATTTCAGAGGTGCGTGAGAAGTTCCACACGCGATTGGCCTGGGCGCGTGTATTTCAGAGGTGCGCGAGAAGTTCCACACGCGATTGGCCTGGGGGAGCATGTGCGTGTATTTCAGAGGTGCGCGAGAAGTGCCACACACGATTGGCCTGGGCGCGTGTATTTCAGAGGTGCGCTAGAAGTTCCACACACGATTGGCCTGGGCGCGTGTATCTCAGGGGTGCGCGAGAAGTTCCACACGCGATTGGCCTGGGCGTGTGTATTTCAGAGGTGCGCGAGAAGTTCCACACGCGATTGGCCTGGGGGAGCGTGTGCGTGTATTTCAGAGGTGCACGAGAAGTTCCACATGCGATTGGCCTGGGCGCGTGTATTTCTGGGGCTCGCGGGTGGTCTCACACGTGATCGGGCCTGGGGGAGCAGGGTACCACTCACCGTCTGCCTTGCGTGTAGAAGAACGCGTAGCCAACACCCACCCGCTGTGAAGTGATAGCGTGTGAACCCCAACGCCTGCAAAACACACGCACTGCACCCCATGAAAAGCAACGCCCGTGCCCGATACGTCACAGACGCGCATACGCACTAAGGGCCTTTGGTCCAATGGAATCGCGTATGCGTGCTGACGTGCTTACGCGCTAAGGGCCTTTCCTCGAATTACACGCTGACGTGCAGAATTTTCACGTGCCAAATCACTCCGTATCAAGCTGGCCACGCGTAAGCACACGGAAGACCATGCTCCTGCCCAAAATGCCGAATTACTGCCCCCCAGAGCAGCCTCCCACGAGCCACCTGCCTGCCTGCTGCCACCATGCCCTGCCATTTGGTGCCTGCACATCAGCCATCTGCAGGGGTCCAGTTGCTGTGTCCACCCCTGCTGGAACAGAAGACTCCCGACTGGGATACCATCGCTCCACAGCCCAGGCCCAGGACCCAGTTGCCCACCCACGCCTGCCTTGGGGGGTCGCCATGTCGGGGCAAACACCATCCGAGACCACTGGCGACCCCCAGCCAGAGGGGCAGAGGGCCACCAGCTTCAGTCAGAAGGAAGTTGGTGTCCTGGGGCATTATGATGCCCTCTTTGGATCACCATGCGCCGACAAGGAAGGACGGGACAGGATCTGGGACGACTTTGTGGTTGCCATCAACGCGGAGGGGGTGGCAACCCGCAACATCAAGCAAGTCAGGAAGCGCTGGGAGGACTTCAGGTCCAGGACCCTCATAAAGGCCCGGCGCCTCATGGAGGGAGGCCGGGGCAGCATGAGTACCATCCAGCTGAGGGTCCTGGAGAGCGTACGCCCAGCGCTCCATGCCCAGATCCTTGAGAGGCAGACCCGTCTGGAGTCGAGCGGTAAGTGGCTAAGCATTGCTGTGTGAGACAGGGCATGTTGCAGCGTGCTGGTTGTCTGATACTTGCCTGTACGTGTGACATAGGCCATGTACGCGTGTGTGTGTGTGCAGGGACATCATGGTCATGCATGTGAGACCAGTAATGTGTGAAGCACACGGTTGGTGTATGTGTTTAAATGTAACATGGGGAGCCCTATGCGGAATGGACACATGAGAGCATGCCAGTCTCTGTTCCTGGACATGGGTGTGGGTGAGGGATGGGTGCTGATGCCATGTGCATGTATGGTGTCCATTTCGGTGTTTCTGACCTGCGTGTCTGTGACTTGTGAATGCCATGGATGCATGACACATGTCGGTGACAATGTTCAGATTCACTGATGCAGCCTAGTTATCCTTGCATCCACTGTGTCTGGGGTGTACGAGTCCAGATGGATGAAAGTACGTTGAAGTGTGTGCATGTGATAGGCATGACCCATGATGCATGTGAGTCCAAAAACAACATTGTATGCTTCAAGAGTCCCTTGGACACGTTTGCTTATGTCCATAGCATGCGCCATGCCTGTTACTGCATGTGTTTTGCCTGCACTGACCCATGTGTTGTGGAGGGACATGATGGAAGTGATCTTTGACAGTGCCACTCATCTGCTATTGCTTCCTGTCTAGGGGACCATTGTACAGTACCCTGATGCTTGTGTTCTATGTCTCCCTCTACAAGCGCAAAGTGAAGAAGAGGGCGGAGACGGCGCTGTGGAGCTAAGCGGCGGGGATGCCCCCACAGCTGCAGCGAAAGGGGTGGGTGAGGCCCCACAGGGGCTTGCAATGGCGGAAGACGGTGTGGAGCCATCCAGGTTGGTGGTTTCCACAGAGGAGGAGGAGGCCGCTACTGAGCCGCACATGGGGCCTGGTGGGGGCATCCCTGCTGGTGCAAGTGGTGCAGTCCAGGGGCAGGGGCAGGGGCAGGAGGCAGCACAGGTCGCCGTGGAGGTGCCTGTGCATGTCACTGTCCCTGACACTGTGACTGCACCACCATGCACCAGCAGGGATGCCCCATCCCAGGGGATGACATGGGATGTCCATGTCATCTGACTCCCCTCCACCTGCGGACGAGGGTCCCCTGGCCGTATGGAGAAGGTCCTGATTGGTGTCGCGTTGCGCACGGCTGTCATTCGTGATGAGGTGCGTGCTTCCCGGGGGGAGCACGCACGTCATCACAAAGAGCACCGTGCCAACGTGGCCCAGTTGGGAGCGGTCATGGTCGGGGGTCTCGTACATGTGTCGGGCACTCTGGCGACCCTCTCCTCCTCTGTGGAGGCTATGCGCCAGTCGTACTCCATGCCGTCATCCGGCCCAGATGCCACCAGGGCCCCCTGTGGACCTGCCCCGACCAATGCAGCCACCTCGGTGGGGATCCCATCCCTGCCACAGTCGGGAGTCGGAGGTCCAGCAGGGGTGGACACACCAGCAACTGGACCCCAGCAGATGGAGGATGTGACGGCATCATCGGGCAGGGCACGTGCACGACGGCGTCGGTGGTTTCCATCAGCCTGGATGCTGTCGTGCTGGCACAGGCAGTTGCAGGCTCGACGTGGGAGGCATCATGGCTCGGGGCCATCAACATCAGGGGTGCAGGCATCGGCCGGAGGGCAGTAGAACCCTGGAATGGGAGTGGCTTCCGTGTGGGAGCGGTTGGGCCAGCAGATAGGTGCGGAGCGGCAGCGGGCAGAGGAGGATCGGCTCACAATGGTCAGGGCGGAGGACTCCATGCGGAGGGCGCTGAGGCGGGCTGAGTGCCTCGAGGGTCTTCGCAGGGAGTTTGAGCTGGACACTGCATTATCCCTGCGAGACCTCGGGGCCAGGGAACATGCCCGCCTCCAAGCCATTGAACAGGAGTTCGATGATGCCCTGGCCCATGCCAACAACCAGTGAGCCGTCGGACTAGCCTGCTGCCCTTGTAAATAGTTATGTAGTTAGTGTTAGGTTTCCTTTGCTTTTTTATTTATTTTGGACCTTTTGGACTATGGACCACATTTTTGTAAATACTTTTTATATTAGGTAGGATTTTTATATAGGTTTCATTTCTTCAGCTGGAATCATGGACCCTGGATTGTTTAGCTGTATATAGTTGACTGTTGGATTTTAGTGTTTTTTTTTTGGATTTACCCATGGATCAATGGTTTTCGGTTTTGTTTTTACCTTGGATTTACTTTCTTGAACTGTGACTTTGGACACCTTTCCTTTGGATTATGATTTGTGGTTGTTCATTATTTTACGGACATGCTGCTTTTGTTTTTTATTCCCATTGTCATTTGTTTATTTTTAATTCCATTTATGCTGTTTTTAATACATTTTTTTCATCAGACTTCAATGTGTAGTATCATCTCATTGGTATCATGCATATCATGATATGGGTTTTGAGATTCACTGACACCCATTGGGTGTATGTGAGGGACATGTGTTCATTTCCAAACTTGCAATTGGGGTTCCATCATGTCATTGCCATTTCTAAGTGGGTGGATGCAATACTCGGGTGGGTGTTTGGCATTTGGAGGCTGACCATAAGGGCCAGGGATCTAGATTATGATGACATGTTGGCTGGGGGACATGTGTGGGGGCCTGCTGGCAGGTGCCCCGGAATGCTGGGGGGTGGGGGTGCAGGGGGACATGAGTGGGACATGAGTGGGGGCCTGCTGGCAGGTGCCCCGAAATGCTGGGGGTGGGGGTGCAAGGGGACATGAGTTGGTGATCATTAGTGCAAGGAGACATGTGCCTTTGCTGGGGGGCATGCCCATGTTGGGTGGGCTGCCTGCGGGACATGACCAGGGATGCAGGGTAGTCCCCTGTGGTGTGGGCTGCCTGCAGGGGCCGTGGAGGGTGTACAGGGAACACCTGGGAGGACCCACACTGCCAACTCACATGTAGGACTCCCCGGCACCCCTGAAATACCCGCACGCAGCCCAATCGCGTGTGAACTTCCCGCGCACCCCTGAAATACACGCGCCCAGGCCAATCGCGTGTGAAACTTCCCGCGCACCCCTGAAATACACGCGCCCAGGCCAATCGCGTGTGGAACTTCTCGCGCACCTCTGAAATACACGCGCCCAGGCCAATCGCGTGTGGAACTTCTCGCGCACCTCTGAAATACACGCGCCCAGGCCAATCGCGTGTGGAACTTCTCGCGCACCCCTGAGATACACGCACCCAGGCCAATCGCGTGTGGAACTTCTCGCGCACCTCTGAAATACCTGCACGCAGCCCAATCGCGTGTGGAACTTCTCGCGCACCCCTGAAATACACGCGCCCAGGGCAATCGCGTGTGGAACTTCTCGCGCACCTCTGAAATACACGCGCCCAGGCCAATCGCGTGTGGAACTTCTCGCGCACCCCTGAAATACACGCACCCAGGCCATTCGCGTGTAGAACTTCTCGCGCACCCCTGAAATACACGCACACGCTCCCCCAGGCCAGATCGCGTGTGGAACTTCACAATCGCGTGTAGAACTTCTCGCGCACCCCTGAAATACACGCACACGCTCCCCCAGGCTCGATCGCGTGTGAGACTTCTCGCGCACCCCTGAAATACACGCACACGCTCCCCCAGGCCAGATCGCGTGTGGAACTTCACGATCGCGTGTAGAACTTCTCGCGCACCCCTGAAATACACGCGCCCAGGCCATTCGCATATGGAACTTCTCGCGCACCCCTGAAATACACGCACCCAGGCCATTCACGTGTAATACTTCTCACGCACCCCTGAAATACACGCACACGCTCCCCCAGGCCAGATCGCGTGTGGAACTTCACGATCGCATGTAGAACTTCTCGCGCACCCCTGAAATACACGCGCCCAGGCCATTCGCATATGGAACTTCTCGCGCACCCCTGAAATACACGCACCCAGGCCATTCGCGTGTAATACTTCTCGCGCACCCCTGAAATACACGCACACGCTCCCCCAGGCCAGATCGCGTGTGAAGCTTCTCGCGCACGCGTGTTCCCGACACCCGTAATACGCGTTCCCTGCTTTGCGTTTGCAGTTTGCCAGTCCGGTAAACTGGTACAGGGTTGGCGCAGCCCTTTGCAATGGTTTTGCGATCTTGATGGCTTTTCCTTGCGCAAGGGCGTTCTTGGGGGCGTAACTGGCGCTGCTGCAGGGTCGCTGCGCCATTCTACGCCACGTCTGCTTTTGGAGGCGAGAATCCATGAATACGCTGTGCGCGGAAATTGATTTTATCGCATGCGGCTGGCGCAGACATTCGCACGGGCACGCTGTGCGCCAGCCGCGTGCGACCCTTTTGTGAGGAATTACATGAATCGGCCTGTAATTCTCTTCTATAAATATGGGCCTGGATGATAAAAATAATATGCACATTTTATATTCTTAGCTCATCCATCTCTGCACATGTCCAATGTCTATGCAAGGGTTCTTTCATACCTTTAAGAATGAAATCAAAATGTTCTGAATTTTTGTTGAATTGTTAGCAAGGGGGGGTTGAGATTTGATATTTCTAATTGAATCCTATACTCATGGTGATTACTATTATTTTGCTATCCTCCGATGCTTCTGAAGATGGTGTGATGAGCGAAAAGCATTAAACAGAGTTGCTTCTCTTATGAGGCTTTGTTGAATTAAGACGAGAGTCCCACCAAGACATTTCTTGTTGAATTATTAAGTCTGGTTATCATTTTGTTTTGATCTATGGAATTCTATAAGGAATGTTTCTACCCACCAATTAATTGATTCATTAATACATATTTTTAATCTATATTGAATTGCCTGAGTTGAGCATGGGTGATCTCTCTTAATCAGAGCCCATAATGTTGATTGTCTTGAATACTCTATGCTGGAATATACTTCACCCTTAGCTCCTCACAACACATTAAGAATCTATTAAGCTCTTATGTATACAGTTGTTGCTTATATTGTGTTCAGTCCTCCCATTATTTCTTGAAAAACGTCATGCCCACGCCTTTCCATGAATATCAGTCTGCATTCTTTAAGGGTCAATATGCCTCCTGTTGGGAAGGAAACAGGGTCCTCCTGGACCCACAAGTGCTTTAGAGTTGGGCATTATAGTGCCTCTTTAAGGCACTATAATGGAATAGGGTGGAGGAGGGGCACTAGGAAGGCTCTCTCATGCAAATATAATTACGTACACAGACATGGGCAAGGAATGAAGAAGGTAGTTATTGTCTAAATATAAGGCACAATGAACTTTTAGCTGGATAGGTTTGTAATGTCAGATCCTAGGCATTGCAAAATCTTAGTACTATAGAGGAGCCAAGCTCCTTCCCAGAAGGAATGTGGCCTATGGGATTCTAAAAATGTACCACAGGCGCGTATACGTTCATCAATATGGCTAGCACTGGCAGCATGAACTAACTCACCAGCTGTCTACTGTCCGTCAAGGGTCCATGCAGGTTAAAAATAGGAATTACATATTCTGTGCAACAAAATGCAGAATGGCACAAATTATAAGAGTAAAGTTTGGAGGATTAGTGCTATGAATATGGAGAGAATGACTGGAAAATGTTTGTACACATAACCATGTTTAGTTTTTCCTTGGGCTAGGCCTCACGGTTTGTAAAAGTCTGCAGAGATACAGGATGTTTTTGAATAAGCTAGCAAAATGTAGAATAGCATGCTCTGACAATTAATATGTATGTTAGATTCAGGTGCAACTAAATCATGCATTATGGAAGGAAACTTTCCCTTATCGGGTAAAACTCTTGACACGCAGGGATTCTCTGGGGCTATTTCTACGGTTCCATACACTGACGAACTGGATAAAAAAGTGGGAGGTAATGTAGTACGAGCCACCTTCTTATATTCAGAGAGTTCCCCTCTTAACTTGTTTGGTTGGGGGTCTGCTCAGTAAACTAAATGTAACTATCATTCACAGATCATGGGGTAGTGTGTTCCACTTCAGGGATAGGTGTAGCTCGAGCAATGATAATCAATGCAATGGCAAGGAAGTCAGAAGTGCTTGGAGTACCTGTGGTCCAGGCCATATTTGTCTATGGCATCAAGGTGCTAAGAAAATCAGTGTCTCACATTGCAACAAAATGTTGACGAGTGCCCACAGATTTTATTTTCTGACCCATGGTGCCACCCGAGGTGGTGGCAGGGACAATACTGTCATTAGATTTGCAAGGACCAGTAGTGTCAGACAAGAGTAGTCCTGTATGGAAAAGATCAGGATGGGTGCAAGTGGCATACAGTACTATGTGTAGACCCGACGGTACAATTGAAGGAAATGGCTGATGAGTTATTTGATGACAGTGAGCGAAATGGGGAAATCATTTTGGAAATCTACATTCCCTGTGATATGGTGCAGTATAGGATGGTACAGTGCCCCTGATGGCAGTGGTGACGCAGTCTTTATTTTTTTGAGGAGGACATGTGATATGTGCCCGCACAATTATGGACTGGTAATCCACTTGATGTTGGGTTACTGAGAGATGTGACCCCAGTACAGATTACGTTGAAGCCAGGAGCAGTACTCCCAAGGGTGCGGCAGTACCTGTTGTCAAGGGAAGCAGAGGAAGGGATAAAAGGCACTATTAAGGCTCTATTACAGCAAGGGATCATTGTGCCATCCACGTCCCCATGTAATATGGCCATATACCCAGTCAACAAAGTAGCAGGGGGTAGTTGGAGGATGATCCAGGATCTTCGTCCTCTTAGTGACGTCATTAAGAGGACGAAGAATGATTTCCGGTAGTCCCAAAACCGGCCACGATCCTATGTAGCATTCCCAAAACAGCAACGTACTTCACAGTGGTGGATCTGAAGAATGCGTTCTTCTCAATCCCACTTCACCCTGATTCATGGTATCTAATTGCATTTATGCATGGTCAATGGCGCTTCGGGCACACACGATTGCCTCAAGGGTACTGTGAAAGTCAGAGCATTTTCAATAGAGTGCTGCATTCTGACTTGGGAAATATTCAGGTGCCTAGCACAATCATCCAGTATGTGGATGACCTGCTGGTATGTGGTGAAAATGAACAGCAGTGCAGGAGGTATTCTATCGCATTATTGCAATTGCTGGCTCACAAAGGGTACAAGGCAGATAAAAAGAAGCCACAATACTGCCAACAGAAGGTACTATATTTGGGGCAACTTATTTCTGAAAACAGGAAAAGAATATTACCAGATTGGGCGGCAGCAGTATGCGCCAAGCCTAGGCCCAGTACTGTCAAGGAAATGCAGCAGTTTTTTGGGTAGGGCATGGATCGGTAGACTACTCAGCCTACACAAGGCCACTGTTAAAAGGTCTCAGAGAAGGACAGAAGACCAACTGTAAATTGGAATGGACTGAAGAAATGAATAGGCAATTAAAGAAGCTAGTTGGACGGCCCCTGTTTTAGCAACTCCGGATTATACACAGGAGTTTTATTTATTTTTCCACTCTAAGGGACGGCACATGACTGTATTGACTCAAAAGAACACAATGGGCCACAAGCCATTGGCTTATTATAGTGGGACACTCAAATCAGTCATGCAGGGACAGGTCGCATCCGAACAAACACTCACAGCAGCTGCATTTGCAATAGAGAAAAGTTCCACGATTGTCAAGGGGTGCTCTGTTATCTTGTTTGTGGCACATTCACTATTCACCATTTTGGAAAGGTCTAAATCGACCTTGACGACTCAGATCCTCTGCATATGAGATTATAATATCCAGACATCATATTCATATAGTAAAGTGTAGGACGGTGAATCACAACACATTTTTGACAGAGGCATACACTGATGACCTGAAAGCTACAGGCTGTGCTACATACGAGGGTGAAGAGGAGGGTAAATCTACAGCTAGAGACAGTGCATTGATGGAAGGATATATACTATATGTTGATGGGTCATCGAGAATTGACAGAAGGCGGGACAGACACACACAGGGGTGGCAGTGGTGCACGATAAAGGGGCAGAGTTTGAAGTTCTGATCATGAAAAGATTACCTATGCACTATTCAGCTCAGTCAGCAGGACATTTCAGGCTTATCGAGGCATTGAGAGCCTCTCAAGGGCAGTGTGCCACCATCCACTCAGACTCGGCGTATGTCACAACAAAAGTTCATACCGGTCGGTTCTTGGTGGAAAAGGGGCGGTTTTTGGAGGGTTGATGGCTCTCCAGTGCAGCATGCAAGGATGTTGGAAGAACTCATTGAAGCCTTAACATGGCCCTCCGCTGTGGCAATTGTCAAATGCGCTGCCCATACTAATGCCACAGATGAAATCTCTAAGGGCAACGCGGCTGTGAACCAGGTGGCCAAGTTGTCAGCCTATGGCCCAGATACAATGTTAACAGAGTGTATAGTGACCACCCCTGTAGAAAGCGAGACCATAGTTGCATACACAGCATATGCCTATATCACAGATTATAAAGTTTCAAGAGAAAGCGCCTGAGGAGGAAAAGGAGCTACGGTTGCGGAGGGATGATTTATTGTAGAGGCAGGAGAGTTCTGGGAAGGTGGTGATGCCCCAAGAACTATTCTGTGGCATTTGAGCAACTACATTTCCCCTCCCACAGCTCCAAACAACATATTGTGGCAGATATCCAAGAGGACTTGTTTGTGCCAAGCCTCCAGCAGAGCATTTTGAAAAAAGCAATACACTGTCTGACATGCCAAAGTTTTAGCACAGGGGTGACATTACAGACATTAAGAGTTACATTGCCTCGCCCTATGGGGCTGTTCCGTGAATTGCATATAGATTATGCAGATATGGGGGAAAGGTGCAATGGATATAGGTACCCTATTGTGGTGGCTTGCCCTTTTTCAAGGTGGGTGGAGGCATGATCATGTGCACACCCAGATGTGAAGTTTACAGCACGGTTCCTGGTCGGAGAGGTGTTTCCACGATGGGGCGTGTGCGAAGTATTGAGATCAAACAATGGCACACATTTCTTTAATGTGCTATTTCAGCATGTTGCAGCGCTATTGGGCATAAAACATTGAATGTGCTCAATTTACCACCCTCAGGCTAATGGCATTGTAGAGAGGATCAATGGGCATTTGAAGAGTAAACTGTCAAAATTGTGTTCCACGTTGAAGAAAAACTGGGGACACTGGCCCTCTTCAGTTTACGCACAAAAAGTTTAGTCACAGGCAGTCACATGCAAACCACCAGATCCCCTGTGAGGAAAGCGTCCGATGCACATCAAGCAGCAAAAGTACTAGGAGAGGAATTTAGGGAATATTTAACAGCCCTAGCCCGTGCTATCAAATATATCTCTCGATAGATTGCGCCACCCAGGAGCGAAGGACAGGACACACTGGAAGGGACAGCAACTGCAAATATATCTGCCACAACTGGACCATTATTACCTTAGGACCTAATATACATGAAAAATGTTGTACGTCGATGGAACAGGCCGAGGTTTCAAGGCCCATATGAGGTGGTGTTCAATATGCCTCTTGCTGTCTATGTGAAGGAGTTACGATATTGGGTGCATCACTCGGATGCCTGAATAGCACCTGAGAAAAAGTACATTGCAAAGCTCAATTGACAGATTAAGGACATAACTGATGAAGACGACGTTTAGTAAAGGATCCATGCTAGGGTGGTGTGCAGTGGCGCACCCATGATTTTTCTTTTTTTCAATTTTTGACGGTCTAGAACCCGGTCGGCCCTGGTGGGAAAAGGGTCTTTCTTTCTCCCTCCATCGGCCTACCCATCTCCCTCTCGCTCCACTTTCCCTCTTCATCTCTTTGTCTGTTTGTCTGTCTCTCTCTCTGTCTCTGTCTTACTCTTTCTCTCTTGGTAACCTTTTTTCTCCTCTCTAAGGATAAGCAAGGATGCCTGACCAACGTGTTCAAACCTCTGTTATGTAGGGATACTGTTAAAATGAATGTATTTGGTTCTAGGAATTCTGCATTATGCTTTCTTGGTATTATATTGTTTTGTGTGACACTAGTTGTGGTTGTCTGATTGTATGAAAGTATGTCTGTTATATGGGGTGACCATATAAAGGGGGATGGACAGTTACATATAAGTAAAATAATGCTAGTTTTAATATGTCTATGATAAATAAGAATCGAACAATGTCTCACATTTTGCCGGCTTCCCCCACAGATTTTCTTAGACAGATAAAATGGGAAGTACGAATGAAGCATGATTTAGATAAGGGGTTGAACTTCAGCATTCAGTGTCATCTAATAGCTGGTACTCCGGTATGCGTACTGGAGTAAGGAATGTGATGAATGAAAGCTGTTACGTGTGTCCATTTATCCCGCATGCGTCGGGGCCTCCTAAGGTTTTAGCTCCAGGTTCAGTCCCAATTATAGAGGCACAATGCCTGATATATCTTGTACTAAGTAGGATAAGGACACATTCCAGGCACACAGCGTGCAGTTGAGGAGCATTGATATAGACCCTTCGCTATGCATTTGCAGTATGAAATACAGCAAGTGATTACAAGCACCATATTTTTCCTTGGGAGGTCACTCGCATGTCATCAACAAATGGCAGGGCACTATAGTGACATGCCCGGCAGATGGACTGATCGAGTACAGCAAAGAAATAATAGCCCAAGTAGAGACTGTGCAAATATGTTCCCAATACATCACAAGGCTGACATGGATTGAAACAATGGAGAAGCCAGGGTGAATACATAGAGACATGGACTATGAACTTTGTTTTAGCAGTGAATGAACAGTTCCTGTTGGCTCAAACATACAGTGCAACCAAACTCGGTAGCAGTGATGGATTATTACTGCTTTTGTGGCCGACAAGCCTACTTGCACCTCCCATCATCCTGGAGGGGCAAATGTTCACTGGCCACCCTGCACTCAGTACCACTAGTAATCCTGGAAGAATACCTGAAGGGAAAGGAAATGCCTGTTAAGGTGCCAACAGCTACTCCAGCACCTAAAGAAGCGGAAGAGAGACTTGCAGATCACACAAGAATTTCGTATGCTGCCAGAAAAAGAGTTTTAAACAGCTGAAAAGAAAGAAAAGATCGAACTATATCTCAAAAGACTTTTCCGTACTGCTCAAAGGGATACACGAGTATCAACTTTTTAGCTCAGCAGAGTCTTTCTTTTAATCTTTTTTTGGCTCCTTGGGTACAAGCAGCTGCTAACGCCAAGTGGGTTCAAATAGTTACGACGGGAGCTAGTCCAGCTCGCCAATGATACAGAGAATAGGTTAAACACCATCAAAGTAGAGCTCTGGGCGTTGAGACTCATGATGATGCAGAACCGCTATATGCTGGATCTGTTGACGGCCATAGAACAAGGAGTGTGTAAAAAGTTGGGAAGCAGCTGCTGCACTTTTGTACCCCTGGAGGATGCTGAGAATGGGTCACTATTCCACATCATCGAGGCAGTGCACAATCTAGGTGATCAAATGAAGAAAGCAGGTGGAGTTCAGAACACGTTTTGGCTATGGCTTGCCTTTGATTGGGTCCCGTCATGGCTGGGGGCAGCAGTAAAAATACTGGTGCCTGTCATCGTATTCTTCTTGGTCCTCTTCTGCACGTGCCAATTGGGTCTCCAATGTTGTGACAATGTAGTACCTAGTAGTGCAAAGATGATGGTATCAATTGAGGGTTCTAATGCACCTTGCCATATAATAAACAGTGAAACTCAAACTGATATTTTTGGGGTTGTAGATATGTCGGGTGGGGATGAGTTTGTTGCTGTAGAAGTAACAAAATGGCGGAATGTTGGGAAGGAACCAGGGTCCTCCCGAACCCCCAATGCTTTAGAGTTAGGCAAGACCTCTTTAAGGCACTATACATGGACTATGGGGGGAGGAGGGGCACTGGGAAGGCTCTCTCATGAAAATATCACATACACAGACATGGCCAAGCAATGAAGAAGGTAGTTATTGTCTGAGGTTAAGGCGCAATGAACTATTAGCTGGATAGGTTTGTAATGTCTGATCCTAGGCATTGTAAAATCTTAGTACTGTAGCAGCGTTGAGCTCCTTCCCAGAAGGAATGCAGCTTGTGAGATTCTAAAAATGGACCACAGGCACATATGCAGTGTTAGCCACTATGGCTAGCACTGGCAGCACAAACTGACTCACAAGCCGTCTACTGTCCGTCAAGGGTCCATGCAGGTTAAAAATAGGAATTATGTGTTCTGTGCGACAAAATGCAGAATGGGACAAATTCTAAGAGTAAAATGTGGAGGATGAGTGGAATATGGAGAGAATGACTGGAAAATGTTTGTAGTTTTTCCTTTGGCGATGTCTCAAGATTTGTAAGTCTGCAGAACTGCAGGATGTTTTTGAATAAGCCAGCAAAATGTAGAACAGCATGCTCTGACAAAACCGCTGATAACGAAGAAAGAAGACTTTGGATCATCCCTATTATGAAAGGACGGATGGGAATGAAGCCATGATCCATATCCAGTGACACCACCACAGCAAGTCAGGCCTATATAAACCCTTGCCTCAAACCACTTTGGCAGGCAGGAACGGAAGAGGGACATGAGAAGACCGTTCCGGCGGCAGAGCCCTTTCCTACCATCCTCATTTTGTAATATTAAACCTGTTATCCTTACAAGATTGCTTTTTGGCCTTATTTCCCTAGAGGGGTGCATTTATTCTGGTGTGAGCGTAATTGGGGACACCCTTGCACTCCTCTAATACAGACCTTTTCAACTTATCTCATTCCAGAAACTCACCCGATGCCCTAATTTTACTTGCACTTGATGCTGAGACGGTATTTGATCATGTATAAGTAGTCTTATATGTTTGAAGCCCTAAAATGGCATGGAATTGGACCTAGATTTTTTGAATTTATAAAAATCCTTTACTTCACACAATCTCCTTGATTTTGTTAACTAGCTGTTCCCAGTGTACCATACACCGTTCTAGCATATCTAAAAGGTGAATATCGGTCTGTAGTTCATAGGGTCACTTCTGTCACCCTTCTTAAATATTAGAATTATCATTGATCGCTTTCAGAAAGGGGGCATAGGTCCCTGTGACTTAATGGTCATTGAAAAGGCTTCTTTTGTATTTGAAAGGCATATGGGTATCAGATGAAATAAGAGGTATGCGTGGTATATGCACAGTCTCTAAGTTCCAGCGATTACACTGGCCTTTATGATGTCTTTGTAGACGTGTAATCATCAACCTTGTGCCCTTGCAGAGTCCCTATCAAGGCCTAAGATTACGTAGTAGCATACTTACAGCACTTACTTTCTTTTAGCTCATGAGGATGCATTCATCCTACAGAGTTTCGCTCTTTAGAGACTGAAACGTTGAGGCGGTAATTAACTGTTCATTGATACTGGAACCGCCGTGCCCTTTGTGAAGAGAAGTGAGGTGTGGAAAGAAGTAACTTGAAATTATTCTGATTGTTTGCGATAGTGGAAGGTGAAGGTGAATGCCTAGAACCATGCTCATTTTGTTTGTTAAAATGATAGCTGTTGAAGTGGAAGAGCACACAGAGGTGCACCTTGCCATTTGGACAGCACAGTGCAACCTAACACTGATGTATTATATATATGACTTATTTTCACTATTCTTCACTGTTTTGCGAGGAACTCAACCAAGGTGCCAATTATCTCCAATGTTTTTTATTTTGGCCTTAGGACCGCTCCTCCATAATATCAGTCAATCGGAATATATTAGGATATATATTGGGAAAAACTCAGTTAAATTATCAGCATATATCCGGGGTGTTTTGTAGACTTCGCCCAGGTGTCGGAGGTGCTCCCAGAGAAGGCAATCTCTATTTTCGATTATCTGCGAATTAAGGGCATTCTTACCCAGAAGGACTGGCTGGTCCTCCTTTCCCGTCCTCTAACTCCCTTTGAGAGGATCTTTGTGGAGGCCAGATCCAGGAAGGGATCGATCTCCAAAATCCATAATGTTCCAATTACCGCAGATTTAGAGGGTAGATAAGCCTTTAAACATGTATGGGAAGAAAGGTTGGGGGGGCCCTTGATGATCATTCTTGGGAGCTGGTTTTTCGGGCTATCTACAAGGGGCGGCTGTATACTGCAGCCATGGAGCATAACTTTAAGATTCTCCATTCCTGGCATCGATCCCCCGCCACCCTGTCCAAGATGTTCCCCAATGTTTCTCCTATGTGTCCCAGGGCTTGCTCTGGCCGAGGTACGTGGTTCCACATGTGGTGGGAATGTCCAATTATTCAGATATTTTGGGCGCAGCTGCTCAGCTGGATTAAGAGTATTCTGGGAACATGTCCCTCCCTACATCCCATGGAGATCTTTTGGGTGTCCCCAAGCCTGTGAGTGAGGTGGTGCCCTTCTCTACAGTGAAGTGTGCTATGTTGAGGGCGGGTAGAATGGCCCTAGCACAGAAATGGAAAAGTTCTCGTGCTCCAACGAAAACAGAGTGGCTAAATAAACTTTTGGCAATCTTTACGTATGAGAAACTGGCGGCGATAGTCAATGACAATATGTCCTCTTTTCTACAGGAATGGATGACTGTGCTGTTAAGTGCGGAATGTGAAGCCCTAAGGTTCTAATCTATTCGAGCTGTGACTTGGGTTCGAAGGCGAGAGGGGGTGGTCTGTGCTTCAATATGCCTCATTCAGATGGATGTATGCCAGGGTCCCTACCGATGGGGATGGGTGCTGGAAAAGTCTCACTTTGTTCAATTCCTTTGCTCTACCCTTTGTGCAAGTTTTGTGTATTGCTCATTGAACCTTATGTAGCTCTCTGTTTGCGGGGAGGGTGTCTAGGGGGAGGTGGGGATAGGGGGGGAGGGGAGAAGGGAACACCTTGCTTTATTTGTTGGTACTATTTGTGAGTGTTGGAATTTGAAATGCTTAATAAACGCAAAGTGGAAAAAAAATGATCAGCATATGCAGATATTCTGGTTTATTTATCAAGGTCAGTTTACAATTTAATTTCTACAATAAATGATTTCGAATGGATTGTGTCCTCCAACGTATTCCACATCTTTGACATGCAATGTCCACAGCTGTGTAGTTCGGAAACTTTTTCGGCAGAGGGCGTCATGCGTCGATGGCGTCAGGTCGACGTCACCGGATGTTATAAATAGGACGCACTGCGCCGATAGCCTCAGTTCTGTTTTTTCCACAAACGTGTTTGCTAGCCCAGAGTTTCCCGGCTTTCGAATTCTTAAGGTTGCTCGGCCTCATCGCATCCTGCATTCTTCTGGTGCCAGAGGCCAGGCTGCGGATGAGATCCCTGCAATGGGTTCTCAAGATGCAGTGGTCGCAGTTCTCAAGTAAGATGTCGGATCCTGTTCAGATTCCACTCTCGGTCTCCCAGGATCTTTTGTGGTGGGCCAAAAAGGGGAACCTGATGAAGGGGGAGCCGTTTTGGCAACCATGGCCAGAGGTGACTGTAGTGACGTACACTTCCCCTCACAGGATGGGGAACTCCTGCTGAAGACTTGACCCCAGCGGTCGTTGGTCTCTGTCGGAGTCCAAACGCCACAGCAACCTGTTAGAGCTGAGGGCCATCACGCTGGCCCTGAAGGCGTTTTTTGCCATCTGTGCGGGGGAAGAGTGTCTTGATCATGACGGACAACACAGTGGCCATGCATTACCTCAACAAAAAAGGGAGGTTAGGGTCACTCCTGTTGTGCAGAGAGGCAATGAAGCTCTGGTTCTGGGCAATCCAGCAGGAAATTTCACACTCCGCAGTTCATATGGCCGGAGAGGACAATGTGGCAGTGGACGCCCTGAGCAGGCAGAGAACTATCTCTCCCGAGTGGGAGTGGCTCAGGAATTCCTTCTGTAGATCTTCGCCCTTTGGGGAACCCTGCAAGTGGATTTCTTCGCCACCAATGCCAACCGGAAGTGCGAGAGATTCTGCTCATGGGAATTTCCTCTGAGAGGAGCCGTAGGAGACTCATTTGTAGTGGATTGGTCATTCCCACTGCTGTACGGGTTTCCTCCAGGCCCTGTCATTCCTCAAGTGTTAAGGAGGTTACAGAGTTTCAGGCGGAGGGGAGCCAGGTTCTCCATCCAGAGGTCAGGACCCTCAACCTTCACGCTTGGTATCTGAAAGGTTGAGGTATAAAGATTGGGACCTCCCGGATGATGTGTTGGAGGTGTTGCTTTCGGCCAGGCGGCCAGCAACAAAATCTCTGTACCGTTGGCGTAAGTTTTGCGACTGGTGCAGAGGACAAAATGTTGATCTTTTTCAGTGTTGCATTCCCATGGTTCTGTCTTTCTTGCTTTCTTTGGCCCACAGGGGCCTTCAAGCGGGTACTATTAAAGGTTATCTGGCGGCGCTATCTATCTTCAAGTGCTCGTCTGAAGAATGTTCTTACTTTAAGATTCCTTTGATTTCCCAATTTCTTAAAGGCCTCACTAATGTGTTTCCACCATCCCCTTCCCAGATGCCGGTTTGGGATCTGAAGTTGGTTTTATAATTCCTCATGGGTGCTCCGTTTAAACCTTTGCAGTCTTGTCCCTTGAGATTGTCTTTCAAGACGATGTTCTTGGTTGCGGTTACTAACGTTTGCAGAGTGAGTGAATTGCAGACACTTCCATCTAAGCCGCCCTTTACTGTGTTCCACAAAGATAGGGTTGTACTGAGGGTACGTCCTTCCTTTCTACCTAAGGTAGTGTCTGAATTTCATTTGAGCCAGAAAGTAGTTCTTCCTTCTTTCTATCCTCCTCCTCATCCTGGTATAAACTGGTATGGATGATACCTTTACCTGGTACAATAAAAGCATTCTGATCAAATCTAATACTACCATAATTTACAGAGAGTTTTCTAAAGGCATTTACCAAATGTATCAGTTATTTAATAATTTCTTCTCTTTCCCATTGTTAAAATTAGAATATGGTGTAATGAGTTCAGACTTTGCCTTCTACCTTATGCTAATCAATTTGTTCCCCAAGATTGTACCCACCCAATGCCAGAAAAATCCATCCAAACGTTTATCGGAACTTTGCCTTATTCATAGAATTGAAAAATGTGCTGCATGTTCAAATGATGATCTCAAATTCAATAATGTCATAGATTTACTAGCTATCGTTAAAAAATAGATGAGAACTACAACCACAAACAGAATAGATACTTTTATGACATTATTTATGAATTACCCTGTCCTTCCTTTTGTGTCTGTCAGTCTTGTTCGTCTCCCTTGTTTGTATTTAAATCACCATTTGGATCAAATACCATATGAAAGTTAACTTTACACATATTAATTATATAGGTAATAGTGCATTGAATGTAATTCTGGCTATCAGTCTAATCAACTGCTGCATATTATTGTTAATTGCTATCTATTCATGCATTTGTATCGTAAAATAATTTAAATAGAAACAAACCATTGTATGCGCTGTTGGTCTGCTGATTGACATTGGAGTCTATGGAGCGAGCAGTATGGATTAGGTTTGTGAGAGAACAAGTGGAATCCAGTCAGACCGAAAAATGTGCTGCTTCATCGCTAGAACATTTTTTATAGGGATTTGAAGTTCAACATGATTCTGTATTGGCACTGGCAGAGTGATTTTTTGTTGAATTATGAAGGAAAAATGTTTTGTTGTGGCAATTAACTTCCTTCAAGATTCTTGAAGCTTCATTTGCCGCCTTTTTGTTTTAATCTTGCTCAATGCTAGTGAAGCAGCATTTTCATTTTAACATATTTGAAATGTGTTATTTGGAATTTGACATCTTGCCGATATATTAAAGAGTGCCATTAAGTTGTTTAACCCTTGATTAGAAATTAGTTAATGCCAAGGAGCCTTCCCCAATGAAATGGTTGTCAGCTGTCATACCCCCAAAACGCAATTCATGCAGGATTGTGTATTTGCCCAGATCAAGCGGGTGGTGGATAAATGGCACACATGAATACACAGGGACATTTTTTCGCAATATTTCATCGACTATAAAAAAGCTGTGAAAACCATATTGATGGCAAGGAGTGTTGAACAGCCAAAGTAAATCCCCGAAGGTACATTGCTTAATTCATGATGCAGGTGGAACGACCCTCATACATTCGTCCCTTTTTGGGCAATAACTTGGTATGGAACTACCTGAAATTGAAATTCAATTGTGCGAAAACACTGGAAATAGTCGGAGTATGGTCATCCATACCAAGGTTAGAACGCCTCTGCCGCCTGTGTGGAGAACTGCAATTGGAAGGAATCTGCCTACCACCTTCTAAATGAATGTCCTTCCTTAAATGAAATGCGTGTGGGGGGCCCTGAGAGCAACTGGAGTTGATGTTTACATAAGAGCAGAGACCATGTGGCATATCTTTCTGTCTGGACGTCACAAGCCATGTATTATACACGTAACAACGTTTTGGCCAAGGATTTTAAATATTCTCCAGATTTTCATTTGATATGGCACGAGAGAATTCGTATTGTCTGATGGGGAATAACATGGTACTTGATTTTTATTCACTGACAGACCCCATGATGTTTTAGAGATTTGTAAAAGAAGGGATTTTGTTTTAAAGTATTAAAAGTTGATAATGTGTATATAATATGTAATAATAAATAAATAAAACAGATTTGAACATATCTCCTAAAGTTGCCTGCATAATTTGCAATACTCCCAAAAAGTGTAGAAATTTGACACTTTTTGCAAGTTTAGACCATTTTAAATTATTGTAATCTTTAAACTGTGGTCTGAGGAAAACTGCCTATAAAATATTAAACTATATCCTGTAGGGGCAGGAAGAAGCTAGACTCCAGTTGAGAAATGTGGCTTCACCTTTGTCCAGCAACCCAATAGGATGTAAATAAAGACCCTGATTCCTACAGGAAGAGAGATGTAGCAGTAGGTTCGCAATTAGCCTGCCACATACAACATGTGAACACAAATTATTAATCTAACATGGAACCAGTAAAGCCCATGCTCCAGCTGTTGATGGCATGGTGTTTTCTCAGATTGCAGCCATCTCTGCTCTTAGACATCCGCCTTTCCTGGCCTGACACTCAGTTGGCTGAACTTAGTTTGCCCAGCTTCTGTAGAAAACCTTTGTTGATTCATTGCATCAGAGTCCTTCTTTATGCAGGGGAAGCCAATCAATCAAGCAGGTCATGAGTGGCGGCTCTCCTGTCTCTTCTGCAGATAGTCTCTAAAGCAATGAGCACAGGATTTCACTGGGGGCTTCGTGCAACATTGCTTCCCCCTAAAATGCACAGTGAGACGTCCCCTACATAAGTTTATTTTTAAAGAACGCTTAAATAACGAAATACTTGTGTTGAAAAAATCAATTACAATTGCTGTAAGTATTGAGTCCGTTATAGCAATAAGGTCCTGTTTCTACCTGTCCCACATCCTTGCACTGCTCCTCGACTGACATCAGTTTCTCATGCAAAGTTGTAACCCTAGAAGCCTCGTTGGCACATGTTTGTGTGATCCTCCTTGTCCCCCACCATGCTGGCACTGGATAGCTCTTCTCACTGCTGTCACAACTCCAAGTTCCGATCCATACATCAAAGGCTGAGTTGAGTCTATAGGTGTAACTGTTGGTACAAAAGAGGAGCCAATGGCGATAGCCCAACAGCTATGCAATGAGAAAAGGCCTTGTATTCAGTGATTTGTTGATTCCTTTTGCTACAAATTAGGATACCCACAGGGAGAATTGTGTATATACCAACAATAATTGAATCCCTTTTTAAATCTGCCCAATGCACTCATTGTGTTGAGCATTTATTATTTCAATCGCATCATGATTTTCATTTTTTTTTTAACTTACACCGGGTCTACATTCTCATTCTCCCAAAACATGTTTTGGGGAACTACCACTTTCCCAAGTGGGATATTTTTTGGTAACGCACACTTACTTCTCCCTGTGCGCTGCTATAAATGAATAAATACAAAATAATAAAATAAACAATAACTAAAGGATATTCTAGAATAAACTGTGTCGAGGATGTATCAACAAGAGTGGGGATTCTTCACATGGCAAATCATACATTTCCTTAACCTAGACGTAGAAGTCCATTTCCCCTCCTTGGGACACCCTACTGTCCAAACGATGTTCAAATTATGTGGCCAACAGAAAGTTCCAAACCTAATCTCAAGTCCTTTAGCCTCCTGGCTTCATTAAGCTGACGACACAAATGTTAGTTTCAACCAACAAGCGTTATAAATCCTAATATTAAATGTCCAGCACAAAGTTACAAAAGCAAAAAAAACTAAACCTGGGAAAACTCTTGAAGGCTTTACTCTACCAGTCTTCCTGATTGCACCGGCTTTGTGAAAACCTCTCACAGCTTTGTTGGTCCTTATATCTGCTTTTCTCTGAGGCTGTTAGCTAGTCTCAGGTTGCTGTACTGTGTACTAGACAAATGGCAGCGATTTCACCAAATCCACTTAAGCTAAAGGAGAAATCTTTGCATTTTTTGTCTGTGAATTTTTTTTTATTATGCAGAGGAGACCCCCCTACCTTATCCTTTCCCCTTATCCCACCCCGTCTGTTTTAAAATGTACCTACTTACCTAACCAATTCGAAGAACGTAAAAAATTTAAGATTTCTGAGTAGGTGAAATTGGATTCGGTGAAATCTACACTACTGGTACTAGACTTATCACAAGACTCCAGATCTGCTTCAGTTCTTCCCCCGATCTTGGGGTTTAGGTCTTATCCCAGACCCTGGCCTTGACGATTGTTCATTGCAGGCCTCCCCCAAAATCCCCAATCCGTGGGTAATTCAAAACCAGAGGTCTCTCACAGACCTTGGTTTTCATCAACTTTCACAATGGATCTCTTCCAGACCTTAGTTGACAGCATTCACTTCAATGGACAGATCTCCTCTTTGCACAATACAGATATGCTTCAGGTCTTTATCCCGACCTTGAAGCTTGATAGATTTCTACCAGAACTTGGGCTTCACCAACCTGCCCAAGAGGTTCTTTTCCAGGCCTCTGGTTCATCAACCTTTGCAACAAGTATTTTCTCAGACCTTAGGTTTATTAATGTTTGCAACATGTCTTCATACAGACCGTCGCTTCATCGCCCTTTCATGACAGTCCTCTCCCATTGATAGGTTCATCAATGTTCACAAACAGTCTATCACATACCTTAGCTTTTAACAGTTTTCCCGATCGGTCTTTTCCAGACCTTGGTTCAGAGCATCAATTTCAATTTCCGGGTCCTTTACCAGTAACCAATATTGTCACCCTCCTACCCAGGTCTTGGTTTAAGAAACTCCTTCTTTTCAGGCTTCCTTCTTTTTAGGCTTCCTTCTCCTTGGTATCAGACCAGCGGTTGGTTCCTTCACTCTTCCGTGGTCTTATCTTCTTGTGGAAGTGGGCCCTGACTTAGCCCTTTTCTAGAGTAGCCTGGTCCCTGTGCATCTAGTGACAAGTTTGTAAGTGCACCGGCTTTCTTCCAAACTCCTTTAAACCCCTCCCCCCACCCCTTCTCTGTTTTTATAGTGCTTGCAGAGAAAATGCACTTGTCTGGACATTCCAGATTGGCTGGGGCAGGGCTGGATTACTGAGTACCACATTGGTTACTCTCTTGCTCTGTCTGTAATGGATATTTGAACTGCTCTATAATGCCAGCTCCAAAATAATTAATTGTGCGATTTCCCTCACCTGTTTGGTTCATTCATTTTCTAGCACTGCTGCCTTCTTATAATTCCTCCTGTTCCTGCACAGACATCTGTAGCGTTGTGTGAATAGAATGGTGCTCTCTGGTTTCGGTCTGATCACACCCGAAGCTCAGACAATCTGCCAGCTAATCAGGGAAAATGCTTTTCAGCACATTGGGTAGCAGGTCTAACAATGGAAGCAGGTGTCCCACTATCTGGGGCAAACTTTGCACTTGCCACTCTAGCCATTGTCTAGTACGAATTGACTCTTGGCGAGTAAGAAATGGTGTGCTTTATGTAAGTATTGAATTCAGGTAGCAAGTGACTTTTAATGGCTGGCTGATAACTCGTAACTTGGAATGATTACCTCTGCTACTGTGCTTGGATGTGTGTCTGGTTAGAAAATGATCTCTAGGCAGAATTGCTTCAGAGTCTTGGTTAACTGAACCTTGTGCAGATGCCACTAGTATTGTTCTCCTGGATTTCGAATCTGGGAACTCAAATTCCTTATGGGGCGCAATGCCGGGCCTTGATGGGTGTCGAAAGCCTGCAGTGTCACAATCCTTCCACCCTCAGGGAGGCAAATTGAATAGCGGCAGACCAACCGAGTTCCTAGCAGCTCTCTCACCTCACATAACAAGATAGAAATGCAACTTGCCTCACTTATCAATATGCGAAAGCAACTTGGTGTCCTACTTATCAACCACAGTCGGAATGTGTTACAATGTATATGCAAGTTTGCTATCAGAAAAGAGTGCAGATAGTTTCTGAAAAGTGCAGCACGTTTTAATAATTCTGCTGTAAAAGGACTTCTGGTGACCGTACTTGGCTATTCATTCTCATCACCACCGGCAGATTTAACTAGGATTAGGTAATCGGCCTCAAGAACCGATCATGCCATTTCATCGGTTTACCTATGATCCTAAAAGAGCGGATAAAAATCGTAAGGAACAATTATAAATCCGTGCTCCGCAACCATAGAGAATCAAACGAAGATGAAGGGTGGAAGTACCTGAATAGACTAATAAGAATAAGTGATTCTAAAAAAATGTGGTACTGCTAGGGAAGGCCCAGCGAACTCCAGGGGCACAGAAAGAGATAGTAACGGAACCCGAGGCCAACTGGATAGAGTTTATTAAAGGATCTTTCTATGGCCTAAATAATGATTCTGAAAAGTGATCCCGAGTTGTGGGCCAGTGTGCTAAGACAACTGTTCATACAGATTTGCCAATCCGGGGCGATTCCGGAGACGTGGAAAGAGGCCATTCTGATTCCAGTGTTTAAAAAAGGCCACTGGAAAGGGCCAAAAATGATCGTCTCCTAGCCATGCTAGACTGCTTTAGTAAGGTATTTGCGAACATTCTGTTGTAGCTACTTACGGAGTGGTCAACAAAAAAGGGCATTTTAACCTACCATCAAACAGGGTTCAGAAAGGGGTGTTCAACAACTCACCCAGCTGGACCCTGTTAACACTGGTCTCTGACCTGGATGCTAAACCTGGGATGGCACTGTATGCCTGCTTTGTGGACTACATGTCCGCATTTGACAGTGTAGATAGAGCAACATTATGGTCTTTGCTTGAAGACTGGGAGATAGATCACTCCCTTCTATATTTCATAAAAGCCCTTTATGGTGACACGACAGTGAGAATTAGGTTGTCACAGGAAGGGGCCCTCTCGGATAGTATCCCTACCTGGAGGGGACTGAAACAGGGATGTGCACTTGCCCCCTTGTTTTTTAACTTATACCTATCCATGTTGGCCAAAAGACTGGGGGCAGTCCATAACACCCCTCTGCAATATGGAAACAAGGGACTGACGTGCATTGCATATGCAGATGATGTAGTGATCCTTGACAGAACCAAAGTTGGGTTACAACATTTTCTGACAGCATTATTCTCCTTCTCAAAAGAGTTGTTCCTCAAGCCAAATATCAAAAAAACAAAGATCATGATATTTGGGGACTCTACTGCCACTAGTAAGAATAAAGATTGGTGGCTGGGGGAAGAAAGAATAGAAATCACCAGCAGCTATCACTACCTGGGAATTACCATCACTACAAAGCCTATGGTGACTTCTATAGTAGAGGAAGTTAAAAAAAAAAAAAAAACCTGGGGGAAATGGTTAGCGCTAAAGAAAACTATTGATGGACAAGGGGGCAGATGTTTCGAAGCAAAACTCCTAGCTTATAAAATGTCAATTGTTGCAACAATCATGTATGCCCTAGAGGTCTTTCCTTGGAAATGGGTTGCGCCAATTGAGAAATTGGAAGGAAAGATCTTGTGCTCAATGCTAAGCCTCTCCCCATGCACCCCCGCCCAGGCCATTCGATTAGAGCTGGGCCTTGCATCTGTGGGTACATGTTGATCAATAGCTTCTTGTAATTTATGGGCTAGAATAAAGTTCGACCTAGCAGGCACAGACAGTCTATTGTCGCTCACCACCCAACATGAAAGGAGGTATAAATCAAGTAAATGGTTTAGTGAGCTAGAGGCTAAAGTAACAAATGACATGCAGAAAATTGGATTAACGCAAATACCAAAAACATGGCTAGACTACAATCTGGCTAAAATCCCTGACAAGGCAAGGACTAATGACATAGACTCTGCATTGACCGACCTTGGCACTTTGAGGAAATATAGAGAGTTTGTCAAACAGGCCTTTGATAGAAGTAGCCCTAGCCTCTACCTAACAAGGAAGCGATACCCGAGAACGACTAGGTTTATTCTGTCACTCAGATTACAAAGAATTAAGGTGCTGGAAAACACAGGTGCGTGGAGGGGTATCCCTTGTGAACAAAGAGCATGCAGATTATGTGGGAGATATATTGAGATGATTAGACATCTTTTAACCCAATGTGATGAACTAGCGGCAGTATATAAGCGAGCATATGAAAAACACAGTAATCCTAATTCCAACCTGTTCTGGAGTGAGCTGTTTGCCACGAAGTCAGCGGTTTTAAACCATGCAGTGTTTTATGTATGGGAGGCAATCGTTAAAAGGATAGCTAAAATAGATGATGGAAGCTCTTGGTGATTTTAAGATTGTACTCCTACGTCCCGTCCTCTTTTCTCCATACTTATGGGACATCTCTCCGTCCTGTGGGACGGGACCGGAGCACTTTGTAAAAAGCATCCACATTTTTCCCAAAATTTGTCCTTCCTCTCTTTCTTGCGTGGGGCCTGGCATGTGGCCGTAACCCTGCCCACCTTGGCTCCGCCCCGCGCATCACCCATCAGTCCTTTTCTCCGCTCGATCGGGGCCGGATGCACTTGCATCCTCTGAAGATTTTCTTCCCTTTTTTCCTCTCTGGCTCTCGCTAGAGTTCGTTTATTAGTTTGTCTATGACTTTCAAGTTAGACTTTCCAGATTGTTCATCGTGTCACCATCGCTTCGCGAGGGCGGATCCGCATCCTCTTTGTTTAGAGTGTTTGGGTCCGGAACACCGTTGGGACTGTTTTTACTGCGACTCCCTTTCGGTCCGGGCACTTCAACGTCGGTTGGAGCGGTGGGAGGAGGTGTTCCGACGGACTCCTCCTTCACATTTTCAGGCATTCATCGACGAGAAGAAAAAACGCCTGGTAAATTCTGTATTTTTTAGAGCACCCCGGCCGGGGGATACCTTTCCGGGTTCCTCTCGGTCCGGGAGGGGCGTTGATCGCTCTGTCACCGGGGTTTGCCCTGAGGTGCCCGTTGGGCCTAATAATTCTACCAGAGTTTTCTCCGAGGGTCTCCGTAAGGGGCCTGTGAACACCCGAGTACGCTCCGAGGCGCCTCCTGTGGGGGCTATTTGTAGACCCAGTTCTACTGAATCGTGGGGTACCGGAGCTCACTCTGAGGCCTCTCAGTTAGCTTCCCTCAAAAACAAGACCGGGATGTGCCCCGAGGCCTTGGCTGGGCTTGTTGTTACCGAACTGATGTTCAAGGCCCGTGCAGATAAGGCTGTTACCGGGCTTGGGTCCGAGGTCCCTCGTTCAGAGGCTAAAGCTACCAACAGTTCTGAGAGGCCGGACAAGGCCTTGTTGGTGAAAGCGGTTGCTCACCGTTCCCGCTCTTGTGGTGACACCAGATCGGTTTGGGGGGCAAAGAAGCAAAGTTCTTCTTTTACCGGCAGTGCCGAGATCCTTCCTTCGAAGGCTAATTTGGCAGTTAGTATGTCTCAAAAACATTCCAGGCCTCATAGTACCGGCTCTGCCGAGGTTCCTTATGTTAAGGCTAAGATTAAGACCCCTGATCCATCGACGGGGACCCCTGCCTCACTTCCTCACGTGCCGCAGTTCCCCTCAGATGAGGACAAAATGGCGCCCGTTCCCGCCACGACCACGGCGGCCATTTTAGGTGCTACCCCTACAACTACGCCATCGGCCTCTGGTGTAGGGTTCGGTCCCTTGAGTGAACCTAGGGTCCCTTGTGCGCATCCTTACCGGCCGGTTTATGATTGGAATGCCCAGATGCCTCTTCCGCACAATGTTTTGTTGCCCGCGGGGCGGCACCTTTGATTTATGTGGATATGTCGGTGGAGGGGCCGGTGTGGCACCTTTCCCCGTTACGTACCTGGATTTGTCCACCTCATGAGAGGCCTCCTCAGGTTCCGAAACAATCTCCCGAGGACACCTTTTTCGGTAAATTTCAAGCGCTTATGCGCACCGACCCCATGAGGGAATATTTCAAAGGGCTTTTCAAGGAGATATGTTCACTTGCGCCTCCGGCTCGACCTGTTCCTCCAGTGGTTACGCTGGCGCCTCCCTTGCCTGTGGTGCCTCCCCCGGCTCTCCAGCCTATGCCTCCATTGTCCACAGTGGATAAGGCAGTACCTGACACGGCTCAGCAGGATCTTGACCTGTCAGATGATCCTCAAGGCGATCAGGACAACAAGGACCTTCCCCGCTCTATCAGAGCATTTAATGACCGGGTACTGGACATGATGAGTTTCTTAGATGTTCCGGTGCCCGAGGCACCCGCTCCGCATGAGGGTGTGCTTTCTGGGGCGTTCACCCTGTCTCCCTTGGAGCGTACCGGCCTGTTCCTGCAGAAGGACGTTCTGGCCGAGGTCCGAAGAGTATGGGAAAAGCCACACTCGGGACTTTTTGTCAATAAGAAGATTGACGCAAGGTACAGGCTACATTCCTCGGAAGAGGTGGCCCTGTCGTCTTGTCCGCCTCCCTCCTCCACAGTGGTGGTTGCGGCCACGGTGCAATCCAGACCTGCAGCAACCTCTTCCACGACGGCTACTCAGGTCTTGGGAAAGGAGGACAAGCTCCTTGACTCCCTAGGGAGAACATTTTTTTGCCAACTCGGCCTTGCAGCTCAGGCAGGCCAACGCTGAATTGATATTAGCGGGAGCTAACATGCGGATGTGGAAAAGTTTGTCGGAGTTTGAGGAGCACATCCCGGTCGAGAACCTGGAGGACTTCATAGGAGGCCTTTCCGGTGCCAGGGTCTTGGCCCAGGATCTCCTGGAGGCTGTGGCTCATCACGTGGACACCTCGGCTCGGGGCCTTATGCTGGGGGTTGATACCTCATGGTAGGCGTGGCTGCATGCCACAAAACTTTCTAAGCAAGTGCAAGACAAGGTGTTGGATCTTCCATTTGATGGTAAGGAGCTTTTTCATTCTTCTACTGATGTAGAGCTCACCAAGACCAAGGATAGCACTCAGACGGCTAAATCATTGTCTGTTCTTGTCAAAGCTCCTTTCAAATCCCAGAGACCGTTGTCACAAAGTTGACCCTCCTCTGGTTTTAGGGGCTCCCTCGACCGTAAAATCCCAAAGAGTGGATACTCCAGCGGGGAATAACCGCCGCAGACAACAGCGCACACAGTTTTTCTCTCACTCCTCAGCCTCCTCTTCAGGTTCAGCTGGCACCGCCACTGATAAGCCTACCAAATGAGGGTTTTCCGCGCTCGCACGAGACCCCGGTGGGAGGACACATTGCGTCTCATTGGGAGGCGTGGCAGACCATCACAGAAGACAAATGGGTCTCGTCAGTCGATCGAGCGGGCTTCCGCTTACCTTTACCCCCTACCCCGCCCCTCAACCCTCCTTTTCAGCTGTCGGGCTCACCCTCCCTCAAGGCCGAAGTTCAGAAACTTCTGGACTTCAGAGCGGTGGAACCCGTTCCCTTTTGGGAGCGAGGGGAGGACTTCTACTCCCGGCTGTTTACAGTGCCCAAACCCAACCAGGCTGGCCTGCGCACCACCCTAGACCTTTCCCAGTTCAATCTTTTCCTACCCCAAGAGAAATTCAAGATGATCACGCCCAGCCAGATACGCTCCTCCTTACAGATGGGCGATTGGCTCAGCGTTGTGGACCTTCAGGATGCGTATATGCACATCCTGATTTGGAATCCACACAGGAGATATCTCCGCTTCTCTTTGGGAGAGGAGCGCTTCCAGTTTCGGGTGCTTCTTTTTGGCCTCAGCTCGGCGCCGCGTGTCTTCACGAAGATGATGTCGGTGATTGCGGCCTATCTTCGTCTACAGGGTACCCATGTGTATCCTTATTTGGACGACTGGCTCTTACGCAGTCCTTGTCCGCTGGCAGCAGCGGGCAACCTACAGTTTCTCCTTCAGCTCCTGTTCCATCTTGGGCTGTCTGTGAACTGGCGGAAATCTTCCATGACGGTCTCACAGGACCTGATTTTCCTTGGTTTTTCGTTGGAACACGATCGACTGCAGAGTGTATCTGACCGGGGACAGAATGGCGGATCTGTTAGCCACGTGTCAGATGTTTGCGCAGTCGGAGAGCACGTCAGCCTGGTGGTTCCAGAGGCTTCTGGGCCTCATGGCCTCGTGTGTGCTGGCTCTTCCCGTTGCTCATCTCAAGATGAGACGGACCCAGATGGCTCTTCGGGAGTTCCTGGTGTCAGGCTGTGGACCTGGATTCCAAGCTGATAATGATTCCGGATTCCATGAGAGTGGACCTGGATTGGTGGTCGTCTCTCAGCAACCTGTCGGTGGGTGCGGGGTTTCAGGACCCAGCCCGCACGGTGACGATCACAACGGACTCCTCCCTTCTGGGGTGGGGTGCGATGTTAGATCTGCTTTAGTTCTCGGACCTCTGGTCGCCTCAGGACAAGCTCCTGCACATAAATCACTTGGAGCTCCTGGCGATCTTCCTAGCGCTCAGGGCGTTCAGACTACTCATTATCGACAAGGTGGTCCGCATACGCATGGACAACGTGGTGTCAATGTATTACATCAACAAGCAAGGGGGAACGAAGTCTCCCCCCCCTCGTGGACCCATTCATCCAGATATGGGAGTGGGCCGTGCTTCATGGTGTCTGGCTGCTTGCAGTGCACATCCCGGGCCAGCTGAATGTCGCAGCGGATGCCCTCAGCCGGCGGACGGTGGTCAGCTACGAGTGGAATTGAAGGCAGAGGTCCTCTCATGAATTTTCTTGCGTTGGGGCACACCGGAGGTGGACCTCTTTGCTACGGCGATGAACAAGAAGCTTCCTCAGTATGCCTCCAGAGGTGGGCTGGGAGCCTCCTCTCTGGGGGATGCTCTCGAGATTCCATGGCACAACATGAGCTTATGCCTTCCCGCCTCTGCCTCTAGTTCACCGTGCGATCTGGAAGTTGAAGAACTCGGTGAACTGTTCCCTTCTACTTGTAGCCCCGTGGTGGCCGGCCAGGTTTTGGTTCTCAGAAGTTCAACACCTGTCGGTGTATCCGCTGATCAGGTTACCAGTAACTCCCAATCTTCTTCACCAGGGGCAACAACAGATATGGCACCAACAATCGCTCAGTTTGGCGGCATGGTGCCTGAGTTCAAGTCTTTAGAGCATCTGAATTTGTCTACGGATAACATGCGCATTATCCAGGCAGCCAGGAAACCATCGACCAGATCTCAGTACAAGAGTAAATGGCTCAGGTTCTGTCATTGGTGTTTGGAGAAGAAGTTGGATCCAAGGGTGGCCACGATTGACACGGTGCTGTCCTTCGTGTCCTTCCTAGCAGAGTCAGGGGTTCATGTTCTGTCATGCAAGACTTACCTTTCAGCGGTTTCCGCTTATCTTTCTACAGACCAGTGCTCGTATTCCCTGAGTAACCCAGTGGTTAAGAGACATTTTGCAGGTTTGACACGCCTCTACCCTCCGGTTCGTAGTCCGCACCCGCCGTGGGACCTAAATGTTGTCCTGATGGCACTGTGCCATAAACCCTTTGAACCAATGGCTACGGTGGACCTCAAGTACTTGTCTTGGAAGGTGTCCTTTTTGGTCGCTGTTACGTCGGCAAGGAGAGTGAGTGAGCTCCAGGCATTGTCGGTGGAGCATCCTTTCAGTGTCTTTTACAAGGACAAGGTAGTCCTTCGGACAAACCCGGCTTTTCTACCGAAGGTGGTGACCGAATTCCATCTGAATCAATCGATCTCCCCACCAGTCTTTTTTCCGACCGCTGCTTCTGAAGCTGAGAGGGTTCTACACTGTCTTGATGTCCGAAGAGCTCTTAAGTTCTACCTGGACAGGACTTCTGAGCTTAGTAGTTCTTCTCAACCTTTTGTGACCTTCAGCAATCCCCAGGGCAGGCAGGCGTCTAAGGCAACTATTTCTAGGTGGGTCGCTGCCTGCATCAGAGTCCTTCACCGTCCAAGGGCTGAAACCTCCTAAGGGTATTCATGCACACCTGGTGCGGGGTAAGGCAGCTGCGGTTGCTTTTCAGAAATATGTCCCCTGGGAGTCCATTGCTAGGGCAGCTACTTGGGCCTCCCCATCTGCTTTCTGTAAGCATTATTGTCTCGACATGAGCTCAAGAGCTGACGCTCAGTTTGGTCAGGCTGTACTTAAAAACCTGTTTCAGTATTTCCATCCACCCATAGTTCCTGTAAGGAGTGCTTCGTAATCTCCCAGAAGTATGGAGGAAAGGGGACGGGACGTAGGAGTATTACCAGGTTACTCACCGTAGTGACCACCTTACTCTTAGTCCATAGTCCCCTTTCCTCCATACGCCTGCCCGCCGTCCCCTCTAATAAGGTTCCTCTGTCTTTGACCTGGCGATAGAAAAGGACTGATGGGCGATGCGTGGGGCGGAGCCAAGGTGGGCGGGGTTACGGCCGCGTGCTGGGCCCCGCGCAAGAAAGAGAGGAAGGACACATTTTTGGGAAAAATGTGGATGCTTTTTACAAAGTGCTCCGGTCCCGTCCCACAGGACGGAGAGATGTCCCATAAGTATGGAGGAAAGGGGACTATGGACTAGGAGTAAGGTGGTCACTACGGTGAGTAACCTGGTAATTTTACATGGAAAATTTGCTTTTGTCTGCGTATCATTATTCATATTAATATGATTGTATTTTTACATGTGTTTATAAAATTGGTATGTGATTTTATGTAAGTGTGGAAAAAAAATGCTAGTCATCTAATAACGCACTATAAAGAAATAAAAAAAAAAGTGACTTTATAATTAAAAATCACATGCTGCAGTGACATTTTGAAAAGATTCAAGATGCAACTTCAAGTTAAGAAATCAGCATTTTATTTTGGCCATGTTGGCAACATGTATCGTCCAAATTTCAGCCCTACTCCTAATCTGGAAGTGGTAGTTACCAGATTTGAACAATTTATATACACTGGATTCTTCACTGGTGATTAGGCAAGATGATCAATGTACATTGATCTACTTCAAGAAATGATTGATCTGGAGGTTGCCAGGAGGAAATATTTTGGAGGAGTTATATACGTCACATTGGTTATTAAATACAGATTGTGAGGGGATTGCTGATGGATTGGACTTCCCAAATGATTTACTCGATGTATTACTTTCCACAACAAATGATACAGCTTTTCCATAGTCTACACCCTGGGATAAGCAGGCAAAATGGGCAAATCCAAGTTTTTTTTTTTTAAACTTTCTTTTTCAATTTTCATGAAACGTTACAAAACAACCGCACCCATATTCGGGTGCAACAATTATGCGCCATCCAAGTTCCTCCACCATTTCCCTCCCTCCACCAGCCCTCCAGGTTCGCTGATGTATCTGTGGTACTTCAGTCGGTATAAGTGCAGACGCTAGCCTCTGTGTTTGGGTGGACTAGGAAACCTTGTCCTGTACGCTTTGCCTTTCTGGCGAGGACGATGTGGATTCCTCTGCTTCATTGATTAGGTATGTGCTTAATGGTCCCCATATATCTGGGGGGGCGGGCATGTTGAGGTAATGTCTTAATGAAGTCTGTCTCCACATCCTGGCAGTAGAGGACATCTATGCGCCAGTTTTCCACTGTTCGGACCGTGCCTCAGCCCCATGACTTGGCTATCCTCGAGCGAGCTAGTGTCAACAGAACTCCTGCTAATTTCCGTATTGCTGGTGATAGTTGCTTGGTCATCCCGAATAGTGCCACGGTCGGGATGGGTTGTAGTTCCTCCTCCACTATTGCAGATGCACTCTGTAGGATCTGTGTCCAGAATGTAGTCAGCATGGGGCAGTCCCACGCCAGGTGGAAGAAGTCGGCAGCCGGGGCACCACATCTTTCGCATGCCGCTGCGGATTCTGGTTGCTATTAAAAAAAAAAAAAAAAGCCAGTGTGAAGTACGTTTGATGTAGGAAGTTGAAGTGGATTTGCTTGAACCGTGCGTTTAGTGCAATTTTTTTGCGTTTGTCTTAGGATGCATGTCCATTCCTCATCTGGGATTGATGCATGCAGGGATCTTTCCCATCTCATTTTCGCGTGTGTGTTCACAGGTACTGTCAGTTACAAGAGATCTGTAGATGGAGGCGACCAATCTTCCCTCACCTTGTCTGGATCACATTGTGTAGTAATTGCCAGGTTGGTGGTTGCTGTGGGAATGAAGGAAAAAGTGCTTGGAGGGTGTATCAGAGTCTGAAGTACAGGAAAGTGTCCAGGGAGGAGTCACTCCCCCTCTCAGTTGCCTGTTGGGGTGTAATAAAGGTACATTCACTGAATAGGTCCCCCAGCGTGTTTCACTGGAGTTTCATAACCCATTGATGGAAGACCCTTACCGATGTCAGGGGGATTCCCTGGTATGAATTTGATTGGGAGGAGGGGGGAGAATCTGACCTGAATATTATATTTTTGGGTCATCTTTTTCCAGATCCCGTAGGTTGCAAGAACCATGTTCAGAGTGGTGTGGGCCACTGTAAGTTGACTGATGACAGCTCTCAATAGGTGGGGTGTCGCTAGGGCTCGTTCAATTTGAACGTGTGGCCTGACGAAGTATGTGGTGTACCAGTGGCCAAGAAACTGTGCCTGGGCCGCCCAATAATATCGTTCCATGTCGGGAAGAGCGAGGCCACGACTGGGCACCGGTAGCATTAACGATGTGTAAGCTACTCTTGCTGGTTTGCCTGCCCAGACTAGATCTAGGACTAAACTTTTAATTTTCTTCAGAAAGGACTGTGGTATTATGATAGGCATGCTGGAAAAGAGGTAAAGTAGTTTCGGGAGAATTACCAGCGAGGCCCTCCCCCATAAGGTCAGTGGGAGCGTCTTCCAACAGGTTACCCTCTCCTGCAATGACTTCAACGTTGTCTCATAATTATCATGGAATATATCTTGGTAGTTTAGCGACATCAGTATCCCCAGGTATCGTACATGTGAGATCTCCCATGCAAAATGAAAGACGTCAGTGAATGTCTTAGTTGCCGGGGTCAGCGGGTATATGATTGATTTGGTATGATTGATTTTCAGGCCGGAAACTGCGCCGAATTTTATTACTTCCCTCATGATCGGGTTTAGGTTTTCAGTGGGGTCATGAATGAATAACGCTACATCGTCCGCGTAGAGGGATATTAGCCTGTGTGGCCCGATAGTAAGACCCCTATGGAGTTGCTGGGAATGCAGGTTAGAGGCAAGGGGTTCCATTATCAGTGCAAATATAAGTGCTGAGAGTGGGCAGTCCTGTCTGGTGCCTCGTTGGAGATTGATCAGAGAAGGTTTTGTTGATCCTAGAACAATGGTGGCTAAGGGTTTAGTATACAGCAGAGAGATTAGGGAGATGAAATGGGCCCCAATGCCTAACTGGGTAAGCACTGCGAAGAGGAAAGGCCATTCGACGGAGTCGAAGGCCTTCTCGGCGTCGAGTAGGACTGCAACGGCCTGGTGGGTGGGATCAAGTATCGCAATGATTCCGAACAGACTTCTCATGCTGAAAGTCGTGCTGCGTCCGGGCACGAATCCCGCTTGGTCTGTGAGCACCAAATCCGGCATCAGGGGGAGCAGCCTGCGGGTCAGTATTTTTGCCAGAATTGTATTGTCGAGGTTTAGTAAAGAAATGAGTCTATATGATGTACATTCCTCAGAAGGTTTGCCTGTTTTGTGTAATAGGATTATGTTGGCTTCGCGAAGGGTCTGCCGCAGGGACTTGGTGTTTAGTGCCTCCTTGTAGACCTCCACAAGGAGAGGAGCCAGGGAACTTGCAAAGGCTTTGTAAAATTCCCCTGTAAGGCCATCGGGCCCGGGTGCTTTAGTGTTAGGTAGGGTTTTGATCGCCTCTATAATCTCCTCTATCGTAATAGGTTCGTTGAGGGGTTCAAGTAGGTCTCCCTCTACCCAGTAGAGTTCGGTGTCTGCTAAGTATTTACGTAAGGCGTCTGAGTTGGAGTTATGCTTGGAGGTGTACAGTTCTTGGTAGAAAGTTCTGAATTCCTCCACAATGTCTTCCTGCGTATGTACCATCGTGCCTTGTTTAGTGCGAATCCATTCGACCATTGTCAGCTTCCTGTCGGCATTAATCAACTTCGCGAGGACGGCTCCCAGTTTTTGGCCTTCCCCATATTGACGGATCAGTCGGCCTTGTCCTAGGAATTTTAACTCACGTTCTGCTATGGTTCTGAATGACGATAGTTCTTCTTTCAGTGCCGCTTGGGTACGTGGATCGCTTGTAGCGGAGTACTGAAGTTCGAGGCCTGTCAGTTGCTCTTCACTAGTAGGCAGTTCACGCCTAATTAGCTTGAGGATGCCGTTCTCTTTAGCCAGACACACCTCTGACTAAGCACTTCAGTGTTTCCCAGAACGTGCCTGCCGAGGCAACTGTAGCCTTGTTTCAGTTCTATAAATGTTGTGATCTCGTCCCGCAGCTCGGATGGAAACACCTGGTCCTGCAGCGCTCCTGGCTTAAAGCGCCACTGTAGTAGGCTGGGTTTGGTGATGGAGAAGTTGCAGTTGAGAGTCACAGCAGCGTGGTCTGAAAGTGTTTTAGGGAGAATTTGGCAGGGGCCCCACAGGAAAGGGCTTCTCAGAGACCAGCAGGTAGTCAATCCGGGAGCTTGTATTGTGTACTGCCGAGTGGAAGTTATAGTCTCGCTTCTCCCAGTTACTGTCTCCATATGTCCACAAGATCATAGACTCTACAGATTTCCTGCACCTGCAGGATAGCTTTAGGAATTGACGTAGTTGTGCTCCGTGATTTATCCTTCGCAGGGTCTAGAACCATGTTCAAATCTCCTCCCCAGATGATCGTCGCGCAGCCTGTCTCCGTGAGATGTGTGAGAACCCAGTCAAAATTATTTGCTCCGTCTAGAGTGGGCCCGTAGGAGTTGACGAAAATAACTTCCTTGCCTATGACAGGCCCAATTTTGGGCCCAGGGATGTTCCTTTCCTGGGAGGAGATGCGTCTCTTGGATCATGGCCACATCTACCTCGTGCCTCTTCAGGTATTGTAGGATTTTCCTTGTTTTGGATGGGAGGTTACCCCCCTAATGTTCCATGTGGCGACCTTAAATTACTTCACTGGTTTCCTTTATATAGACTGATTTTGTCTGGCATGTTCTCGGGGGTTGTGGGGCTGTGCGAAGAATAAACATGAATGGGTGTAGGAGTTCCTTTTGATAGTCTGTGGAAGTATACCGTGACTCCAGGGGAGCCTGGGGGTGGGTGGGCGTCGGTTGGCGCATTTCCCCCAACTTAACTCTCGTAACTTTCCTTTCATGGACAACCCCCAACTTGTCCGTTTGGATACCCTTTATGAGCGGGGACCAAATTGCTGCATGTCCGTCCCTCATTTCCCTTCCCGGTAACAGTTAACTAAAGTTAACTTTTTGACTGTGCAAGGGGCACCAGGGGCTCCCCAAGTTGCGCGGCCCTGGAGTACTTGGCTCTGAAGTTTGTTTCGGTTGACTTGCCATTTTGGGATCTTTTATTTGGTCGTTGGTTCTGGTCAGTTAAGTCGGGTTTCTTTGGTTTCTTTCTCTTTGTGCGTGGCCGGGGTCCGACGCACCGCATCCAGCCTGGTCCAGGTACGCGCTGGTTTCTTCGGGTGACTGAAAGAAGTTGACTCTACCGCCATGTCGTATTCTGAGCCGAGCCGGAAAGAGCATTGAGTAGGTGATTTGATTATCTCGGAGCCTTTGCCTGATGCTCACAAAGGATCTCCTCTGAGCTTGGACCGCCGGTGAAAAATCCGGGTAAGAGTGAATTCTGTCGCCATCATGGTGTAGTTCTCCCTTTTCCCTGGCGAGTCGGAGAATGGTGTCTGAGTCTTTGTAATTGAGCACTCTTGCAATAATTGGATGCAGGGAGCACCTGGGACGGGTTTAGTTGATGGGATTCTGTGGGCTCTCTCGATGATGAAGAGGGGAGATAGAGATTCGCGTCCGAAAAGAGTGGTGCACAACGTTTCCACATAGTCCACCATTTTCGTTTGCATCTGGTGTTCTCTTACCACGACAATCCTAATGTTATTTCGTCTTGAGCGGTCTTCTAAGTCTTCACTCCGGGTGTTATCCGCCTTCATTTGGGCTTCGAGCTGTGTCACCCTGGTCTCCAGGGGTGATGCACCATCGAGGTTGTACACACGGTGCTCCACTTCGTTTAGGCGTCCTGTGGGGGTGTCTAGCCAATGTTGCAAGAGATCTACCTTAGAGGATAGGCCATCCATCTTGTTATTCAGACTCACTATGCCTGCCTTCAAGTCTAAGAGGAGCTCCCTGATGTCTGTTGCGCACGCTCCCTCGTCCTCCTGGTATGCGTTGTCTGCCGGGGGCTCTTTTTCCTCCAAAAGCCTAGGCGTCTTGGGTGCTGATCCGGCCTCAAAGTTTAGCTTTCTCTGCATTTTGTCAATTTTTCCCATTTTATTTGCGCAATGGAGGATGTTTGCTCACAGGGTTTGGCGTCTGTGCACAGACTGCGAGTCTGCTGCTGTTATTTGATGGACAAGCGTTGTAAGTGACTTGTGGCAGCTGTTCAGGTTTGTGGAATTACCCTTCAGCAGGGTGGCTTTTGCTGAGGTGACTTGTGGTGGCTTGATTCCTCGCTGTTCTCCCCGGGTTTTGAGGTGACAGGCTTCGGGAAGATGCAGGTGTGATTACCGGCGGCTCGTTGCTTTTTACGGTTGGCCTGTTTTCCTCGCAGTATTCAGGTGTCTCTTAGGCTGGGTTTTTCCTCTCCCCCTCCCTGTTTATGTTGAGGGTTAGTGCGTGGGCTTGTGGTTTCTTACTCGGAACGGATTGATCTTCCGGTAGCGTTTTTGGAGCCTTATGGGTCTAGGGGCCTCGGTTTTGAGGCCCACCGCGGGGGAGTGTGATAGGACTGGTTGGTGCGTGTGGTTTTCCTCTTGCGTATTATGAACTTAGCCGAGCCGACCTGAGCGCACGCTGTACCTGCCCAGTTCTCTGCGTTGCCTGATCCGGATTTGGAATATCAGCAAAGCCTCCGCTGGTGTGCTGCGAGGGACGTCACACCTGTAGGCCCTGGATCTCTGCACCGTAGCAGGGCCTCCTCGCTGTGTTCGGGGGGTGGGGGGTGAATCCCTCCCGTCCCCACCGACGGGGCCGGTCCGGCGATGCTTCCTTTTAACCAAGTTCAGGGGGGCCTGGGATGCAGAGACCACCGGCAATCCGAAGGGTACCCTCGCTCCACCGCTCTTCGCCGGTCTGTGGGGTGGCTCCGCTTCTGTGTGCATGGGGGCTCGGCTGGGAGCGGGTCCCCCGCGCTCTGCGATGTGCGTGACCGCGCCTGGCTGGGTTTCGGAGGTTCACCACTCGTCAGTGCCCAGGGAGGGCTCAGCTAGCAACTCTCCACTCCGCCTTCACTGTCCACGGTGGGCCATGCCACCCCTCTTCACTTGGTCTTTGCTCAGCTTTGGTGGAGTGCGTAGGCCCTCGGCCGTCCGCAGATCCCCGGTACTTGTGCCGGCACGTAGCAGCTCAGTTTGGAAAACGAGGGGTCTGGACCTCCGATTTTGCACCGGATTTCACGGTCTTGTCAGTTGCAGGCTTCCCGACGGCAAATCACACATAATAAAGGCGGCAGTCAGCCAAAACTTGCAGGATTGTTCAGGATTTGTTACGGGCCACGCGGGAGCTAACCGAGATGCGGCAATCGTGGTTGGCTCACTGGCGCCCTCTGGCAAATTCAAGTTTGATTAAAGCAGGTGATAAGAACATCGAGCAACAAGCTTTATATTTCCATAATTTTGGATGGCAAAAGGACCAGTCTATTTCTGCCATCTTTAGCGTCTTGTGAGGAGGGTTATTTTGAGAACTACCTGATTGAAAAAAAAAATGCACTGATGCAATCTTGGTAATATTACAGTAGCTGCACATCCCTCTTACTCGTCGGGGGGTTAATTTGGGTTGCAGTACAAAATCAGAAGCATGTCTTGCACTTTTTTCTCCCTTGTGGGGTACCAGTAAAACTGTTGACAGTTGTGATCCAGCACTCCACAGAAAAGCTATTTTTCAATATAACCCTTAAAGTAAAATGTGCCATTCTCTTGGTGTGAGTGACCAGTTCTTTGAGACTCCAATTCTGTAGCTCACTGTATTCCTTGGAATGTAAATTGACTCTAAAAGATGAAACATAATTCTTTGTCAAGACCGGAGGCACGCATTATGCTGCTTCTTTACTCTTCAGCAGTTTCAACTCAAAAAGAAAAATAAACAAACTTTACTTTTTCTTTTAAAAACTATTTCCCAACTTTTAATTTATTTTCTGTAGTCCTCACTTCCTGTAGCTCTGTAACTATTTCCTGTCCATAGCTCCTCCTCCTCTTCTTTAGCTGCTATTCAGCAAGATGAGTACTATCTGCATTGTATAGTGCTCGTTTTGAGATGATTGTGCATTTTTATCATGTGTTTTGGATAATATGATAGGTTGTTAAGCAGCTCTAAGCGATTGACACGTGCTGGCAATGTAATTAGGCTTTCACATGTACAAGAACTCAGATAATTGCAGGCGAACTGCTTGTCGCGTGCAACTGGAGCTCTGTAAAGAGCGAGGAAGCTCTCAGTAAGGAGGCAGACACGCCAGAGGCACAGAGGGGGACCCATGCTTTAATACAAGCGCTCCCAGGGCCCCACTCGGTTGACCTGAGTGGACAGCATGCCCAGACGAGAGCGGCAAAGCCCCTCCCTTGGGGACGCGGGGACGCATTGTGACTCCAGGGCATAAGCGTGCAGGTCGGACACCGCACCAGAGCTCAGGGAGAGCATCGAGAGAGCACTTAGCGGTTGCGAGTGCATGCGATCGCTTCTGCATATATTTTCAGAACGCTCACAAGGCGCAAACGTTACCGCCACAAGGTTAGCGAGCCCAGGAGAGGTTTTTACCACTGGAGTGAGACGGGAACTCTGCAAACACACCAAAGGGGCACAGAACTTCACACATTTTTCTGCCAAGGATTGACAGACAGACCTTTGGGAAAAGAAAATGGCTGTACTGCTGCGGGTGCAAATAAAGCCACCAACTTCTATCAAGTGATTCTCAGCAGATGTGCAATTCAGCCTTCTAGGTTCAGGACCGGGCACTCGGCAGCTTTTTTCTTAGTCTCTCTACAAAGCACCTAACATAAGAGTATGAGTGGCACGAGGAAGAGCAAGAAAGCAGGTGCTAGAGAATTCATTGGTGGAAGTGGTGGCAGAGGTGGTCAAGCCTATACATTAATGATTTGCCTCCCTCTAAATCATCCGAAAAGAAAGGCATAAACACCCAGAAACCTACACAAAGTGCCTCCACAAGGGCTGTGACTCAGGAGAAGAGTGTTCAGGGAGTAATACGACCCAGAAGAGAAAAAAAATCTTCTGCTTCCCCGGATCCATGTTATGGGGTCAAAACACATGCTGCTGAACCCTTTGTAAAGCTGAAGTAAGCTTTCCTCCAGAGATCAGCGGTGCCAAGCCTCCCGACCTCCACCCGAGGGGAAGAGAATATGGGTGACACTGAGGAAGACCCGAGCAGAGAGTTCCCCGAAGCCACAGCGTCCTCGCAGAAGGATAGTGGGGGAAAAAAGACGAGATGCCAGCCCCCAGAATGGCAAAAGAGTCAGGAAGGAGAAGAACAACATAAAGTCCCTGGGCCTCATTACGACCCTTGCGGAAATGGAAAAATGATGGCGGAAATGCAATACCGCCATCGAACACCGCTCGTTGCGATCATGACCCGTCACCGTAAAGTACGATGCCATTAGCGACACCGCAGTGAACGGCAACGCTAACTGCACCAAGTACGCGCACGCGCGCCTTGCAAAACCGGAATCACCGCCATGGCGCAACGGTACGCGAATTCTGACCCTAGCGGACATGTACTGAACGCCATCAAGCACGTCGTAAAGTACCATTCCGCCATGGCGAGAAATACGGCAACGTGAACCAACCGTAAATGGCCCACTGAGTGCCTGTACTCCACTCCCTGGCCTCATTGCACAACTCCTGGCAGGCGCAATGTACTCACACTATGCAACCAGTGAAATCCACAATTCACCCATGCATGCCAACGTAGAAAAGCATGCAGGGGCTCAAAGCGCCCCGTGAGTGGGCATCCATGTACGGCATGTCACCATAGCCGTACTGACGCAGCACAGGCATGTGAAGGTACAATACATCAAAATGAAAATCAAGAACACATGACACAAAACAACAGTAGTCCCCCATCGCTTGCCACCAGCGCAAGGCAACATCCAAAACAGCATCCTGAGGGGGATTGCACCAGCCCTGTACTCATGCCAGTAAACAAACCAACCATCAGCAGAAGCATGTACCACACAAGTTGGCAGAGTGACTGAGCAGCCAGGCTCATCCCAAGAGGGGCCGATGGGAGCTGCAGGGCACAGATGGCATCAATACAGAAGCTATTCCAATGGACATGACCCCAGTCCCCCTCCAACAAACGCACGCAAACACAGTCACCTGTGACCAGCCACATTCTGAACAACCCATCATTCCACCAATCGACCTGGCTGACAGGCACCAGTCGGCCAAAAGCCAATCCCCCGCCCCTGAACAGCACATCATGTAAACAGACACAATGGCAGCCCCTATCCGTGACCATACTGTGCTACGTAGGCAAACGCGGCCAGTACTGTACCACACAACTCAACTCAGAAGGCGGAACACAATGCAGATCATCTCGCAATACATACCGCCACAAAGCGAAAATCGCCACATCACCTGCAAAGAACAACGCAACACGACAAATATCGGAATACAATTTAAATGCACATCCAAATGACAAAGGCCCCACAGCAATTTGCAAAATACCACCAAAACAACCATCATCACCGAGGGCTGCATCTGCAATAATTGACCGGCTTCCACTTGTGTGACGCCCTGTACCATCATGGCACACAGGGCCTACATCAACGTTCCAAAAGGCAACATGGAAGCGGCAAGAACCGCAGGTCCGTCCCATGAGGCAGGCACTAGTCGAGCTGAAAGGCCGAAATGTTGCACCTAGCCACCAGTACAGCGTAAGGGCATGTGGCCCATTGGCGATCGTCCCATAAGATCGAAATGGTGCTCCACTGATTCACCCGAAGCTGCAGGAGTCGAGAGTAAAAACCATCTGGAGGAGTGGCGTAGAGATGGCATCTGCAATAGGGCAGGAGATACCTGTCACCCAAAAGAAACACAAATTAACCGATTGCATTACGGGACTCATGATGCATTACAATCTTCATTCAACACACCAAATCCACACCCATATGCATGCTAGCCCACTCCAAAGGAATATACACACCCCTAAATCAGTATCGAATCATAACGAAACCAATCGAGCTAAATACACCATTGGCAACGTCGGTTACTGTGCATGCGTCCGTCAAGATAGAACCCATGACATGGGATTAGTAACGTGCCTAGACACAAGTGTATGAAGGCGCGTCGAGACAGGGAGGATCCGACAAGGGCAGATAGACGTATGTCCCACTATGGCAGCCTTGCATCACATAACGCAGGGGAAGGGGAGTGAATCAAAAAACCCATGTACATGGCAGACCCTAAACGGAATCATCAGTCCATGCATCCATTCATCATTCCCTCATCCCGCAATGAAAACGCATGAATATTCACTCACATAATATGTGAAACTTCCATCGCGTCTGTGCGTAATGCAGTCCGCAAAAACCACTGTGCCCCTGGCCGGATCTGTAGTGTTGTGAAGCAAGATGGATTTGGGAACGTCCTGCCTTATCGTCCACTACGCTATTGCGCATCCCATTCAATTCATATCATTCATTGCCTGCTCGTTATGGGCCATGTCCCAAGGACATTCTACAATAGAACGTTACATTTCCAGCCAGACCTGTGGGCGTATCCTCGCCGCTACTTCAAAACCCAAAATGCTGGCCTTCGAATTCCTCACTTGCAACATTACGTCGAAAAGGCTTCTGTGAACGCTTGCATTCACAATTACATCAATGTAGTGCGGCTGTGTGTCATGATGCTAACTGGCTGCAATCACAAATGGGACGCCACGCCCGTCGGTGAAGTACGTTACTGTGCTGCATGAGGGTCGGCCATCGATCGAGCCCTACATACCACTGACTCTTCACAGGTATGTAAGCGGCTGCAATCATAGCATGTGTAACAATGGGAGCATACCATGAAGATCAGTCAAAGTACATCACACTGCCATCGGGATTAGATACATGATTCCAATCCCAAGATGCCATGCGGCCAAATGCAGCCTTACGTGCGGGACGTGCTCGGCCAGAAGGGATAGCATCTGCCACAGAATCATTCAATCAGCACAGGTGGAGGCCATACAGGCCGACAGCACATATATAGCAGACCCAAACCCCTCCCACAACCACTCCCACTCCAAAATGCTACCGGCAGGACTAGCGATGTTGGGCCTGGGGGACCAGATAGCACTGCAAGTGCTACAACTACAAGAAGACGACGAACAACAACAGGTACAACAACCGGGCGCACAGGGGAGACGGAGGAGAAGGAGGAGGAGGAGGGCAAGGCAGGGTCAGCAAGGCCCACAAGCACTGCCACTACCACCACGCAGGCGGCCCGCAATCCCACGCCTCCGAGCCGATCCGTTCAACCTCACTGCTGAGCAGATCCACACCCTCTACCGTTTGGACCGGGACACCATAATCGCCATTGTGGACATGACACATGCTGACCTCGTGAGCATGATAGATAGCCCAACCGCCATCCCACCCCTACTGAAGGTGGTGTCTGCACTCCACTTCCTGGCCACAGGCACCTACCAGCACACAGTGGGACAGTTGCATGGCATTTCACAGCCACTGTTCTCACGGACACTCTTCCAAGTGCACGATGCCCTCCTGAAGCACGCCGACGACCACATCACACTACCACGCACGTACCAGGAGATTACCAACGCTAAAGTGGGATTCCATGCACTTGGCGGCATCCCGGGTTGCATTGGTGCCATCGACTGCACCCATGTTGAATTGGTTGTCCCACATGCCATGGAGGTCCAGTACCGCAACCGGAAACAATTTCATTCAATCAATGTGCAAATGGTGTGTGACTCCAACAAGATATTTACGCATTGTTGTGCCAGATTTCCAGGATCTACCCATGATTCTATGGTCCTGAGGAACACAAGAATACCACGCTACATGGAGCGACACGCAGGGCACAGATCCTGGCTACTCGGTGAGTCTCATTCCATGCATGACATCGTGGCCCATTTGATGCGTCAATGACCTTGCAGGGGGGGGGGGGGCTACTTAGCACTATCATTCCACTGACACCCTTTATTCGTCTCATACAGGTGATGCCGGGTATCCACTGAAGAGATGGCTCCTTACACCAATCCGGAACCCACAGAACGAGCATGAGGAGGACTACAACCATGCCCACTCACGTACCCGTGTGGTCATTGAACAGGCATTCGGCCTACTGAAGGCTCGTTTCCGCAGCCTCAGCAGGTCTGGCGGGGCACTCATGTACAGCCATGAGAAGGTTTCTAAGATGGTCATGGCATGTGTCATGCTGCACAACATGTGCATACGTAGGAATGTGCCCATGCCCCCTGACGCTGTACTGCATGCACCTGAAGATGATGATGATGATGAGGGTGGGGATGTGGAGGCACCTCAAGGAGTCCATGAGGCACAGGATGCACGTGCAATCCGACAGAGCATCATAGATGCATGCTTCTAGCAACCACGCATGGTGCCTATTACACGGAAAGGGGACCTGTGGCACTGTGTGTGTGTAGTACAGGCACATTGTGGACTGTACGCCTATGAAGGCCTCGTACGCAAATATCAATGTCCACACATGTCATTGGATGATTATGAGATGCTGTATTGTTAATGTGATTTGATTTATACACCCTATGGACCCGCCACCCAGTGAAGCCCAACACACCCCCTCCACCCTACTACCTCACCCCCCAACACCAGTGTCCAAATATGCATGCTGTCCGTGGTTGGACGCTATTGCAAGCCCCCTCTACGGGTATCAGGGGCACCCCTGCCCGTGGAGCGCAGGTTCCTGCCAGATCTGCGTTGGGGGCTGCCCTGGACGGAACTTGCCACGGATGATGTCTCTGCCTGCTCGCGTCCATGCATGTCTCTGAGGGTTTGTGAGAGCTCCGAGAGCACACGGCGCACAGCAGCAAGTTCAGCACAAACGTCTTTGGACGTCGCATGCAGTTCCCCCCTCAGGCTCTCGGTGCTTTTCTCCATTTGTGCTCTCAGGCTCTCGGTGCTTTTCTCCATTTGTGCTCTCAGGCTCTCGGTGCTTCTCTCCATTTCTCCCCTGAGGCTCTCACTACTTTTCTCTATTTGTGCCCTGAGTGTCTCGGTGGATGTTTCCATGGCTGCCCTGGAACCCCCGCATTCATTTGCATGGTCCTTGAGTAGCGTGGACACTTCCTGCTGTTGCTCGATCAGCAGGTCGAGGGACTGTTGCCTCTGCTGGGCCATGGACATTTGCGGTGGTGTGACAGGGGGGCTGCTCAACACATGTTGCCTTGGCACAGGACTTGTGGGGGTTGGCCAGTCGTCGTCTTCAGGGTGCCCCTGCGTGGTTTCGTCATGGTGTAGGGGATGGAACATGCAGGGGGATTGGGAAAGGTCATGGATGGTACCTACGTCGCCAGCACTGTTTTCCGTGTCGGAGCATGCTGGCATGACAGCTGTGTCACCTATGGTGCTGCTACCACCAGAGGCAGTGCCATCAGATACGTTCTTTGGGGGGACCTGTGGTGCTGGGGTTGTGGACTTGCTGGCTGCTGGGGTGCCTGTTGCAGTCCCCTCCAGTGTGCTGCCACTTGATTCCTGCTGCTGCCGTGTCTTGATCCTTGCACCTGAGGTGGAGGCTCTTGGGACGTTGGTCCTGGCCCTCTTTGCAGGCGTGCTGGTAGGGGTGTCCTGCAGCTCGTCGTTGGTATCGGACCCTGTGGTGGAGTAAAGAGGGGCGAGCGTTAGTTATGGGTCTGTCGGATTTGGAATGGCAACGTATCAAATGCATTGGGGTGGTACATGAGGCTGATTTGGGACTGGGCCTTGGAGGTGGTCTCATTTTCGTGTGGATTGAGGATGCATTCATTTGGCTGCCTGCAGTTAGGGGGTGCATGCTGCACATGTAGGGGTTGTTTATGGCTTCTTGATTGATTTGTTTGTTCATTCTGACTTTTAGAGGGCGCTGTCAGGGCAAAGTATGTATTGCACTATGGGGTCACATGGTACTGCACATGTTCGTGGTTTGTGGATTTCGCATTGTTTCTCTTGGCCAACCTACCTGATTCTCCGGATGTCGGCACTCCTTTCTCCATCCCTCCGACTCCCTCTATGCTCTCCATTCCTATGGTGGAGGCGCAGATTTCCTCCCAGGGGGTCAACTTGATGGGCGACTCTGAACCCCCCCCGGTAGCTGTGGCGATGTTCCTGTTCGCAGAAAGTATGCTGCGTACGCGGATCCGCAGGTCGTCCCACCGCTTGCGACATTGCTGTGGCGTGCGGGGTGTTGTCCCCACCGCACTTACGCGCTGTGCCACCAGGGCCCATATGGCCTTCTTGTTGGCAAGGGCCGTCCTGGTCATTTGACTGGAGAAGACGACGGCGGCATTTTCCTGGAGGGTCTCGGTGAGCACGGTCAGTTCCTCTCGGGAGAAGTGTACCTGCCGCTTGCGGTCACACGCTTTCTTGGCTACCTTTCCCATATTTATTTTTTTAACTGGGGTTGCTAACGGGTTGGGATGTGTGTCAGGGTCGGATTTTTAATGGTTGTGTTGGGATTTGGATTTTATAGTTGTGCGGCGTGCTGTTTCCCGTTCCGGCCACATGCTTTTACTTCCGTTTCCGTATATTTACGGTGGCCGTAATTTGCGGTGCCCGCTCGTTACGGTGACCGCTCATTACGGTGACCGCTAAGATGGGTGGCGGTATTGCACCTGGTGCAGCGTACGGCGGCGGTAAGGGCCGTTTTGGGGTCATTTCCGCCATCGCAGCCTTTCGGATTCCGCCATGGCGTAATGCTCGTGCCCGATGGGTCGTGATTAGCCGCACTTTGCTCCTTCGTGCAATGGCGGAAACGCTATTTACGCTGTTGCGGTCCGGTCAGTCACTTTCCGCCAGGGTCGTAATGAGGCCCCCTGACTCAGAGATGGTGGATATGTTCGATCCAGATGAGATCAGAAATCCCAGGTCTTCCGAATGGCAACCCTCTGAGGGTAGCAAGTACATGGCGCAGGGAATTCGGAAACCACTGAATAAGGAAACAAGAATGCGCATGAAGACAGAATGCCCAGGGGCTGGACAGATCCTAAAGGAGTTTCCAGGAGAAGCTTCTAGATATCACAGGGCTCATCGCAAAGATCATGGACCTGGCCGAACGAGCCAGGGGCACAGGTGAAGAAGTGGACGCGGATACGCTAGCAAGTTGGGTGCAACGGGCGGTATGCTTTCTAGGCAACACCACCTGCACCATATCGGAAACAGAGGGGCGGCCTCATGCAAATAGATGCCAAGCTGAGTGATCTTGCTTAATATGAAGCAGGCGAGGCTGCACAAAGACTCCTCTGGAGGCCTTTGGGAAGGAAGTGGGGAGATTCGTAGGCACATAAACCTTCCAGGAGAAGGCGCAAGCCTCTATCTAAACGATCGTCCCGAAACATATTTTTTTCTGGGACCGTCCACTGTCGGGGTATTGCGCCTGATCTTTCCTCATTGTTTTGTAGACCCCTGAGAGTGAGGGGGGGGGGGCAGAGACCACTACTGGGAATCAAGACAGAAAGGCTCCTTCTTCCCAACAAGAGGAAGGAATTTAAGGGCTTGCAGAGCACAAGGTACAACCACAGGTGAGCAAAAAGCAGGTGTGCTACCTGTCAGTGGGTGGAAAACAATGGGATCTTGGCAAAATTGGTGTGTGCTCTCCAGCGAAGCATGGGTACTACAGACTGCCTGCGGCTTTCAGTTAGAATTCATTCAGACGCTGAGGCAGAACGCCTGGCTGTGCCCCATTCAAATGTTGCGAAGGCCTTCTGCATGACGAGCTCTCACAGTTCAAGGTGAAAGGAGCCATAGAGCGCTGCGGCACACCCCTTTTCACAGATTTGTGAGCAATATGTTCCTGGTGCACAGGATGGACAATGTGTGGCCAGTCCTAAACCTAAAATAACTGAACAGCTGGTTGACCTACAGGCACTTCAAGATGGAAGGCATCCATATGCTGTGGCACATGCTCAGCAAAGGCGACTGGATGGCCAGGATAGATCTGAAGGGCGCATACCTGATGATCCCAGTGGCAGTCGAATACCAGCCTTTCCTAGCCTTTAGGTGGGAAGTGCAATTCTGGCAGTTCAGTTCACTGCCTTTTCGGACTCGCATCAGCTCCATGGGCTTTTAACACGCAGATGAGACCAGTGGCGACGGCCACCGGATAAAAGGGCGTTCGCATAATAGTATACCTCAACGATATCCCGCATGTGGCCGACAAATGAGACCTTGATTCATCAGACACAGTGGGTCAGGAATCTCCTGACGTCCCTAGGATTCCTGATCAATCGAGAGAAATCAGATGCGTCCCTGACCTAGACGCTAGGAAATCAACGCTGGAATTCCCAGCTAGAAAGATGTGGGATATCAAGAGCGATGGCAGCATGCCTCGACAAGGTCATCTCTGCGTGCACTAGCAAGACTATTTTGGCTATTATTGTACACCATCCAGGCCATTTTACCAGGGCCCCTTCACTACAGAGCCCTGAAGATCAGGCACCTGCAACAGGGTTTGAGGTATCACCAGACGATTCCCTTAGATCAGGAGTTGAACCCAGAGTTACAATGGTGGCTGCAGAACATGGAAGTGTGGAATGGATGTGCCATTTTCGGAGACAATCCAAAACTGGTGATAGAATCTGATTCCAGAAGAGCAGATTGGGGAGCCAGATGCAGTATGCTACAGACAGGTGGCAAATGGACTCCCGAAGAGCTGTATCTGAATATAAATTGTCTAGAACTATTAGTTGGGTCCTTCGCGATCAAAGCATTTACAAGAGACAGACAGAACTGTTGCATTCTCCTGCGGCCAGAACTGTTGCAATCTCCTAAAGATGGACAACATATCAGCTGTTCAGTACATAAATCACTTAGGAGGGACAAAATCCAGACTGCTTGCGGAGCTGGAGAAAGATTTCTGGCACTACTGCCTGCAGTCGGATATATCAGTGACAGCAGAGTACATGCCGGGTCCCTCAACGTCATAGCAGACTGGAACTCTCATCATCTGACTGACTCCAGCGACTGGAAACTCGACAGGGCAGTATTTCAGCAACTGAATCCACTATGGGGATATATAAACATGGACCTTTTTCCATCTAGGCAGAACGCGCAGAATGCCAGGGACTCCCTGCAACTGTCCAATTATTCTGCATGTGCTAAGCGCAAGTTGAAAAGAATGTGTGGGATCCATGCCAACCCAATCATAGTGGACCATGTAATCTAGGGTCCTATAGATAGTAGAGCCAATGGGACGTCATACTTTTAGTGACGTTTACAGTAGCTAGTTCGAAGGGAGGGCTTAGTTGCCCCACCTGACATTACCCAATCCCCTCTCCCCGTTACCATATACAGATATAGTACCTATGTTAAAGTTACCTTCCTATAACCAATCACGTTGCATGTTAGGTTTTTAAGATTACACGTCCATGATGACGAGATTTTTGTGTAACGGTTGTGGGTTTTCTGAAATTAATCTGAGTTTAAGTGAGAAGAAAGATCGAGCAGTTGCTGATGTTCATTGAAATCCCTGTTTTTTGTACTTGTCATTAAACGGACTCCCTTTGCCAAACTATTGAGTTGTCAGTATTTGATGTGAGGATACAAATCTGCATCCCCATCTATCTCAAGGATGCTGCCGCTCATCTTAAAGGATTGTTTGGAGACCGCCAGTCTTATGGGCCGGCTGGTGTCCATCCAGTTCACTTGGTAGCGGAGATTAGATGGTTAGATTAGATAAGACACCCTTTGACCATCGACATAAGAAAATCCGGGTCCAAGGCAATATCACGAGTCCTTTGCCATCCGGCTGATCGAACGAGAAGTTCCCCGTAGATAGTGGTTAGTGTAATTGAAAAACCTGCAGGTTATGTCTGAAGGAACCTTTGCTTTCCCCCAAGAATCCCTCCCCACTTCTACGAGTAGCCAATTGGACGAGCACCACAGAAAGGCGGTAACGAAGGCGGTGATTCCGAGCTTCCGGAGAAGAAAAAAATGCAAATGGTGCGTGAAAAAGACTGACTGCTTCGGCAAAAGTTGCATACCTTAAAACAAGTAAAGGGAAGGTAACGGAGGGAGTTGGGAACAAAAATAACAGAGTAAGAATATAATGTATATACAAGGGGAGACTATTGACTCGAGGGTGGGCGAGCAATAGAGAGAGATACCAGGAGTGACCGAGGTAAGAGAGTATACGCCCAGTTTCCTAGGTTTTAAAGAGCGCTAGAAGAAGCTTTCATTTAAGGTGCTGAATTGATAGGACGACATAGAAGACCAGAATCGATTAAAGGCGATCTGAAAGAAATGAGCTTCCATTCCATGTCGGAATACAATTAGGGGCAGAATGCATCTGAGGAAGCAGATGGCATGAGATGTGTGTAGCCGGCCGGAGTTTGTCTTGTCCGTTATGTTTTATGTTTTTCGTTTACGAATGATATAAGGTAAAAAAACTTGTGAAATAGCAGGGAAATTGTGCAATTGTGATATGATGTTGCATGGCATGGATTGATGGTTGAAGTTGACAAAAATAAGAGTGACATTTTTGTTGGAAAAAACGGGATTGGAACTTGCGAAGATTGGTGCTCGCTCATATTGTTCTTGATTGTGAAACGTAAAGTATAATAAAGTGTTGTACAAGGATAAGATGAACAGGGTAAGCATGGAAGACATTTCCCCACTGGCACACATGTGCAAACAGCTGCCGAAGCATGCACCTAAGCATAAACAGTACAGTATTAGTTAAAGCAACCGCAAACAAAATGTTTATGCCATGGCCCCAAGGTGGCTCGCCATCTAAAACGGTCCTACAGCACATGACAACATATTTGCACGCCACATACACAGGGCAGGAAGTTAGACAAACGACTAGCTAGTTTAGAACTTTAGAAAATGTACCAACAAGAAAAAGAGGAGGAGCCACCATTAGATTGGATACTGAATATAGGCACAGAGGGGGATAAAGAGCCTTCTGCGCCACCTGCCCCGTCTGAAATAAAAAGCAAAGCTAGTAAAGACGAAGGACTATACCCTTTGAGGGAACTTAAAGCAGCCACAGGATATAGCAACCCGGCATATGAGTCGCCTACACAAAGTAGTGATGAAAGCCCAGAGGAAGACAGAGACAGAGATATTACCTCCAAAGTCCCGAAGGACAAGTAGAGGCGCGAAAAGGAAAAAGGAGACCAAACACAAGCAAGTACATCTCTAGATACGGCAAGAGAGGGAAAGAGATGGAAGGGAGATGAGGATAGGACTGATGAGATGGCATTCGCACAGAACGAATGGATGGGAGGCCAGATTTTATTAAAACTCGATGGTAAAGGCATTGAGGATATGAGACAAAAAGGAGGACGGGACAAATTAGAGAGGAGGGAAAAGGAAAACCGATCAAGAGACGAAGGGGCTAAGTTAAAGGATAGACAGGAACGAGAGCAGTTATGTCATGCTGAAAAGGTCAGAAAACAGGAAAAGGCAGAAGAGCAAAGAACACGCGATCTTAAGCAGCGAACGGCTGATGACCGAGTTAGAATAGAACAAAGGAAGATTGAAGAATCACAAAAAAAGATACGGGAGAAGAGAATAAAAAAACAAAGGGAGGAGGAAATGTGAAGAGCGAATGAACGACGAGATGCGAGGAGACGAGAAGACAGGGTCAGAGAGGAAGCAAGAAAACATAGAGAGTTTGATGACGACACAGAACGCATGCGAAGACAGCGAGCACAGGATCTTGAATATCTGGAAAGAGAGGTTAAATAACCCGATCCAGTAGTAGACTGGGAAGATATAGAAGAATTCAGTACCGGGCACGTCTAGGGCAAATATCGAAGATGACTTCGACATCAGAAGCATCGGAGAGCCGATCGATAGAATATATGATGAGATGGGACTAGAAAGAGTACCCCAAAGGGAAGAAGAGGATGTGCGTCTGGAGAGCACTCAGTTGTACGATACTGAGGACGCCTCATGAGGTAGCAGAAATAGAGAGCGGTCATTAAATAGACTGACCCTAACCCGAAATGAGGAGGATGAGAGAAGGTGCACGAGTTGTGCACAGACAATATTGGACGCAGAAAGAGAAGAATGTGAAGAAAGAGAAGACTCGAAAGTCGCTTCTCTAGGGGAAAGGGAGGGAGATGGTCAGATTCTAGTGGGTCTACACCTAAGGCATCAGTCAGCCACACAATCAGATCAGCACGAAGGAGTATCATACGGTCAGAGGGAGGTGTCTCCACCACCCTATGTGAGAAGACTAAGGACATTGCCAGGCAGACTGCGATGCGGGAATATTACTCCTGCGATAGACAGAAGAATGATGAGAGAGGAAAAGGAATGCCATGTGTCTCAGTTCCCCTTACTAGAAAAAGCGAGAGTGAGGCCACAATATATACCCTGGCCTTACATGGACAGAGAATCTGAAAAAAAAGCTCCCAATGTTGACATCGCGAGCCGGAAAATGGATACATGAATTACAAAAAATGACAGGAGGAAGCACGTTAGCTATAGGAGTTATGAAGGGTCTTTTAATCGCCATACTTGGTGATAGAGCCGACGATGTGTGGGCATGCGCAGGTTACCCTGGAGTGACTACAGTTAATACCGCGCATGACGGAGCGCCATTTAACAATTGCAGAACCGCGGTATGGAAAGCGCTTAGAGTGCTATACCCGGACACTTCTGATATGGGAGCTTTAATGTCACGCAAGATGGCGTCAGATGATCCTTTGATTTACATTCAGAATTTCCAAGACGCCTGGGTGCTGGAAACCCGAGAACCTTGGGGAAAGTCTATACCCATATTTTACCATATATTATGCAAAGGGCTGCCAGAACAGGTGCAGAAGCAGCTCAAGAAATTGGTAGGGATTGAGGCTAAGCCATGGTCTGAAATACAGCTGACCATCATGCACTATTGCAGGTTATTGCAAGAGAAGAATCGCAAAAAGGATGCTGCACGAAAAGGTGAAGAGGCTAAATTAGTGCAGAAAAAATGATGAAAGTATGCCATTGAGGGGGCAATGATAACTAATGCAGATGTATAAAACATGCAGCAGCCCAATAGCCAAAGACGTTTGATCAAAGCAATAACGGTCTTACCCAAGGGGAAGAGGCTTTTAAGGAAGAGGATGGCAGAGTAATCGGGGAGGTTTTCAAAATATGCAAAATGGGCAAATAATCACACCACGCCAACATGTTGGATGTGTGGAATGACGGGGCATCTAGCACATAAATGCAGAAGTCAAGGCATGGTGCGAAACGACCAAGTCACAAGAGGAGGGATGGTGAATCCATCTGCGTTCTCGCAGCAGGGTGGAAATGGAGTTGCGCAGAATCGCACAGTGCAGCAGGAAGCGCCGGGAGTACAGCAAAGTTTGCAACCCCAGAATGTGACACATTTTCCACAGGGTCAGTCTCAACAGTCCCCAATGCAACTGTCACAAACCGGTACGGGACAGGTACTGAATTCGGGAATGAGAAGTGCCACACGTGACGGAGGAAATCCGTTCACTCAAAATGGGACAAGATTATATATAGATTAGGACAGCTCACTGGGAGACCTGATGTGTTCTATCCTATCAGTAACACCGAACCCTCATCGGGAAGCAAGGGTAGATGTCTGTATAGCGGATAAAGAATATTCTTTCTTAGTTTACACAGGTGCGACACGCTTGTGTATATGTGAAGGCAAATTTTCTTTGTCCGGCGATGCCATAAATACTCAGGGCTTCACAGGAGCAACAAGTCGTGTTCCTTTTACAAAAAAACTTCTAGTCTCCATAGGAGAATATGACATGAATGTGCCACTGCTATATTCAAGGCGAGCACTGGTGAATATATTGGGACGAGATCTAATGACAAAGTTAAACATGACAATCTTGTTCACGGAGAAGGGCATAGTATGTTCAACTCCAGGAATGCATTATTTGAACATATGCGAAAGGATTAGAGCATACGCAGGACAAACGGTTATGAGAGCTACTCGATTGGAACCAGAAATATTCGCTTACGGAGTGCGCATATTGATGTCGTGGCTACCAGGCCTTGCAGACAGAACCATGAGAACCCCAGATAAGTTTTTATTCAGACCAAGTATACCCATGCATGAGGAAAAGGGACGGGTGTTTCCCTTGACAATACAAGCAGCCATATTGCGAAGAGAAATGGCTCTGCTTGACGGTTGTGATGACGAAGGCAGGCAATGGTGTGCAGTAATCGCCGTTGGGGAAGGTTATTGATTGACGGACGTCACTGATGACGAGCTGTTCGGAGAACAAACAAGTGAAGATGAGATGACAGTTGAGGTTAATCTCATCTATTAATTATCTAAGAGAAGTGCCTCAGCGAATGATGGTGGCACAAAAAACGTCCTGAATATTTTGATAATGACATGGCAAAGCTGCCTGTCTCAGTATGGACTACAGGCCCTTATGACGCAGGCTTGCTGAAAGGAGTCGGAGAAGTAAAGATCAAATTGAAACCAGGAGCCATTCTACCAAGAGCACAACAATATCCCATGTCTAGGGAAGCAGATGAAGGGATTTCTAAGACCATTTCCGACATGATGGAGCAGGGCATCTTAGTGACGTCAGAGTCGTCGTGCAATACTGCGGTTTATCCAGTGAAGAAATCAAAGGGAGGGTCTTGGTGTTTAATCCACGATTTACGACCATTGAACCAGATAGTCGCGGCCGAGTTCCCTCTAGTCCCTAAACCGTCCACGATCTTATGTAATATACCTGTTGAAGCAAGGTATTTCACTGTGATTGACTTGAAAAATACATTTTTCTCCATCCCATTGCACAAAGATTCACAAGATCTGACGTTGTTTACGTGCAGACAAGTTTGTCTGAAAAGCACAAGGCTGCCTCAAAGGTACTGTGAGTCTCTTTCAATTTTCAACAGAGTCCTGCAGATGGACTTGAGCAATATCGCATTAGAGAGTGTTGTTTTACAATACGTGAATGACATTCTAATTTGCAGCACGACAGAGGAAAAGTGCAGACACGATTCTATTCATCTATTGACCATACTGGCTGAGAAAGGATATAAAGTTGACAAGGAGAAGTTACAATATTGTCAACAAGAAGTGCTGTATATAGTCTAGCTAATCTCGCACAAGGGGAAAAAGGTTACCCCTGAAAGAGCTAAAGCCATTTTAAAGACTGCCAACCCGCACACGATAAAGCAAATGCAGAGTTTTCTCGGATTATGCAATTATGTCAGGGCATGGGTCTTTGACTACAGTTCCTATACCAGACACTTGTTACAAGCTTTGAAGAAGGCACAGGCGATGAAAGAAAAGATTGCATGGACCGAGACTATGGAAGAAGGGTTTGTCGAACTTAAAAAGGCCATTTGCACGGCACCAGTTTTAGGGAAGTGTTATGACAGCAGTACTCTCAAAGAAAACCATGGTGGGGTGCAAGCCCCTTGCATACTACAGTGGGAATTTGGACCCAGTGATGAGGGGGTCACGTCCCGTGTGAACAAAGTTTAGCTGTGCAGCGTTCGCCATAGAGAAGGCTACAACCATTGTGATGGGATGCCCAATGACGTTTGTAGAGCACGCATTATTTGCCATTCTAGAGAAACCAGAAGGCACATTGACCTCTCAGAGAGCTTCTGCTTATGAAGTGGTCATATCAAATCCAACAATTAAAATAGTTTGATGCAAAATAGTGAACCCAGCTATGTTCATAGCAGAGCAAGGCACTGAAGGAGAGCCAATACATGATTGCGCAAACTATGAAGAATTTTATGATGAGATTCCCAGAGTGAAAGAAAATGCATTGGCAGGAGGAGAAATCGTCTCTGTTGATGGTTCTTCGAGGATCAATCAAAATGACGGACAGAGGTATACAGGTGCCGCTGTGGTGAAACACACAGCGAATGGGGAATTCCATGTACTCATTAGTGCACGATTACCCTCACACTATTCAGCACAAGCTGCAGAATTATTGGCTTTGATACTCACACTCGAGAATCATGTAGACCAGGAAGTGACCGCGTACAGTGACTCCGCGTATGTGACGTCAACAGTACATGCAGGCTTAGCGCACTGGAAAAGGAGGGGCTACCTCTGAGCGGATGACATGCCAGTGCAACACGCAGCCTTACTGGACAGGCTCTTCAAGACGCTCCAGCTTCCAGTGGGCATAGCGGTTGTGAAATGCGCCGCCCACATGAAAGGGACAGATTTTATCTCGTGTGTAAATCAAGCAGCAGACACCGAAGCCAAGCGTGTGGCGACTAAAGACGAAATAATCATGAGTGTGGAGGTAACTGATTGTTCTGCTCAATTTATACTTAGTTCAAAATGGCGCGGGAGCACAATGCCTTCTGGGAGTGCTCGGAGCCATGTTGGATATTTACTTCACTCCGCAGTGAAAGGCTGCACACGTTTTGCTGAAGTGTTATATTCACAGTGCTGAGACAATCATGCTTTTTTCAAACTTGGTATGCAGTCAAGGCCATTTCTGCTGGGAAACTGTTCTCCGTGGAGCATGTTTTTAGAGCCCTGATTCCTTGGGGGGGGGGGGAGCTCTCGATTGACCCAGCTGGCAACCGACGGCTGTCCCTCAACTGCGCAGGTGCAATTCCAGAAGGTTCGAGAATTAACTCCTTTTTTTTTTAGTACCTATATAGGCGGAAACCTGGAGGGGTCAGGTGAGACTTCAGCCAGAGAAGGACATTCCATCTGGCCTTCCTGTGAAGTGTAGCACTCTCTTCATGGCTGTCCCCCCAGAGTATTCCAGCCGCTTGTGGATGAGATGAGGACAAAATTTACGCTCACAGTGATGCATTTCTTTTGCTTTCTTTACTTATGGCCACGTTAGTTTTATGAGTTATTTCTATGTACCTGTAATCTTTGAATAAATAGCCGTAAAGAGCTGATTATCTTCTAAAGGGTGCGTGGCTGTGAGTTACTGCGTCTGTCTGTTTTTGGGTTGAAGTATTTGCTCTATGATTGCATTGGTGATTTATGGTAGTTCCGTGCGCTTTTCAGAGGAGAGCAATACACTGATGCACATGAGAGAATGACTTTTGTATGAAGTGAGCCTGAAGGTTATAGTAATCTGGCAAGGACTCAGTTAGTAGAGCTCCAATGGGAGACACCACAGGAAGAAAAGATATGGAAGGTAAACAAGCAGAGAGCCGCAGTGGGGCTCTGCCCAGTGCCTATCAGAAGAACAGCACCTTTTTGAAGTACAGACACCTAAGCAAACCTGGACAGTAAGGTACCCACTGAGAAATCCATATTCACAGACACAACAAAGGAGCGGTTGTCAGAATGGAATACCCAAAGAAACCAAGAAGATACTAAAAGAAGACGACTGACGACGTCATGAGAAATCGGACAGATGCACATATAGAGCATATAAGGACCTAAGAATGTTGACAAATGGACGAAATGCCATGGATGAGTGACATTGTGGGCCTGGGGTTGAAACAGTTGAGTTCAAGATGAAGAAACCTTTGCCAAATACACGATGAAGACATTAAGTCAGTTTAAACGTGTACATACGCAAGAAACCGCAAGAAGCAAAGAAATCATGGAGCTTGCTGTGCTTAGTAGACAGTAGATTGCAGCAGGTGCCATCTATACATATATCTACCTCCAAAAGCACTTTATAGATGAGTGAAAAATCCACTACGCACATGAGCAGAATTGAATAGAGGATACTAAAGGTTTCAAGAGGGATAGGCTGCAGCAACAAATCGAGAAGTAAAGACGGAGAGAAACCCTGCTGAAGGTAACCCTGCAAAGAGGCCCAGATCATATCAGGCTAGAATAGGCTGGTGATGCCTATAACTAGAGATGAGAAAAACAAGAGTCTCCTGTTCAGCAAGGTCGAGATAAGCGCAGATGGTATACGACTGATAGAACTACATCAAATACACAAAACTATGAAGAAGAGGCCTATTTTATGGTGTCCTAGTCACGTGGCAAGGCAGCAGAAAGGGATGAGACTTTCACACCTACGCATGGAGCCTCGTCATACCAATCCTCCTTAAACTTTCTCAGACCAAGAGGCAGACTCATGGCCAAACTACAAAGCCATAATTGACACGCACCCACTGAGGTGATGTATGGGTGTACAATAAATTGAAGGAAAACTGGGGTGCAAGCTTACTCCCTGCACCTGGCCAATTATTCTGCATGTGCTAAGAGCAAGTGGAAAAGAAATGTGTGGGATCCATGCCAGCCCAATCATACTGGACCATGTAATCTAGGGTCCTATCGATAGAGCCAATAGGACGTCGTACTTTTAGTGACATTTACAGTAGCCAGTTCGAAGGAAGGGCTTAGTTGCCCCACCTGACATTATTACCCAATCCCCTCTCCCCGTTACAATATACAGATATAGTACCTATGTTAAAGTTACCTTCCTATAACCAATCAAGTTGCATGTTAGGTTTTTAAGATTACACATCAATGATGATGAGTTTTTTGTGTAAAGGTTGTGGGTTTTCTGAAATTAATCGGAGTTTAAGCGAGAAGGAAGATCGAGCGGTTGCTGATGTTCATTGAACTCCCCATTTTTTGTACTTGTCATTAAACTGACTCCCTTTATCAAACTATTGAGTTGTCGGTATTTGATGCGAGAGTGCGAATCTGCATCCCCATCTGTCTCAAGGGTGCTCCCGCTCATCTTAAAGGGCTGTTTGGAGACCCCGAGTTTTATGAGCCAGCTGGGGTCCATCCAGTTGAAGTCTGTGTTCTGAATTTCCTTGCTTCTCCTTTGGAAGGCGCCAAGGCGTTCAGGGTGGTCAGAGTGTATGAATTGCCCATATTGTAGGAATATACACAGCTCTGAATGCTGCAACCGTAGGATACCATCCAGCGGTGGTATGACTCAGATGTGCGTTTCCAAGTTTTCCCAACACCAAAATATGCATACCTATGGGATGTGAAAGTGGTGCTACTGTTTCTGGCGGACTGGCTGGCAAATAGACACCTCGCGATGATGCACCTGTCGGGGAAATTGGCGATGCAGTCGTTTCTGGTATCTTGCAGAAGGGTATCCGACATCAAGACAATAGAGATTGATGGGATAATATACGTACCGGAAGGGGTAACTCTCACTTTGGCAAAGAGAACCAAGACCAACCTTGTCTGCCTCCCATTTCATATCTGTATCTATCTGAGCAACCACAACTGTTAGCGAGTATGAGACCAGGACGCAGAAGTTCGGCCGGCAGGAGTGACCCAGCTCCTCATTGCCCACATTGCAGTCGGCTACTATAGCTAGATGGGTCAGAGAGATAATGCAACAGGCAGGGATTGACTTGGCTCAATGCGCAGCACACTCAGTGAGGGGGGAGCGATGGCCTCCAAAGCCTTCACGGCATGGGTAACGCTCAGATATTTTACGAGTGGCAGACTGGCTGAGCGATAGCTCTTTCAAGACTTTTTATTTTAAACCAATATTGAAAGTGGCTGCAGCGGTAGTGCAGAGCTTTGAACAAGCATAATGGTCACCTCCGGTCTTGACATAGAATGAATATTGCCTAGGTTTACAGCACTGTGTGTCGGATTCTATTAAAGACATGGAGGCGAGCATTATTCCCCCCCCCAGCGCATGCACTGTATTGTGGTGCGTTGTTAGTTTCGAGTTCTGCATTACAGTTGTGATATTGATGGATCAGTTTAGAGCATCCAAAGAAAGTAGCTACAGGTACAGAAAGTGAGAAGGACTACAGTAAAGACATTACAAGTTGGGAAATGTAGTTTTTAAAAGGGAAAGAAAGGAGAAAAGTGTATTTTTCTGTTTTGAGTTGAAAATGCTGAAGAGTACATTAAAGAAGTTGAAGTATAATCCTTGCCTATATGTCTTTATTGGAATCGAGACTCCCAGTGCTGTAAACCTAGGTAATCTTCATTCTTGTTTAGTTCTCAGCCTTATCCTCTTAAATTGTCAGAAAGTGGCTGAAGGAAAATATGTAACCTGGACTATTGGTTTTACATGTGAAATCTGTCAAAGAAAGCAACAGCACAAAGTTACTTTCACAGTATTGTGTGTATTAGACTGCACACATTTCTTTGTAATGGCCTTCTATATGAGCAAGGCAGCTGCACAGACTTGTCCCTTTTGCTCTGCCAGAAAGGCTTTACACGTATTTTGTTTTGGGCGTAATTTTTGCTGCAAGCCTTTACACACCTTTGCCTAATGTACTAAATGAACTTCACTACTTCCAAAAGACTTTACCTTAAAGCATCATACATAGTATTGTGAGCATGCACTGAAATATTGTTGTTCTTTGTAGCAATACTTACACCTTTGTGTAGAGGACATGCACTGCCATTTGTGACCATTGTGCTTCTGTAATTTGGGATCAGCATGCAACTTTTCCACCCTGAACAACGTTTTCATGGCAATCAATGAATTGATATAAGGCAAAGAATTGTAGGATCCTTGACAATATGATGATTTTTGATTGTGACATTGCTGACGTGGTCTCTGGGTAAGTCAGGGAGTCTTGTACAGACTCTAAAAACAATGACATTTTTGCATATTCTTCTGTTGCCATAAAGGTTCCATGTCCTTTACCCATCTTTTACAAGCCAGAATGATCCATTCTTATCTCCTCTTTTACCTGTTAAACATGATCTCATCTGCCAACTTGTATTCAAATAGTTTAGGGCACACCTCTAGCTCTACTTTCCTGCTACCCACTCTCTAGCTCTTGTAGGCCACACCTTTTAAAATTAAATTTTTGGTGAAGAACAGTACACATTAAAGACTTGCTGCAAAATATTTCAGTTGAGTAGTCTTGTTACAAAAGTATATTACAAGCCACAAAACGCTGCATTTGTGTACATCATATCAGTTATTTTACAAGGGGCAGCATCCAGACTAGTTTTTCTTTAACCATTTGGAGTTGGACAAATAATCATGAACAGTCGATCTGCATTCCATTTGGTCTAAGGGCTCTATTCCATTGAAATGGAAATTAAAACTATATTTGCAACTGGGGTGGGTGCCAGCCAAATTCCTTGGATCGCAGACTCGATCTCCCCATCCAAGTCCACGTTCCAAGCAAACTGAAGGCTGCTCACACCTGCCCCGTTAGCCATCTTTCCCCCACCATCCCTTTCCCTCTAGTACCCCTCCCGCCCCACCGACTGTTACCCCAAGTACCTGATTCGGCTGCCACTCCAGGAACCCGGCTACCGTGGAAATGGAAGAGGGGCTCTGTATGTAGCTCCTCCTTCAATCTCCACGGCAGCCATCTTGGGCAAGTATTTTGTTTGAATGAACGGGACATCGCGAGCACGTCACGTTCATTCAAACAAAATGCATTACTGTCAGCACCCCGTGTTTTTGAATTGAAAACATGTGGTGCTAATAGCAATGAAACCGGAACTGAGTGGGCAGGATCGGGTGGTAACCGCACCAGCGGCCATCATTATAGCTTGGGCATTGCGTTGTTTTCACCCAATGCGGCCCGCAGGATCGGGTTTTATTGTTGTAAAATGTTAGTGTTATTGCTATCCATATTCAGTACCATAGCTTCCATGTACTTGGAACACATCTGTCCCGTCAAGAGCACAGTTGTGGGTGGGGGTCTTACTCCAGCTAAACTAGATCCCATTTGTTTTGAATTGCACTGTATGTAAATCACTGTACTGGATGTCACAAGAAGGACACTCGCCACTAGTTTAGCAGTAATCCAGCGTTCCATCTCTGGAATTATTGCAGAAATTGGTTACAATTCCTGCTACTGCGTCCAGTAGGATAACCACAAATTTCCGAGTAGTGGCAAGGCGCTGTAACTCCATAGGTCTCTATAGACAATTTCAATAGATTTACCACGAGCAGTAATGCTGAGTTTTGGGGCCAAAGTGGAAGATTTACCCCCAATGAAATGCTGGAGGTAAATCCTCCACTTTACTTTCAGACCTTTAGTACGGTGGTAGGGTAATGTGGCAGTAATGGAATTGCTTCCACTTTGCTGCCGATTTTACAGTGAAAGCAGTCCCTGTATATGTGCACATATCTGAAGAGCCCAAATTGTTTGGCCGATAAATGTTGCAATGTAGAGCTGTCTACTTTGAAGAAAATGTAAAAGAAAAATCCTGCTATTCTACTGGGTCGGTCGTTAATCCATTAAAACAGTACAAAATGTAAAGTTCTTGCTGTTGGCTAAAGAGAGATTTCTCAGTTGGGTAAAAATTGTACCAATACAATCCTAATAATTCATGCAGGAAGCCATTCAAACCAATAATAAAAGAACCTTGATTATTGCAAATAAAGTATCCGTGCAAAACTCTAAAGGCATAGTGGTCATTGGATGAGAATTGAGTCTGGAATATCAATGAAACTTCCATTGGTTGCACAATGAAGATTGTCCTGGCTTGCAGCTCAGGCAGTCTTGAGTCTATTAAAGACAAGGAGGCGAGCATTATGCCTTAACTCTTTTATTACTGCTCCCACAGCAATTTAATGTAAACTTGTTTCATTTTTTTTTTTTTTTTTTTTTTTAACTTGGTAACACTTTTTGTTTCCTTCCAGCTCTCCTGAAAGTCTAAAAACAACATAGGGGGTAACATAGTTTTTGAAAAAAACTGTAAAACTGTCTCTGGACTACCAATGCCCACAATCCTTTGGGCAAGGAGTGTGAGGCAGGACTACAGAGACTCAATCAGGGCCAGTCCATATCTATAAAATGACCCTAGATGACTCCCAACTCCTCTTTCTTTGGCTGCTAACCAATGTTCGCACTAACAGTCATCTTGAACCAACTGAAAGAAAAACTGCAATCGCACATCCTCACCGGAACCTTGCATTTGAGATGGCGTAGCGGAACCTCACTCTTGATCTCTCCGAGACGTGAATGCGTAGTCGCTCTCGGGTTGCCTTCTGGTCTTCCCCTGTAAAGAATGGATACGTGATCATAAGGGTGGGTCTTTCTTCAACACATCTTCATTAAACAGTTCATGATATTGTCATGACCCACGAGGGTGGGATCTAATGCTCGCCTCCTTGTCTTTAATAGAATCAAGACTGCCTGAGCTGTAAGCCTGGACAATCTTCAATCTATGGCAAGACGGAGGTGAGCATTATGCTTGTTCAAAGCTATTAATCACTCTGTTAGCTATTTGAGAGACGGGCTTGAAATAGAAAGTCTTAAAAGTACGTTCATTAGACCACTCGGCTGATTTCATGATGCCCTGCAAAGGAACGCCTGCCGCAAATGTGCTGGATGCCGCCACATTGAAGGCTACTCCATCTGGGCCTTCACATCTGAAACTCTCCTACACGCTATGAGGCACAAAAGCATGGCTAGTTTTCCTGACAACTGCGATCGCAAGAGATCTTTGTTCTCTGGCCAATCTAAGAATAACTGAAAAACTCAATGCACATCCCAGAGAACCGAGTATTTGGCCTCGGGTGGCTTCCTCATTTTCACACCTCTCAGCAGCCGTACTATGGCGGAGTGCTCGCCTATTGGGTGTCCCTCTACTTTGTCATGCCCTGCTCCTATCGCAGACCTGTAGACTTCTATCGTCCTGCAGGCACAGCCTTCTTTGAACCTCTGGGCTAAAATATTCAGCATGTGTACTAAAGGTGCTGAAATGGGATGAACACTGATGCTTGTGCAGTACGACGACCATCGTTCCCAAGCGGCACCATAGCTCCTAATGGTGGAAGGCGCCCATGAGCTTCTGATGCAATCTACAGCCAGCTGTGAAATGCCCGGCAGTTCCAAATCCAAAAGTTGCCTGAAACCCACCACGCTAGCAGGGAAAGTGTGCCCTCCGCTATGAGCGGGTGGAACTGGCTGTAGGGACCCTGAAGAATGTCCTCCCTGTGAAACTCTCGGGGAAACCCATAGAACGTTCCATCACTGCTGGAAACCACGGCTGGGACTTCCACATTGGACCACGAGCACTAGCTCTGCCTGTTCTCTCCTCACTTTCACTACTGCTCTCGTCAGCATGATAAATGGAGGGAATGCGTAGTGTAGGACTCCTGTCCACTGATGCACGAGCGCATCTGTCCCTGCTGTCTCCGGGTCTATCCTCCAGCTGTAGAATCTGGGCAGCTGAGTATTGAGCCTGGTGGCCAACAAATCTAGGCCTAATGGCCCCCACAGCTGTTGAAGGCGATAGAAGATGCTCTGGAGCAGCCTCCAATCTCTGGAGTCTACCAGATATCGTGAATTCCAGTCCGCTACTGTATTCTGAGCCGCTGGTAAATATTCTGCTCATACTGATATCTGCTGGAGTAAGCAATGATGCCAAAAATCCCTTGCAAATTCTGCTAGCATCTTGGACGATGTTCCTCCCAGCTTGTTTATATATCGGACTGCCGAAATGTTGTCCATCTTGAGAAGGACACAGCAGTTCGCTCTGCCTCTGGTAAATGCTCTCACTGCAAAAGAGCCTGCTAAGAGTTCCGAACAGTTTATGTGCAGTCGGAGTTCCTCCTGTGACCACTTCCCTCCTGTTTCCATATCTCCGCACCAAGCCCCCCAGCCTGCCCTGCTGGCGTAGTACTCTTACTAAATCTGGGGTATCTCCGAAGATTGCTCTGTCGTTCCAGGCCTCCATGTTCTGCAACCACCAATGGAGTTCTGTCACAGCTTCCTGGTCTAGGGAAACCAACTGGTGATAGCCTAGCCCTCCCCTGAGGTGTCTGATCTTTAGCCTCTGCAGGGCTCTGTAGTGCAAGGGCCCTGGAAAGATCGCCTGAATCGAGGCCAATAAGAGACCCACTATGCGAGTCAGATTGCGAAGCGAAATAACCTTCTTCGCCAATACTGCTCTGTTCTTTCCGTGTCGCTCGCACCTTCTGAGCTGGTAACTCCAGCAATGCCTTCTTTGTGTCCATCACAAAGCCTAGGAATTCTATCCGCTGGGTGGGGCAGAGGTCTGACTTCTCTGCATTGATGATGAAGCCGAGGGAGGTTACTAGGTTGCATACCCACGCTGCTTGGTCCCGCAGCTGTACTACGCTCTGACCTAGAATCAGAATATCGTCTAGGTATATTATTATTCTTATCCCTCTCTCTCGAACGGCTGTCGCTATGGGACTCATGAGCTTGGTAAAGGCCCACGGGGCGGACGCTAGACCAAATGGGAGGAATGTGAATCTCCAGACCTCTGTGCCCCACCGGAATCGAAGATATTTCCGATGTTGTTCTGCAATAGGGATTGTAAGGTAGGCATCCTTGAGATCTAGGCGGACGAGCCAATCTCCTGTCCTGAAAAGATCCCGAAGAAGGTGAATCCCTTCCATCTTGAAGTGCCTGTATACTATCCATTCGTTCAGGCATTTCAAATTTATAACGAGTCTGACCTTCTCTCCCCTGTGCACCAGAAAAATATTGCTGATGAAGCCTGGACCGTTCTGTTCTTCTCGTTCTAGCACACCCTTGACCGCTAGGTCGTACAATTAGCTGAAGAGCTGTGCTCTTTCGCTTTGAGACTTGAACAACGGGGTTGGCTCTTGTACTTGTGATGGGGTACCTATGAACTCTAGGCGCATACCTGACACTGCCTGTAACACCGACACATCGTTGGATAAGTCGCCCCATGCTTGCAAAAACCAAACTGTTCCACCCCCTACCTTGTAGGGGTGCAGTCATCGTACTCACCGCCTGGGGTGCTCTGTGTAGGCTCCTCTCCCTCTTCTATTTCTTGGGAAACTGCTTCTTGCTGGGATCAAGTTGTCTTGTTGTCGTGTTTCCCAGTACTGGGTTCTCGGCCCCTGGGGTCTTCTGTGAGAGGTGAAGCGACCGGACCGCAATGGCGTCCGTTCCCGGCAAAAACACACCCGGGGAATATTCTCCTGATGGAGGATTGAGCCTTCTCTAGGGCGGAGTACGTCCCTACCAACTGGCTCATCTCTTTAGCGAAGGCCTCTCCAAACAGCATGCCTTTTGCGCTTTCCCCAGCTTCGTATGAAGAGAGGTCGCTTAACTTACTGTCTATCTTCAACAGCACTCTTCGCCTTCTCTCTGACGAGTGTGCGCAGTTTGTTTCCCAATAAGCAGACGGCGCATTGCGCCCAGTTGGCTAGCACCTGAGGGCCTACTGGAACGCCTGTATCTATGACCCTCTCGGCTAAGTCCATAATTTTTGCGATGGGTCCGCAGAGGTCCAAAAGCTTATCCTGACAGCCTCGCCATTCTCTATCCACCCCTTTTCTTACATCCTTGGAAGATTTCGTTACAAACGTGACCATCTTAGAGTTGAGATCCGGGGTGTCCGTTACTTTACCAGGCAACTTGGGCCTGGGGCATTCTGCTCTCATTTTAGATCTGATCTCTCGGTCGAGAGGTTTTCTGATATGGAGAGTCATGTATTGGGCAACTCTGGGTGACGGCATCCAGTCTGTAGATTTAGGATGACTTATTGCTTCCGGATCGAACATCTTTCCCAGACCTTCCTCGTCTGGGGGTTGCTCTGTCACCTCAGGTTGATGAGGCGATATCTCCTACTCCCCGCTCTCTTCATCTAGTGTATATCCAGCATCCTCTTCCTCCCCCACATTGTACACCCCTGGGGTCGGGGGTCAAGAGCCTGGCACCGTTTCCCTTCTCAGAAAGGCTTCCTTCAATCTGTTTACTGGGTCAACTGGCTCTTGGGGGCATCAAGCCTACCCCTTCCGGTTGGCCTTGGGGGCATCAAAGAGTCTCTGCTCTGCCAAGCCTTCTTACTGCCCTTATGATCAACCCCACAGTTGGGGTGTCTTGCTGAGGTACCCTCGCCGGGGCTGAGCGCCCTCTTCTTCTTGGACTTTCCATGTTCGGCCCTTTGCTTATTTAGCATGGCCTCTAACTGATCCAACCTTTGTGTAAGAGGGAGAACACCCTCTGAAACAGCTTGAGATAGAGAATCTCCCAGGACCATTTTAAAACTTTGGAAGAGATCCTGGTCTACCTGTATGGGCTCCTCTTCCAATTCCTCCAAGCTCCACTCTGGAGGTGGACCTTGATCCTCTGGGTTCAGTATATTGTGCCATGATCTGAATAGGCTGGAACCGCAGCTAGTTTTCTTTTTTATTTTTTGTTTTGCCCAGGTGTTTTCAATGCCATTTGCCCACACGACTTCCAAAATAATGATCCCTTTTTTTAAATTTTTTTTTTAGATCATTGAAATAATTGTGACGATTCTGCTTGTGCCGCGCTGCACCGTTCTCTCTATACTCGAGAAATGACGGTTGAGCACGGTGCTGTGGCTGCTGGGGCGAGCTTGCCTGCAGCTGGGATCCCACGGGGTCCTAAAGACATGGCGGGAAGGCAGCTCGCCGAGCGTATGAATAGCTTGGCTTGAGGAGGCCGGTCCGGGTGCCTTATGCGAGTGCGTTCACTCGCGGCTCCGGCCCCGGGTCCTACAAACACACGATACCAAAGTAGACCGCGAGAGGATGCGGGTTGTCGAACCGGACGAAAGATCCCCTCAGATTAACCTCGAAGCCTATGCGAGGTAAACACTGTCTGAATTACTTATAAATCCAATATTCCAATATACAAAATGTATGCTACAACGCGTGTGCTATTCCACAAAGTATATGCATATGACTGTAAACTATGCAAGCGCGAATGCGCTTAGGATAACAAGACCAAATATAACATAATCGAGAAAGGTACTTGGCTGAGGAGCAGCAACAAAGAAAGAGGAGTTGGGAGTCATCTAGGGTAATCTTATAGATATGGACTGGCTCTGATTGGGCAAGGAGTGTGAGGCAGGACTACAGGGACTCAGGATTGTGGGCATTGGTAGTCCAGAGACATTTTTACTGTTTTTTTTCAAAAACTGTTACCCCTATGTTGTTTTTAGACTTCCAGGAGAACTGGAAGGAAACAAAGTGTTACCAAGTTAAAAAAAAAAACAATAAAAAAAAAAATGAAACCGAAGTTTACATTAAATTGCTGTGGGAGCAGTAATAAGAGTCAAAGCATAATGCTCGCCTCCGTCTTGCCATAGAATTTGGTTATACTGGGGCATGCCTGGGGCAACATGTTAGTCTTGGAAGCAAGACAATGAAGACCAACACAGGTTTGAATCATGGTCCTGTGCTTGGCGACTGATCTCTGGTATTAAGCGCAGAATAAAAGATTAATTCATTAAATACTGGCCTAAGATTCTCGTATAGGCTGACCAAGTCAATCTATTTGCAAAACGTGTTCATAGTTTTCAATCAGACCAATGGTGACTGAGTTTTCCCTGCACTTCAGTCAGCAATCTTTTATTTAGCCCTTCAAATATACAATGCCGGGTAATTCTCTACAGCCCTGTTTAATAGAGGTCTTTGGGGCTACTGTTCAGCAACTCAAATTGTGCAGAGTAATTTGCTTTGAAGGCCCTTAAAGCTGGAACAGCTTTCAGAAGTACTTTATCATCAGAGCTAGCCATCTTAAAGCTAGGACTTGAGCCAATTTTATTTTTATTTTCTTATTAGATTCGCTTTAAAAACTGGGACTATAGCACGGGTAAACAGTATTGGAATGGATCAGTTAATACTTTGCTTTAAACGAATCCACCATGAATTTAAAGTAGCTAAATATTTAGTGTCGTCCCAACCTGTTCAAAGTTTGTGAGCATATCTTTGCATCTGCAAAAATATCTTTCAGAGGAAAAAATGATCCCATACTTCCATCTCCTTTGAGAAATAGTTGGTGCAGTACTAGTAATCCAGCCTCTGGCAATAACAGGTCTGGCATTTGTGAGAAGGATAACACTTATCTATCAATCATTATATTATATTTGATATTTCTCCAGCATGGGGTCTTGCATGGATTCACATGCTCCTGAATATTATCCAGCGTCATGCTGGGAATCCTCGGTAAAAAGAAAGCAGTTTAGGTTTAAACTGCTCATCTCCTCTATAGCCTATCCGTATCCTTTGGGTCATACTGCCCCAGCCAATGACCCTCGTCCTCTCAAGCTCCACCCCTGGTGGCCATTTTCAGATTTTGCCGCATGTTTCTAGTGTTGGAAGTCCTCATGCTTGGTTTCTCGAAGTTGTTCTTCTACAGTCTTTTGCTGTTTTTTGAAGAAATTCTTCTACTCTTCATTGTTAACTTTCACGTGGTGACTAACGGCAGTCGGGACCTGTTGTCGGCAAAGATCTTCAATCCACCATCAATTCTTCAGCCTGTGGTGCCACAGCCCCAGGCTTGGGCCTACACCTTGTGTATGGTGGATGCCCCGAAGCAAAGCCTCTTCAGGTCCTGTGAAAGCTGCCGCCTGAATAATATATTTGCGAATCAGCACCTCAAGTGTTATGTTATCCGAATTTGTAGAGCATGACTTTGACCCAAGGGTATCTTGACATTTGAGGGAAACTAATCTCCCGAGAAGGTAGGCGGTCATGGAGAAATAACACAAGGTTTGTAATAATCTACTTGAATAAAATAACGCTTTTCTAAAGGCAAGATGGCCAGCAATAGTGCACAAAAAGAAAGGGAGTAAGTTCCACAGCCTTTAGGCTGCAACTGAGAATTCCCTACCACTGATTGTCACCCTTGAATATCGAGGAACAGTAAGTTTGTTGAACGCAAGTTCCTTGAGGGGACGTACTTCAACTTTTTGCAACGGTAAAGTGCTCCGGACCCATGAAAAGCCGGGTGAACAATACAAAGGCTCTTGAACTTGACTCTAGCCTCAACTGGGAGCCAGTGGAGGCTCCTAAGTGCCAGTGACAGAAGGGCAAATTTGGAAAGGCCCATTGCCAAACGTTCTGCAGAATTCTGCAATACTTGAAGCCGCTGGATCAAGAACTTAGGTTGATGAAGCAGTGTCGAGTTGCATAGTCTAGTGTCCCTGATATGGTAGTAGAGACAACTAGACTGTGCAACTAGGCTGCAATATATTGACTTATTGTTGTCAAGGTGACCAGAGTTACACCTGGCACTAACCTGTGGTAGCATGGAAAGAGAAGCAATTTTCACTCCCAAATTCTTTACTACCGAAACTGGTGAAGGTAGAGTGCCAAGTGATGAGGGCTAGTAATCGTTGGACCACATTGAATGGGCAGATGGTGATCGCTCGAGGACCACAGCCTTGGCTTTATCGGCATTGAACCTGTGCCAGTTGGCATTCATCCACCTGTCTATATCTAGGCAGTTTCTCAACCTTAAGGCCAATAGATCTTGTTCCCGCTCAATGCTTAGGATCAGTTGTGTCATCCGCATGGGACGTAAAAATGACACCCATGCCAATGTATAAGCTTAGCCAGCGGAAGGACATAGACATTAAAGAGCAAGGGTCAAGGCGCCGACCCTTGAGGAATTTCGCAAAGTAGAGGAGAGAGGGTAGAGATAAAGTACTTGTGTCCATTGAGCAAGACAGGCTTTAAGCCAGCAAAGAACAGATGCTTCAATACCAATCTCTTCTAGATGGCGGCACAAAATAAGATGATCAATCATGTTGAATGCTGCAGAGAGATTGAGCAAGATCAACACGCCCACTTCACCCTGGTCCAAGATTAGGGTCAGATCGTCGATAATGGAAACGAGCATTAATTCAGTGCCCATTGCAGGTCTAAAGCCAGATTGAACTAGCTCAAGAATATTGGAATGCTCAAGGAAGTCTCCAAGTTGAAGAGTGACTATCTCTTTCCAATGATTTCATTAGAAGCATCAGAAGAGAGATTGGCCATAAATTTGCTGCATCTGCTCAGTCCAGCATAGGTTTCTTCAAGATAGGGGAATCTACTGCCCGTTTAAAGGCACGGTCTAGTAAAAAATGTTATTGTCCCTACGGGTCGGCCATGTTTTTTTAAGCCTAAGTGGCTCGATTTTAGAAAACTTTCCTATGGACCTTAGCCGAGTTTTCGTCCATTAAACGCATGCGAAAACAGGCACCAGGGAGCCGCCATTTTGTGATAATCCTATCACTTGCCGCATCGCCCTGGCTGACCTACTTCTGCGGCACTAAATCAATTCCCCCGCCCTGAGCCTGTCATCAGCAGACTCGTACCGCCCATTTCCCAACGCCAAAGCACGTCTTGTGTCAACATTCGCTGCGCTTCAGCTAATGACGTGTCGCCATGGAAATGGCAGGACGCCTCTTTCCTCAATAAGTATAAACAGACCGTTTCACAACACACAGCAGCAGATTTTCGATTCCATTCCTCTCTCTGTGTTAATTAGAGTATTTTGTGACTCGTTTCTGTGCTCTGGTCAGCTACCTTCGCCGCTTGTAGCCCGTGTGAACACCTGTACCATCTCTGTAAATTATTTTAGTTTGTTTACCACACAATGGCTACAATAATGCCCTACATGTACGAGCCCGAGTATACCGAGGAGGAACTACTGGAAAGGGAAGCACGCGAAAACGATGGGGATTCGGACGGCAGTTGGCAGGATGAATCAACAGATTAAGAGCCTGGGCCTAGTCGAATGGACGGCGCCTCCACCTGGTGCACATGCAATTGGTGCAAGCTAATGCCAACCGAGGAGGAGAACTGCTGCTGCCGAGAAAACTCGGGATGCCTGCCCTACATTTCGGAAGGCGAGCCACAACCGCAATGCATCACCGAGCTGCCAGACTTCAGGGCAGCCTGCCTCACACGGGCCGTGTTGAGAATAATGATGGTGCTTACGCACGAACTTCGCGCAACTGTTCATCCTCGTAATCCGAGTAACGAGTAAGTATACTCTGCTTGTCATGCCACTCCTATTTCATGTTCTTCTATTATATCCAAAATTACATCTACATATCATTGTAACGCATGCAAGTCGTTCAATAGTGTGCATTGTCTAGATAGCATTTGTCCGTGCAGAATGCCATTAGTTACAAGAATTGTCATTGACAACAAACGTTTATTAAACTTATCTTGGTCATTTAAAAACAGTTTGTTTCATTCCTTTTCACAGGTGGTACAGGCTGGTGGCCTATTGTTCCTTTACATGGTTGCTCCACGGGAGGCTTGAACACCGCGTTCGAAGAGTGATACCCGCCTGTGCCGTTCGTGCCATTAGAGAAACGTTCCCGAGTGACAGCGGTCAGTACAGGGGATTTTCTCTCGCTGTGCTGCAACCTGACCTGTATAATCTTTAAAGTCTTGTATTTTTGTGTCATGAAAATAAGATACAAAATAAAACACCACATCTATTTTAACAACGGTTGTTTCGATTTTTTAAATGAATCAAGTGTGTCTCCATTCAAGGATGGACGTCAGACATCTGTGCTCCGAATGGGTGAAGGTGTGGTCGCTGTGAAGCAGGGTGGTCACTATCTAAGCTAACATAACATATTCTCGATAATGCATGCACTAAATAACATTTGTTCAAAGTCTTTCAGTAGGTTATGTCTCTATAAAAGTCACACATATATCTATACTAACAATTACCATTGGATTATACAGGCCTTAGGGTCTTGACCACTATAATACACCGGTTGAAGTGTGGGTCTGTGCTCACAAGCATCTCCGGTATGTGGCATTTGTTATTGATAAGCAACGATATACTATCAAAGGTGGTTCCCGCCAGTGGATGAGCGCTGGCATGGGGGGCTGTCAGGGGCGCGAAAGGCCAAGGTGCCAAACTGCATGTACACTTCAAAAGGTATCCCACGCCAAGGGGCCATCGCTCACATGGCCTCCTCAGACCTCGTGTCTCCAGCCAGGCCTCCCCTTGAAGCAAGCCGCCCCCCCCTGCAATCCACATAAGTGTGTCTCCATTCAGCAGTCTTCCTGTGCCTTATCTGCACGCCCCAGGCCCATCCATCCCACCCCCTCTATCAAAGGCGGTTCGCACCCGGGGATGCGCGCTGTCGGGGGCGCGAAAGGCCAAGGTGCCAAACTGCATGTACACTTCAAAAGGTATCCCATGCCAAGGGGCCATTGCTCACATGGCCTCCTCAGACCCCGTGTCTCCAGCCAGGCCTCCTCTTGAAGCAGGCCGCCCCCCTGCAATCCACATAAGTGTGTCTCCATTCAGCAGTCTTCCTGTGCCTTCTCTGCAGGCCCCAGGCCCATCCATCCCACCCCCTCTATCAAAGGCGGTTCGCACCCGGGGATGCGCGCTGTCAGGGGGCGCAAAGGGCCAAGGTGCCAAACTGCATGTACACTTCAAAAGTTATCCCACGCCAAGGGGCCATCGGTCACATGTCCTCATCAGACCCCGTGTCTCCAGCCAGGCCTCCCCTTGAAGCAGCCCGCCCCCCCTAATACCATGACATACATACGTCATTCATTCACAAACACACCCCTGTTTGTAATACTTTATAAACCACTTGATATGTCTCATGAGAACATCTTTGTGCTTTGCAAGTCAACTCCTGAACGTGCTACCTGGCAACCACTGAGATCTACGCTAATCTGCTCGTCGTCGTGCTATCTGTGAACTTCTGTGACCGCTTAGAGCAAACCCATCAGTGTGCTACCTGTGGCCACCCACCTATTCTCCTGCAACATACTGCTCTGCTTGCTGAATCCAACTGTTTGTTGGTCAAGGTAAGGCCATGTATCCTAGTCATATTTCGAAGATTTTTAAATTTCCATCTATTTGCGAGTAGAGTACACAATAGTGCTATGTTCATTGGTCTCATTGCTATTGACTTGAGTTTCCATTGCTGTGCTATCAATAGATCTATTTATTTTCATCTGTGTCTATTGTCATTGAATTGCATCCTTCGGGGGTCGTGTGCCATTGACCCCAAGTGTGTGTTATGTTTCCAATATTGAATACCATACTAATGCAAGTGCTGTGTTTCAGGGAGACGACGGAGCTTCCACTACAATCGCAACATCCCATTTAGATGATGCAGATGTAAAAAATCGGAGAAATAAGTCGATGAAATGTGATCATATTTAGATTTTCCTTGATTCTTTTAGACAATGCATCATTTGTGGTTATCTCTTTATATGTACCTGTGCCGTCGACCCCAAGTGTGTGTTATGTTTCCAATATTGAAAACAATACTAATGCAAGTACTGTGTTTCAGGGAGATGCTGATGACTCCTCTCCAATACAACCATTCATGGCAGTCCATGCAGAGCCAGAGGTATGGATACTGACAGCTCCATCGAAATAGATCATCACTGGTCGAATACTTGTCGTTTGATTGTTGCACACAATGTTTAAATCGTGTTTGGCTATTGAGATGTACCTGTGTGTTCGTCCTCACGTGTGTTTTATGCTAACAATATTTTGATACATAGTAATGAAAGTACTATGTTTCAGGGAGACGATGAAGCCTCATTCCGTGCTGTCTATGCGGATACAGAAAATATAGTCGGAGCGCAAGAGGAAGGGAGGACATGCAGAAACTAATCGGAGCTACAGCGTGCAGATGTTGAAGGTCGAGTCAAAAAAGTTGCAAAGAAAAAAAAACAAAAAAAGGTTAGTTACAAACAGTTCATAATTTTAAAAAAATGTTTGTGCTGGGGACTATTTTATGTTTTTTTCCAGTCAATTGGACTACACTTTATCTTGTGTTTAAACTGAACATCCCTTTTCCAATCTCTCCTCCAGTTACCCGTGGGTGTCAGAACTATACATACACAGACAGTGAAGCTAATGAGAGATGTTGCTTGCCAGACCATGTACACTATGGAGGAACTATTAATTGAGGTGAGGTGTGTTCAGGCTCGAGATGCTCAAGTCCAATGGCCAGAACATGAATTAACTGTGTTTGGAGAATACAGCAAAGTTGCATTGGACCATTGCTACAGTGCGGCCGCACCCCCACAAGAAGATGTTATTGCATGTATTGAAGATAGCTCTGAAGTAGTTGCAGATCAATTCACACAATCTACACCCGCCAAAAATTTGCCACCCAAAAACCTGTCGACATTGTTGTGTTCTCCCATCAATGTTGAAGTAATAGATGTCGAAATGACAGAGAATGAACCAGCCGCAGCATCCATAGACGCATCAGAACTTTATCAGCGTTATTACTTTCCAATGTGTTGAAATCTCCACAACGTCACAGACCGAAACAACGTTGACGCAGGATGACAGTCTAATGAAAGAGAGCAAATACATTGTATTCAACAGTTGTTTGATGGAAATTATAAGTATGCTGAAATGTGTGCATTCGGTTATAGGGAAAGTATGTGGGAAGCCATTGATTAATGTGACTCGTCAAATAAAAGGCAGTAACATCAAAATAAATGCTGCCTGTAGATTAAATCATAGGATCTCATGGTCTGCACAAACGATGCTGGTGTCATGATGCCCGCTCCCGGGGAGCCGGTTCAAGCCCGGCGTCCCCGAAAGCGGACATCCAGTCCCCAAGGAAGGACCCAGCAACCCCATATAGGGGCCCTTTGGACAGTGTCCTGGCGCCTATGGCGCCAGGCTCATAAAAGACATCAGTCTCATTATGGGAATGCTTGGGTGCACTTACCTGATGCAGACCATGCTGCAGGATCCCGGCCTCCTTGAGGCCTGAAAGGAACTATTTTACCTGTGGGACTAATTTACCATCCGGGCATGGTCGGGGAAGGATACATACCTGATTGGAGGAAGGATACATACCTGGAACTTCTTCCAAGGCTATTTAAACCCCACCCGAACACCCACACGTGCTTTGCGTTGTTCTGCATCTAGCAGTTGGACGCTCACTGTGTCTGCTCCTGCATCCTGACTTCTGCCACGCCTGCCAGCATCCTGGATCACCTGCAAAGGAACAGAGGAAGAGAACAGAAGAAGGAAAAGTCCTTACCTGCTAAATCCGCATCCCGGAGACATCTTGCCGACAATCCTGAAAAGGAAGACTTTAATTTAAAAGCTCATCGCGTCGATCGCTGCAGCGCCGCATTCCACTCACCTTTACAGGGCGCCTCCATGTTCAGCAGCGATCATCCGGATTCGCAGTCACGCCCCAGCGCCTAGGGAGAAAAAGACCAGAACAAAAGGTGAGAGAGAGAAGGGAATAAGGAAAGCTAAATCTCCATGTTAAGACTTACCTGTTGATTCATTCCCTCTTCATTTCGGGTCCGCGCCGCATCCTGGCATTTCCGGACCCCAGCCCCTAAGGGGAAAAAGAGACATCAGCATTAATGAGCGAATGAAAAGACATTACCAAAAAACGCTCATTAAAGACTTAACCTGATTTCTACAAGAATTTCACCTCTCATCTCGGGTCGGTGCCTGTTCCCCGGCATTCGGTACCCCGGCCCCTATGGGGAAAAAGACACTAGCATTAGTACATTAATGCATGGACACAAGGGGAACCTCTTATCAAAAAACTTACCTGAAAGCCAAGCAAGTTTGGTTCTCACCAATCCGAAAATCCAGTGAAGTAACTGGATACCAACGCGCCCCTGCATCAGAAGCAGGATGGAGAGCTCGTCCTTCCAGACCCTAAGAAGGATACTTCTGCGAGCCAGACAAGCCAGATTTGGGGGCCCAGTCCAGTCCGTCTTCCGAACCCTGCACATCACCTTGGAAGAAGTCACAGCAGCGCGAACCAAGCCAGCGCCTCCGTGGGAGTCAGGTGAGCGTAACAGCTGGGGAAAATGCCAGCAGGCAATCTACTGTGTGCAGCTGCATCACTTTTTAGTGGCTCCAGTTTTAGAAAGTTAGAGGCTTTCTTTCAGTTTATGGGACTCCATTTCATTTCTAAATCGCTGTACTACATATAGCAACGTGATTATCTGTTTCCGGCCATTAGTGATGCTTGGAAAATTGAACAATTGTCTCTAGCAAGTACATTCGAAGGCAAACGATTCAGGCTAGCCGGCGATGGACAGTGCGACAGCCCTGGATTTTCTGCCAAGTACTGCACCTACCACTTTCAGGACATGGAAAGTAAGAAAATTGTGAGTTCGGTGGTCGTGCAGGTAACACAATGTACATAGTCAGTGGCCATGGAGAAACTAGGATTTATAAAATCAGTGGAATATCTACAATCAAGGGGAATGCACATCGACCTTATAGCCACGGACATACACGTTTCAATTGCCAAGACAATGAGAGAGCAGTTCCCACATATTAACCATCAATTTGACGTTTGGCATCTTGCTAAATCAATCAGTAAGAAAATCTCGGCTGCAGGAAAAAAAAAGGTTTTGAAAGTATTTTGCAGTGGTCCCATTCTATCACCAACCATCTTTGGTGGAGCTCAAAAACTTGTGAAGGGTCAGTGGAAATACTACTTGAAAAATGGCGGTCACTGATGCACCACTGTACCAACGTTCACTGCTGGACAGAAAATCAACATTTCCACCAATGTGAACATGGCCCTTTGTCCCCAGAGGAGGCACGGAAGAAGAAGTGGTTGATTCCATCTTCACCGATACACAAAGCCATTGAGAAGATTGTTTTCGACAAAACTCTATCAAGAGATTTGAGAGGACTGACAGAATTCTGTCACACAGGAGATTTGGAGGTGTTCCACAATATGTGCCTAAAGTACAGGCCAAAGCGCTTGCATTTTAGCTTTCGGGGCATGAAACATCGCACTCTACTAGCGGTCTTGGCCCATAACAGCAATGTCGGACGTGAACAATCTAGGACTAGGGGTAAAGTAAGGATGCCTCGCTACACTAAGGTGTTTTCAAAACGAAGTAAGCAATGGGTGATCAAACCAGTCTATGATGAAATGCAGTTCGACTTTGTGAAAGGCCTTATTGTTGCTGTGTTAGAGAAGCACAGATATGGAATTTTGGACGTTTCTGTGCAGAGCAGTGATCCATTGCCACCGAACATTGCGACTGTGCCATGCCCACCGAAGCACAGCTGGTTGTGAAGTACAAATCCTGGTTTAAATAATTGCAATATGATTGTCTTTTTGTAAATAAATGTTATTGTACAGTGTACCTGTAACCCTAACCCCTACCTTCACCATCATGGGTGGCGAACAAGCTGGGTGTCATCTTTGAATTTAGGTGTATGTATATATTTTTCTCATGTCACATCTCATGTTAATGTAAATGCTGCGCACTGTTGCGCACTGTTAACGGAGGGGAGGCTTGCGTATTGCAAATAATAAAACAAACAAACAATAAATCTCACTTTTAACTTAACTCCTGTGGTACTTTATACTTTCCCTGACCAACCGCCAAAAATTAAATGTCTCCATTTGGGCTGCAAAGCTCGAAGACAACGGGGACAAAATTGGGGGACTTAGAACGCGCCAAGCGGGCCGTGGCATTTGGGAGAGAAGCCAGTTCGCATTTGCACACTGAGGCGCACTACATAGAGGGATTCTAAACTTCAAGTTCTCACAGATGCCTTTACTACGTGATGTTGCAAATAAAGAATGCGAAGGACAGCGGCTTTGATTTTCAGCTCGCGCCCAGAAGAGGCCCATAAGTCGCACTGGAAGTATAAGGGTCTATTGTTTTTTGACCTTGAGACAGGGACCATGCCGAAAGAACTACATTTGAAGGGGGTCCGCAATAACATAAGAGACGATAAGGCAGAAAATTCAGAAACTAGACCGAGTTTCATTTTAGTTCAGTATATGAAAAATCGTCAAGAGCACGGTCCGTTTTACAGACTGCATTACGAAGAGACACAATGGAAATTTCAAATATAATGTGAGTAAATCTTTACACGCTTTTATACCGGAATGAAGATTTAATGAATGGATGCATGAATAAATGAATGAATGAAGAGCTAGGAAAAGCAAGGAAAACGTGTTCGTAGTGGGCACATGGGCATGCAGGTCCACTGGTCTCAACGATCTCGGTCCTTGGCCCAGCCACTTTTCCCTGCACTGCCTACCTGCACTACGGGACTGTCTCTGTATCCTTCAGCCCCTTCTCCCGGCATTTACCTTGCACTTGCCACCAGCTGGCCCTATTATTTATCTTGTATTCGACTAACCATGTACAGCACTTTTACCCCCCTCCCCCCTTCCCCATGCAAGATCAGAAAGACACCTGGCCTAGTAGGATCGTTGTCTGTCTGCCCTTGTTCCCCACCTGCCTCGTCGCGCCTTGAAACACTCGAGTATAGGCGCGTTACAAATGCAATATCATATATCATATCATTCCTCACGCATGTAGACTGTCGTTTATCATTGTGTGTTGGCCTCGATTTATTTCGTTACTTTTCGCATTGATTTTAGAGCCGAATATACTCCATTGAACTATCCTTGCAAGCAAATAGTTTCTGACCGGCTGTAATAAATAAAATGAGTAATATTAATGAAGATCGGCTGGCGAGACTAATTATAATTTTTTTGTTTTCATAACCGGTATTTGCTCCCCTTCTGCTACTGCCATCGGTTTGAGACACCAGCAGACTGTTTCTTCGTGAGACACCTGCAGCTTCGTGTGAACAACTGGAGCACACTGACAATTTAATGGGACGATCGCCAAGGGCCCACATGCCCTTACGCTGTACTAGTGGCTAGAAGCAACATATCAACCTTTACGATGGACTAGTGCCTAGTTGGTGGAACAGCCTTGCGGTTCACCGTGCTTCCAAAGTGCTTCTTTTAACGAAAAGCAACACCCTGTGTACCATTGCGGATACAGATAAAAGAAAATAAATGGCTTTCGGAGTTCATATGGCAATTGCTGAATATTCTCTAAACATTTAATGTCAAATAAATGTACTTTACCAAATGTACCGTGTTACTGTTTCATTTTAAAGTACAGTTTCATATTCCGAATTGTGGCGCGCTGTGTTGTGAGATGGTCTGTGTTGGTTTCAGGGTTCTGTGTGAAGTCGCGTAGAAGACGACTGGGCGCGTTTGCCTACGCAGTACAGTAACGTCACGGAGAGAGGCGGGGAATATGAATGTTTTGAAAATGTCAGGCTCAGGGGTGGGGGAAATGATTTAGTGCCTCAAAAGCAGGTCAGCCAGGGCGATGCGGCAAGTGATAGGATTATCACAAAATGGCTGCTCCCTGGTGCCTGTTTTCGCGTGCGTTTAATGGACGAAAACTCGGGTAAGGTCCATAGGAAAGTTTTCTAAAATCGAGCCACTTAGGCTTAAAAAAACATGGCCGACCCGTAGGGACAATAACATTTTTTACTAGACCATACCTTTAAGGGCTGATGGAATAAAACCGGTCTTCAATGAGTATTTCAAAGCGAAGTCAAAACTGGCGCTAACTGGCACCCAATTTTTGTTATCACTTTAAGTGGTACAGGATCCAGGGGAGAAGATGGATCTAAGCTGCAAGACAATTTTAAGGGACTGTTCCTCAGTAGCCGGGAAGAAAGTTGGAAAAGAAACATCCGCCCTAGCCACTATCACTTCCTGAGGATAAGGGAAGTTGGGCGGAGCCTGAGCAGAGAGGAAGATAGTATTCCGAATCTTAGCTATTTTGAGTATTACGAATCTTAGCTATTTTGCCACCAGAGAAAGCTCAGTGTGTATCACATAAAACTTGAGAAGCCGGAATAGATTGGGTGGCGGATACTGGAGCTGAAAGTTCCCACACCATGGAAAATAGCTCCTTAGAATGGTTATTTGCGGCAAGCTTGCGGTCGAAAAAGTAGGCAGTATTGGCCTCCTTGATAGTTATATGGCAGAGAAGACCAGCTGTTTTCATAAGCACTCTATCGCTATCTAGATATGCTCGATGCCACTGGCGTTCTGATGTTTTATACTGAAGTTTGAGGGTGCCAAGATGAGGCGAAAACCAAGGAGTTGGTAATTTAGTCGACTTCCTTTTGTTTTTACAGGCACTAGAATGCCAAAGCAAGAAGAGGGTCCGTACCTGGCATGGACAAGGCGCAATCATAAAGATGATGCATAGCAGTGAGTAAATTACTAGAGTCAACCCGATTCCAGGCATGTGAAGAAAAACACATGGACCTCTTACTTGCAGGAAGATTGGGCATGATACAAGTGTATGGGACCAGATAACGATCTGACCATTCAACTGGGAAAGTAGAATGGAAAACCGTGCTCTCAGCCTCGGAAAAGATTCGGTCTTTTGTAAAGAATATGTAGCGCACGAGCAAAATTGGTGTAGATGAAGATGGGCCATACTAAATGTGTTGCTTGTGTATCTGTAGGATCATCCACCCAGAGGTTAGTCTCGGAGTATGACCAGACAGGGATACTTCAAATGCTGGGTGGCCACAAACTATAGAAAAAACTGGAGGAATCTTAGGATGAGGACAATGAATAACTAAAACATAGACTGTCATGGTCTGCAGAAAAGAGAGCCGTACTAGCAAGGACTCCATTTTCAAAGTGAGGATGGTTGTAAATATTGTACATATTAAGTACTGTTAATAAATCCATGCCACCCCACCAGTCTGGTGAATAGCATCCCGATCAGCTTGCAAGATGGAATACGATGCCGGAACAGCATGATTTAAGTCAGGAGCCTAGGTCTCCGATAGCCAGGTTTCTATAATACAGAAGAGATCAGGTTCGTGAGTACAAAATAAATCCTAAATGTCAAATTTATGTCGCACCAATGAGCAGGCATTACATAGGATACTGTATGTTTGGACTCAATGTCGGCCGTGAGACACAAAGACAGCAAGTCCCTTTCTTAGGGCTTACCAGTTGCCCTGAAGATTCATGGTATCTGGGACATATCCGGGAGCATCCCGACAACAGGCCGGCATCCCAGACACATTACACAATGAGAAACGACGGGACTCGAAGCGTGACCACGCGGCTAGGTTATTTCCTTCAGCCATGTGGTCCCGAGTCGTGCTCCATACAACTAATTGAAAGGGCCTTACTTAAGCAGGGCTCCGACAGAGAAAACTTGTTCATGCAACTGTCATTTTCTAGGACATCTGGATGCAGGTTAGTATTAGGGGCTTAGGTGTTTAGTTAGTTACTGCTCCAGTACGTTTTGATTTAGGTTATACCATGGACAGTTTCATTACAAGTACTGCATTCCTATGATATTGTTTTCTTCTTACATATTGGTTTTCCTTGCTGCCCCTTTGTAATGCTTTATTGCCCTCTTCTCATTGCTACAGCTCCTGTCCAGTCACTTATCATTATGGGTTATCATTATGGGTTGCGTCACGTCGCACTCCCACTTTGGGGGAACTCTCCCACACTGTTGTATTCCTAATTGACCTGTGGGTTATTTCCTTCCAGAAGAGTGTTCTATTTACTTCCCAGGCTCCCCAGGGGTTCCATATTTCCATTGCAGTCCAGAGTCTGACACCTAATAGGGGAGACCTACCTGGTTAGGATACTAGCCAAGATGTCGACATGTCATGCCTCCAGCCCGGGGTCCAGCACACTGTGTCAAATGCAAGGGTACAGAGAGAAGCTTGTGAATGCGTAGTATCTTTCAGTGTAGCCAAAAGTTGAAACGCCCAAACCACGGCCGGGACAGACGGGCCCAGACAAGCTCAACTTTGGCGAGACTTCACCAAACGGCTGCTGCACGAAAACCTACGCATCCTGTAGATAAACCCATTATATTGCAATAGTGCAATCCTAGTATAGCTCCGATGGAAATGGAGAGCGGACGGCACAGGCAGCCATGAGTGTGGGATAGAAAGAAGGGACTAGTAGGCATCTCCCGGGGTTGGGCGCGGGGGGGGGGGTTAGTTCCAAACAGTGAGGCCAGACACCCTCACCTGCAACCAACACTGATACAAGGAACCAAGAGAGAAACTAAAATAAGTAAAACAGTATATGACCGTGCAGTAAAAAGCCAGCCCTAACTTGGCTGGCGAAAATCCTAGTTCACTGTCGGATCCTAACAATAAAACGATAATAAATCAAATGAAATAAAGCAAGCCGGCGTAAAACCGTGATGGCAAGCCCTTGAGGAAAGGGAATCCTCTTCTCGTTTCTCGAGTGCATTTATTGTCTTCACCCCGACCACAACGCGGTCAGTTGCTCAATCTTTCAATCCTTTTCATCACCGACTCGGAAGTACCGCCAGAGGTTGGTGACCTGGATTGTGTAAGGGGAAGGCCTCTGACATGGCCTCCAGGTGTAGTCATGCCTCTTTTAGGGCTGGCAGGTCCAATTAGCGTACTGCCTCTAGTAAGAAGAGGTTGAGGCCTCTTAAAAATATTTCTTCTGCGAGGATCCAAAAAAAGACAGCCTATTCTCAGGCAGGATGTCGGACCTTCTTCAGGTTCTAATCAGAGTAGCACAAGGCATTCTGTGATGGACCTACTAGGAAAACATTATGAAGGGCGAACCTTTTTGGAACCTTTTTGGGAACCAGGGCCGGAAATAATTGTAGTGATGGACGCTTCACACACAGATTGGGGAGCCCACGCCAACGATCTGACAATCAGCGGTTGTTGGTCTCCATCGGAGTACAAACTACACATCAACCTTTTGGAGCTAAGGGCAATCAGACTAGCGCTGAAGGCCTTCCTGCCGTCTGTATGGGGAAGGAACGTTCTGATGACGATGGACAACCCGGTGGCCATGTACTATCTCAACAAGAGGTGGTGTAGGGTCACTTGCACTGTGCAGAGAGGCAATGCAGTTCTGGTTCTGAGCAATACAAGGAGGAGTCTCCTTATTGGCAGTTCAATTAGCCGGAGAGAACGCGGCGGCTGACTCTGACTCTGTCTTTTTGACGGCAATAACATCTGCACATAGTGAGTGAGCTGCAGGCTCTTTCAGCCAAGCTGCCTTTCACAACCTTCTTCAAAGACAAGGTGGTATTGAGAGTGCATCCATCCTTTTTATCAAAGGTGTTTTCTGAATTCCATCTAACAGAGAAAATAGTGTTACCTACCTTCTATCCACCAACTCGCCCCTCTGAGGAGGAGAGATTGCACCATTTAGATCCAAGAAGGGCCTTAAGTTTTTACAATTCAAGGATGGCAAAAGTCAGGCAGGATGACCAACTGTTTATAGGCTACTCGGGCCATAAATTAGGATTGGCTGTCACAAAACAGACTATTTCTCGATGGATAATCTTGTGCATTTCAGAATATTCTTTAGCCAGCAAGGACATGCCTGAGGGAATAAGGGCACATTCCACCTGAGGAATTGCTGCTACTTTGCCACTTGAAAGAGAGGTACCCATGCAGGATATCTGCAAAGCAGCTACCTGGGCATCTTTACATACCAATTCAAAAATAAGGGGTGCCTGATTATAATCCCTGGTCCCTCAGGCGAAATAACATATCAGAGAACAATATGGACCAAAGGATGGAGAATGGCGGATCACACTCATTTATCATTTCACATATATCGATAAATGTTTTTTCAAAACAATTTTCATTTATTATCAATGAATATTCAATGTTTAAAAACAGCAACCAATTACATAAACCATTTTCTACACACATTTGACACAGCCTATCTTGTACTCGCATATCTTTCCCCACTTTACACCCGCTCTCATTCATTCTCCACACACTTTCTTCGTTATATACATAAATGACCCTCTACAATAGGTCACTCCCAGCAAGTCTATTCAAAAAATGTGTTGGTTCCCTATGTCCATTTTCAGGTGACTCAATCTGTAAATATCTCTGCACATTCTTGGTCGACACGTGTTTCGGTTGTCAATATTGGACTGCATAAGTAGTTTCCACTCGATCATGCAACCTTCATCAGGACAAAAACAGGAAACTAAATCGATCCTGTTACACACTGTAGGGTGAGCCACACCACCTATAAAAACAAATAAAACCCATTAACCACTCCGTTTCCGTCATCCTCCTTTATTCATATAACACAGTCAATGTGTGTTCAAGTGACTTCTCAAAATCGTCACATCATCCGTCGTCCCTCCATCTATTATTTATGGGGGTGGAACAGATGCAATGGATCAATCCTCATTCAACCTCTACACATGGACACATAATTAAGGTCAATCCCAGGAGAAGAAATGGCGGAGACTCAACAGTCTATGGTCTCCTAAATCTCAAAGAGCAACTCAATCTCAATCATAAACTTATTTATGCCTCCATGTATTCATTTCTTCTTAAAGAGGACACAAATCACTATATTTAACTTGCTATCGTATGTATACTAGGTAATTCTTCGAGGGGATTGAGTCCTCCGAGGTAATGTCCACAGCTGTGCTGCTTCGGAAAATCTTTGGCGTCTGCGTCCTGCGTCAATGACGTCGATGCGCCGTCCCCGAGGACCTCCTCCGACAGCCGACGTCACCCGATGTGATAAGTAGGACGCACGACGCCCATAGCCTCAGTTCCGTTCTTTCCGCGAACGTGTTCCCTTCGTGAATCTCGGTACGCCTCGACTCGTTGGAGTTTGCTGTTTTCAATTCTCGGTTCGTTGAATCTGTTCACGTTTGTGTGAAGACCTGTTCGTGACGATGTCTTTCTCATCTTCAACCCCGCGTCCGGGCTTCAAGAACTGCGGGGACTGTGGGTCCAAGATGTCGGTCACAGACTCGCACGACGCGGTCCCCTGGTGCCTCGGGGAGGCCCACGATACCGACGACTGTGTCGACTGCCAGTCGCTCACTGCAAAGGCCTTGCGGGAACGCAAGAAGAAACTGTCGGTAGCCCGGGTGTCTAAGCCCCGGAAGTCGAGGTCTGCTGGGCTTTCGACAGATGACTCGAGGGGCGACTCTCCGCATCATCGTCGGAAGTCCGGTGGGTCTCCTTCCAGGAGTCGGTCTCGCCACTCCTTCGCCTCTTCGAGGCATTCCAGGAAGTGCCGGCATAGGTCGCCTTCCCCGTCCTCTTCCGAGGACTCCGCCCGTCGGCGGGTTGCTTATCCCTCCATGCAAGCGACACCGGAGGAATGGGCTTCCTTCGGGAAGCAGATGCTAGCGATTCTGGAATCGCAGGCCACTGGTCCGTCCGCGCCTCCGAGTGGGGTCGGTCGGCACCGGTCGAGAGACACTGCTCGTACGCCTTCGGGCTCGAGTGGTCGGCATGGCTCGCGGGAGAGGTCCCGCTCGGACAAGGGTAGCCGTTCTCGCCATGCCCGTGCCAGGTCCTGGTCCTCGACGCGCTCAAGGCCGTGTGATCTTGTGCCGTCTTCGAAGAAGACGTCGACGCCTGTGGCACTGAGGTCGTCGACGATTTCTCTCGAGGCTCCGCCTCCGAGGGGGTCGTCGACGCCATCAGCGCCTAGGTTGTCGAGAGACACGCTCGGAGCTCCGACTTAAAGGACTGTGTCGACGCCGCCGATGCTGGCGGCGCTGCATCTGACGTCGACGCCGATTCGTTCGACGTCGACGCCTTTTCTGTCGACGCTGGCGCCGACTCGTTCGGCGCCCTCAACGCCTTTCGAGGCGGTGGTGTCGGAGGGGCCCCGTGGCACAGGGTTTACCGCTAGGAAGGCTATGGCTAAGGTCCGGCACTGCTTTGGTCCACAGAGGTCCTCCTCTCCCCGCCTGGAGTACATTTCAGAGGGTGATGAAGGCTCTGATGGCGGGCTGGTTCCGGTTTACGGTTCCAGATGACCTTATCTCGGACCATAGCCAGTTTGATGACCTGAGGCAGTCGCTGCATGATGCCAGTGGACTGGACACCTCTCCGGAGGTGGAGTTTTGTCGGAGCCTGGCACTCATGCCGATTCTTCATATTGGCGCCTTATGTCTCGGTTTACCGAGTACTTAGGTTGGTCAGCTCCCCCAGGGGAGTTCATTCAGGATGATCTCACGGACATCCTTGATTTCGGTCCACTCACTGACCCGGTTTTGCCTTTTCATATGGCTCTGCAGAGAAGGGTGGCGGCGGCTTGGACTGCTCCGGAGAGTCTCCCGGCAGTGGGCAAGTCTTTGTCGTGAAAATACAGTCCAGCCAGTAGCAACCCCTGCTACTTGTCTAGGCACCCCACCCCGGAGAGTTTGGTGGTGCAAAGCAGGCGTCGTATCCTACCATCCCTCCGGATAGGGATGACAAACGTTTTGACGGCTGGGCGAAGAAAGTGTTTTTTTGGGGGGGTATGGCGCTTCAGGCGGCCAACTCCATATGTGCCTTGTCTCGTTTCACACACACTCTGTGGAACTGTGTTGCATTAGCGGCTGATCATATTCCCGAAGGGGACGAATGGGATGGTTTCCTTGCTATGGTTCAGGATGGCAAGCATGCTATGTGTGAGGCCATTCAGTCGGGTTTGGACTTGGCGGATTGTGTCAGCCGGTCCATGGTGGCAAGCACCATAATGCGCAGGTTTGCGTGGTTGCGGAAGTCTGGGTTCGCTCCTGATGTGCAGTCTCGGCTCCTCAACATGCCTTTTGACGGTAAACACCTTTTTGGCAGCAAGGCTGACGAGAGCCTTGAGAGGTTGCAGACCTCCAAAGCTGCAGCAAAGTCGCTGGGCGCTGCAGTTCGCCAACCTCGGCCTTTTCATCCTAGGAGACCGCAATGGAGGGGAGGTTCCTTTCGCTATTACTTGTTTTTCAGTAAAGCGAGGGGAGCTAGCAGTCAAAGAGGCCACCGTAAGAGTGCCAGAGGTGGAAACAAAGGTACTCGAGGTGCCAAGGCCGCTCGGGCTGTTGCCTCTTTGCCCTCAGGCAACGCCGCAGCCGCTGCCACTCAGTCATGAGGCCAGGTCCCATGGTTCGCCGGTTGGGGGAAGGCTGGCGCAGCATCTTGTAGAGTGGCAAGCCATTACTTCAGATGTGTGGGTTCTGGAGATCATAACCCACGGCTACTGTCTTCCTTTTCGGCAGAGGCCTCACGACAATCCACCTGGGAACCTCTCTTTGAAGTGTCCGGATCCGCTCCTTGGGCAGGAAATTCAAGCCCTGCCGGAGAAAGGCGCCACAGAACTGGTGCCTGTAGCGGAGAGGAACAAGGGATGGTATTCCCCTTATTTTTTGATTTCGAAGAAAGACGGGGGATTGAGACCCATCATGGACTTGCGCGGTTTGAACAAACTCCTCCGGAAGGACAAGTTCAAGATGGTGACTCTTTCTCAAGTCCTCCAGGCCCTTCAACTTCAGGACTGGTTGGTGTCTCTCGACCTCAAGGACGCTTACTTCCATGTGCCGATCCATCACAAGCACAAGAAGTACCTGAGGTTCGATGTTGGCGACTCGCACTTTCAGTTTCGGGTCCTGCCGTTCGGATTGACCTCCGCCCCGAGGGTTTTCACCAAGCTCATGGTGGTGGTGGCAGCGCATCTCAGGAAAGGGGGGATTCACGTCTACCCCTACCTGGACGATTGGTTGATCAGGGGGAGCTCTCCCGAGCAAATCCTGGATCATCTGTCCGTCACCTGCCACTCCCTTCACAGGCTGGGCTTCTCCCTCAATTTAAAGAAGTCCCATTTGACACCAACGCAGCGGCTCCAGTACATAGGAGCAGTGCTCGATACGTCCCTGGGGCAGTGTTTTCCTCCTCAGGTGAGGGCTCTTTACATTCAGCAGATGGTGCACAAGTTTCAGCTTGCCCAGAATCTGCCAGCGTCTGAATTCTTGAGACTGCTCGGCCTCATGGCATCCTGCATTCTTCTGGTGCCAGAGGCTCGTCTGCGGATGAGATCTTTGCAGTGGGCACTCAAGCTCCAGTGGTCTCAGCCCTCCGGCAGGCTGTCGGACCCTGTTCAGGTGCCATCCTCGGTAGCCCGGGACCTTCTGTGGTGGGCCGTCGAGGGCAATCTGATGAAGAGGGCCCCATTTTGGCTGCCCTGGCCGGAGGTGACGATCGTGACGGACGCATCCCTCACGGGATGGGGAGCTCATGCTAACGAGTTGACAGTCAACGGTCGTTGGTCTCCGTCGGAGTCCAGACTCCATATCAATCTGTTGGAGCTGAGGGCCATCAGGCTAGCCCTGAAGGCTTTTCTGCCGACTGTGCGCGGAAAGAGTGTCCTGATTCTAACGGACAACACGGTGGCCATGCACTACCTAAACAAAAAGGGGGGGGCAGGGTCACTTCAGCTGTGCAGGGAGGCGATGCAGCTCGAGTTCTGGGCCATCCATCAGGAAGTTTCGATCTCGGCGTTTCATCTGGCCGGAGACGACAACGAGACGGCGGACGCTCTGAGCAGGCAGAGCACGATCTCCCACGAGTGGGAGCTGGCTCAGGAGATTCTCCTGGAGATCTTCGCCCTTTGGGGGACCCCTCAAGTGGATCTCTTTGCCTCCAGTGTCAACCGGAAGTGCGAAAGGTTTTGCTCGCGGGAATTTCCTCCAAAAAGGAGCCTTAGGAGACGCGTTCGTGGTGGAGTGGTCATTCCCACTGCTGTACGCGTTTCCTCCAGTCCCCATCATCCCGCAAGTGCTGCGGAGGTTACGAAGGTTCGGTTCCCGGATGATCCTTATTGCTCCGGCATGGGCCCGGAGGACGTGGTACCCGGAACTTCTAGACTTGTCCATCTGCCCTCCACGTCGTCTTCCCTACCGAGACGATCTGCTCTCACGGGAGGGAGGTCAGATCCCTCAGTCTTCACTCACGCTTGGCTTCTGAAAGGTTGAGGTATAAGGATTGGGACCTCCCTGAAGACGTGATGGAGGTGTTGCCATCGGCCAGGCGGCCGGCAACTAAGTCTCTGTATCGTTGCCGTTGGAGAAAGTTCCGCGACTGGTGCAGAGTTCAGAATGTGGATCCTTTTGAATGTGACATTCCCATGGCTGTCTTTTTTGCTTTCTTTGGCCCACAGGGGCTTGCAAGTGGGGACCATTAAAGGTTATCTGGCGGCGCTGTCCATATTTAAGCGCTCGTCTGAAGAGTGTTCCTATTTTAAAATTCCTTTAATTTCGCAGTTTCTTGAAAGGGCTCACTAATGTGTTCCCTCCGTCACCTTTTCTGGTGCCCGGTTGGGATCTGAACCTTGTTCTTAAGTTTCTTATGGGTGCTCCGTTTGAGCCTTTGCATTCTTGCCCTTTGAGGCTGTTGACTCTGAAAACTGTGTTTTTAGTTGCGGTTACTTCCGCTCGCAGAGTGAGTGAGTTACAGGCACTTTCAGTTAAGCCACCCTTCACTGTGTTTCAGAAGGACAGGGTTGTCCTTAGAGTTCGTCCTTCTTTTCTTCTGAAGGTGGTTTCGGACTTTCATTTGAACCAGAAGGTTGTTCTTCCGGCGTTCTATCCTCCTCCACATCCTGGTAAGGAAGAGGAAAGGCTCCATAGGCTTGATCCTAGGAGAGCGCTGAGCTTTTATATTTCGCGCATGTCCCGGGTCAGAGTGGACAATCAACATTTCATTGGATACGCTGGAAAGCGTTTGGGACAAGCTGTGACGAAACAGACTTTGTCTCGTTGGATTATTTTAGCTATCTCCGAGTGTTACCGCTTGGCGGGTAAAGACCCTCCGGCTGGCTTGCAGGGCCCTTCTACCAGGGGAGTGGCTGCGTCTACTGCCCAGCAGAGGGGAGTTCCTATTCGTCACATCTGTGATGGAGCCACCTGGGCTTCAGTACATACTTTTGTACGACACTATTCCCTTGATTCCATCAGAGGGCAAGATCTGGCCTTTGGCAAGGCAGTTCTCTATTCCGCAATTTGATTGGGCATGCTCAATTTGTATTCTAAATTCTTTCTCACCTCCTTGCTTGGTACTGCTTTGGGAGTCTGTCATAGATATGCAATACGTCGGAGGACCCAATCCCCTCGAAGAACAAGTTACTTTCTTACCTGTTAACGTTCTTTCGATGGGATGGTCCGACGACGTATTCCATATCGTTCCTCCCTGCCTTCCCCGCTGCAGAATTTCTTTTGAGATTGCAGCTTGCGTTCCGCAAGGCCTTGTGTGTCTGACTGGCAGAAAACTGGTGGCACACGTTCTGGGAAAAAACTATAACTGAGGCTATGGGCGTCGTGCGTCCTACTTATCACATCGGGTGACGTCGGCCGTCGGAGGAGGTCCTTGGGGACGGCGCATCGACTTCATCGATGCAGGACGCAGACGCCAAAGATTTTCCGAAGCAGCACAGCTGTGGACATTACCTGTCATAGATATGGAATACGTCGTCGGACCATCCCATCGAAAGAACGTTACCAGGTAAGAAAGTAACTTGTTCTTCTACATAATATGGGCAAACCTCTCTTAAGTAACCTGAAAAATGGGGTTACGTAGATTCCATTGTCTATAGTCTTCCATCTCCGATAGTGCAAGTCAATACTAATCATTATGAAAACCAAACACATGTACTTACTTATGTTTGTACGGTACACAAGTACTTGTCATCACATCATTGTCATTCGTCCAATGGAAAATGTGTTTACAAGGTATTAAATACCTATGAGCATCGTAGATCTTTAATAGATGTCAATTTTCAGTCATCTGGGCCATTCTTAAATTTCATCTCAAAACCTACATAAGCGAGTTACTCATATTCACTGGCAATCGGTGCCGCTAAATGCCTATCCGTCAAGTGTTCAATACTCCGCCAATCATTGGCTGGCATATAACCCTCCTGTTTAGTTGGGTCTCATCACTGGAACTCCACAAAAATATAAAATGTTTAGTCTTAATACGAACCCATCAGGGTTCTTGCCCCTGTTCTAAATTTTACACTCCAGTGTCACATCAGGCCATAGTGTATACTTACATCTGAATCTATATATTCTCTCACTCGGATTGTCAAAATACCGGCATCCGCCTTCACGTCACTTTACTATGTCCTGTTCGATAAGTTTCGTCCATCTGCTGGTATAGGCAAGCCCATCCTTGCCCTCTTACTTGCCAAGAATTTCCGTGTTACACCTTCCTCTCTTTCAACACCGAAAATGTCAGTAACATCAGCGAAGTATGCAGAGGAAAAACTAGAACTGAGGCAGTGGTCACCGCGTGTTACTTGTACCTGCTTTGCCGTCACTGCCGAGGACAGGACGAAGGCCATCTAGGGCCACGACTCAACGCTGCACAGTGCCCAATACTGTAACAAAAAATCCAAAGCAGGCTGCAACCAGACTTGAGTATTAAAGATGAGGATTACGTGGGAGGAACATCCAGTCGAAAGAACATTACCACGGCTAAGTCATTTGTTCTTCTCTCGTTGTTTGGTTCACTCTGCGCTTTTAGCTCATAATACTTTTGTAAGTTTATCATTAATTGGGATCCCCACTCTTCAATAATGATATCTCATGGAATTTTCTCTTGTGGTTTTCTCTCTCGCCCAGGATATTAATTCCCACTTTCTTAATGATGCACAATCATTCTTCTTCTTCAGGCTTTTGAATAATTCCTCAGATATCAATTCATATTGGTTCAGTGTTCCGTTATCGCAACCATAGTCTCTTCTCTTTATTACGATTTTCCCTGGCAGCCTCCTGCTTCTGCAGTTCACCCCTGTACCTTTAAATGCCATGGGTGACCTTGTGGGGCTTGGTGCTCTCGTGTGTACGTTGGTTTGCTTTCTCGCATCTTTCTGGCTTCACACGTGTACTGGTCTTTGTGTCTCTGCAGCTGGTTGGGTTCAGCAAACAACAGCAGATGGGAGCTGTCGACACCCCCTGACGTCCAGGTTTCAGTGTTGTTGTATGAGCACCTGGCCCACCACAGTACTTCCGTGATTACGTATGTGTATAGGCGCGTTACAAATGCCATATCATATCATATATCATACGTCGCACTGTTCCTCGAAACTCCGTCCAGGTAATGGTTTTGCCGTTGTCTGCTTCGCCAGGCCTCTGGCGACTGTGGTTGGCGTTCTTGGATTCTCACAGTTCCGTGGGTCCCGCAGTGCATCTCTGCTCCGCTTCTCCATGACGTCCTAAAGTCGGGGGTGCCACCCTGCACACATTTCTCTCTCCTCCTCCTCTCTGGTCCACTCGCCCGGGTTTTGATAAGCGTTTCTTCTTAAAGGGTATTCCCTTTTTCCTTTGGACGGTGTGCTGGATCCACATTGTCTATAACAAAACAGAAGGAGGACAGTGTTTCTGGTGCAAGGCAGTCCCATATACACAGAAGAAGTGTCCCTCATATGGAGTTCACTTTGGGAACTGGAGTCCTTGTTCCCTAAGGGGCGAGTCACTCCTAGTCAGGCCCCTAGGGGAGGCACTTATTGAGCGGTCTCACATTCCTATCGTCATAGGCGGGTGGCTCCCCCTGGGGAGCAGCCCGTAATACTCCTGATTTTTCACAGACCCTTCCCCTTAAGTGTGCGTCTTCTCCATTGGTCTTGAATGGGAACCTGCTCAACGTCCACGTTTCCTTGTTCCTTTCCAAAGCTCCACCAAATTGCAAAAAGGTTGCAGGTCAATTAGCCATGTCTTGACTCACTGGTTAGTGGCTTTCCTAAGGCTCATCCAGGTTAAAGTTGAATGATCTGTAATCAACCGGAACTTCCTCTCTGTCAGATAATCTTCGGTGTACCATGTCCCACTTAATTGCCATGTCTTCCAACTCCATGGTGGCATATGACGGTTCTCTGGGAAAGAGCTTCTGGCTTGCATAGAGTATGGGGATGTTAAATATCGTCATGCTCTTTAGACAGTACTGCGCCCAAGCCGACCTTGGATGCATCAGTTTGCAGGATAAACTCCTTTTTAAAGTCCGGCATTTTTAGGACTAGCTCCTGGCAGAGGATTTTGTTTAGCCCTTCAAAGCTAGCCTGGTCTTTCTTATCCCAAACCAGTGTTTGGGGTTGTGTTCTTCAGTTTGTCTGTGCGGTTGGCTGCCAGGTAGGAGTAATTGGGGATAAACTGTCAATAGTACCCAGTTAACCTCAGGAAGGCTCGAAGATCTCTGTTGGATTTTGGGGTTGGTGTTAGTTACACTGCCTTTATTTTATCAGTCTGTAGTTCGATAAGGCCATTACCAACAAAGTAACCAAGATATCTGACGACCAATTGGGCTACATGACTTTGTCCATGACCCGTTGAAACGTGGCAGGGGCTCCATGTAGGCCAAAAGGAAGAACCTTAAATTGAAATACGCCTTAAGGGGTACAAAAGGCAGTTTAAATCTTTGGATTTAAGGGCACTTGGCAATACCCTTTCGTCAAGTCAAGTGTAGAAATGTATTTACCTATACCCAACTTCTCAAATAATTCATCAATCCATGGTGTTGGGTAATTATCGAAAATGGAAATGCATTTAACTTCCTAAAATAATTGTTGAAATGCCAGGATTGGTCAGGTTTGGCGACCAACAGAATAGTACCAGGAACTCTGAGGGCTTGATGATGTCAGCCTTGATCATCTCCATTTCTGTTGCAATAATTCTCCTGGCTTCAAGTTTCTGTGACAAATCTGCCAACTTTGTCACTGATTGCCTGGAAGGAAGCCTCTTACGTGGCCAGTGAAAGGCAGAAGCTGCCAGACTCTGACACTGGTGATGGCCTGTTATGAGGACTGGGTGTTGGAAGCTTTGGTCCCGCTGGAAGCACCATTAACATACACATTACGGTGCTCTCAGCGCCGTTCTAGTGGTTATGCTCTTGGGCATTTATAATGAGGATAGCCACGCCCCCTCGGTGCGTTGCAACTATCCTCGTTCCTCGCTCCACTGACGCCTTGCGGTTCAGTGTTTCCTGTGATTCCAGCTCTGTATCTATTTTCCTCTTGTGTTCCTCCTGTATTCCTGCTTTCTTGAACTCTTTGTAAACCGGACTTTCGGCATCCTTCTTAGTGTCTGTTTTTCGCGTTTCCTTCCATTTCCGGGCATCTCTTTCAGTTTATCCCTGTCTTCTCCACTTTCTCCTCGTTACCAGCACCTTTCTGCCATCTGTATTCTGCCTTCCTATCCTTCCGCACCGTTCGCGGCTCTTTCTGCTTGCTATTACTCCTCTTCTGTGCTTTTCTTTTTCCCACGGCATACTGCTACCCACCCTAATTGCTACATTCCGTCTCATCACAGCTCGGTGAGTACTCTGTGGGGGTTGGGTGTATTCTTTCCCTAGTCAGCGTCACGCTCTTCTCTTGGTACTTTTGCCTACTGTTATTTTCTGTTATCACGAACCTTGTCCATTGCTTACCCTGAACTATACCTGCGCAGCCCTTCCAGTATCCTGACTTGCTCTACCATCTGGATACCGTGTTGTTTTGGATCCTCCCTCTCCTGGATTTACCCGTCTTGCTTACTTGGTTGACTCCTGCCCAGTCTTTCATGGAAAGAACTTTTTGCGGCATCCCAAGACCAAGACTTATGACACTTCCATTACTTCATTAATTGTGTCGAAGTAGTACTGGAGGTTTTTTGTACCACTGGCTTTTTCCCCAGATTGGGCTGTGCAGGAAAGTTGCCATTTTTTGGTTGCTGTCTGTCTCCTAACGCAACCATTGTGGCGCATTCCCGGAATAGACCCTATCTCTTCTCAAAAAAAGGAACTCCATACAAGACAACAGAACTATCTGAATCTGATTTATCCTCCTGTGAATCCGACACCGAGATACAGGTGAGCTCCACTCTTGATATGACCATCTTCAGGAAACCACGTGGGAGAGGACAAGCTCCAGACAGAAAAATAAGTCAAAATAATCCCTCAGTTCTACTTTTCAGTGACAACCGTGTACCTTTGCAACATTCATACATGGCCTATTGTAATATAGATACTGATTTTGCAGGTTTTTCTAGGCCAAAACCTGATTTTCCTGGCAGAGAGAATATTATTGATACGAACATTGTTAAAGGATCAAGCCCTAAGAGAAGGCAGTGCCTATTACCAATACAAACCTTGTTGAGAGAAAGAGCCTAAGTAAAGGCGTTCAATTATTTCTGACGCAAATATTATTGTGATAAAGAACCTGAGCGAAGACAGTGAAATAATTGCAAGTACGAACAGTGTTAAAGGCAAAAGCCTAGACAAAGGCAATGGAAGAAAGGGTTGCTAACCAGATATTGGAACATTGTAAGCTGGATAAAAGAGAAAGTGAAACAAAGAGCATAGAGGTCCTGGCAGGTTATTAAAACAGGCAACCAGTGAGTCTGGGACTCACACCCAAGCAAGAAAGTGACGACACCCTGGCAGGTGAGTAAACCAGGGGTATCCAGGATAAAAAGGGAAGGTCCATCACACTTTTTCAGGAACAACGAACAATATCCTGGCAGGAGAGTATACGGGGGAAAGGAAGGATTGAGCAAGCTCTGGGGTCAAAACCCCTATATGTGAAACCGTGCAATAGACTAGGGAAGATTCATGCCCCTAGAATTACAGAGATAAAACCAAAGAAACTAAGCAGAAAGGGGGGAGCCTTATTTCTTTAAGGAAGGAAACAGTCTCAAGAAGGGAAACAAAACGGTGGAACCCTGGAAGGGAAGTAAACCAGGGGTTGATGGATAAGTGAAGAAAGATAAAGTTTTGGAAGAGCTACACAGGTGGAAGCCATACCCCTTGAGAGAGGAACTTGAACAAGGAGGAGGAAGACATGAACAATTTAAATACCCAATTCAGTTAAGATTAAAGAGGTTCAAGCTGGAGTTCCCCCCTCACCTCCCCCAACCCCTCCTTAAAACTGTGAAATAACAACATGGATAAGAAGGACTATCCAAGGAGAGAGTCCTTTCCTTGGAAAACATTGTAACATTATTGGCTGCATCAGGAGTACCGGACTGATTGAAAGAAATCAGGAGAAACATAGAGGGAAGAGAGAAACCCCTGTTTCCTTGTGAAACAGTATTTCCTTTTTTTTCTTGTTTAACCTATCCCGAGGTTCCCTCCAATAGAGTAATTCAAAAGGGGAATGTCCCAGGGATGCCCGAGGGGTCTTAAAGCAGACAAAGCCCAGGGTAACATACTTTTTTTTTATATTTAGCATTTGGTTAATAACAAACATTTAGCCAATTTAATAACACATGTCATTATAAAATATAATAAAACAATATTACATGATAAAAGAGAAGCTTCTTAATAAAACATTAATAAAAACATGTTAAATTCATTAAATCCACAACCACCATTAACAAAGAACAGAGAAGGTCACTGTACTTCCGACTAAGTACTTGAATTTGAAATGTGTTGTAAGGTCACCTTCCACACATAATATGCAGCTCCCGTCATAACAATGTATTCTGCACCCAATATAGCACTCCAAAATTGACTGCCAGCTATTGCCGAGATGTCATGTAAAAAATCTTAAAGCCAGCATAATAATGAGCAACAAGGATCTTGCACTGTGTCAACAAATGTCGAGCCGTTTCAATGTGCACGTTGTAAAGACGGCACAGTCTATGACAATGAGGCAATTTCATCCATCTACCTATGAGTTTTTGCGTTGGAAGTATATTAAATCGCAAGTACACTATGAAGCGACTGAGATTTATGGAAAGTAATTTTGTTAGATAAGAACGAACACGTCCTTGGGGAAATGCATGGCTGGCATATGTCTGATACATAATTTCCTTTCCCAAGGCCTCAATGTTAGCATCAATATACGCCTTTATGGTTTTTCTTTTTAGGACTAACCGAGAGTTAGGCAGTTCTACCAATTCCACAATGTTGATCTCCAGTTTGCCGAAGTGATCAAGCACCTCCATTTTCAATTGAACGAGAAATCTATTGGAGAGTTTTCCATTATATAATCATGCCATATATCCATACACACACTCTGTTTCGCTAGGCATACCACTTATCTCCAAGAACTATTAAGATATCTGGAAGTACCATAGTGAGCGAATTCATTGAATACCAAGCTCACACCTGATGGCTTCGACAGGGACAGACTGAGGAACCCCCAATATGGAGCGTAACGGTCAAGACTCCAGACTGTCCATCCAGTTAATCCTAGAACTCGAGAGGCTTGGAGACCCATACAGTATCATAGGAACTATACTCGTATGGTAGATCTCAACCATTCCTTCTATGTTGTTACCACCTTTATTGGAGATGATTTTTTTAATAACAAGCCATTCTTTCATTACTTTCAGAGACATATACTCACCGTATTTATGAGGAGAGTGAAAACTGTAGCGCGGGACTCCTAGATAGATACATTTCTCTACCACTTCCAAAAACTCTCCTCTATAGCTGAACTTGTATAGGGACTTCAAATTCTTCTTTTTGACAAATATAATTATTTTCGTTTTGGCACTATTCACATGTAGATTGTTTGCCTGTGCATGCCCGGCCAATGCATCCAACCATATCTGCAGACCAATTGGAGTGTGATCCATAATGACCGTGTCATTTGCATAGCCAAGCCAAGATGTAGGTAGTAGGCCAATACGAGTTAGAAAATTGACTGCTTCTATAGAAGGACCCATGTCCGCAACGTACAGATTGTACAAAAAAGGGGCGAGGCTACAGCTTGCTTCAGACCTATGTCAGTGGGTCTATCCTTAGTGACCTCCCCCTGTTGATTCACCTGAAGGGAGACAGTGGTGTCGGTATTTGATGAAATACAGCAGGGAAGGATCAATACCCCAACTAGCCAGCTTTACCCAAAGCTGGTTGCGGGAGACAGAGTCAAACACTTTAGAAAAGTCAATAAAGCAGACGTAGATGTTCCCATAGTGTGAGTCCTGACAGTGGCTAATACCCGTTTGCAAAGTGCAAAGGTTATGCAGCATACCAAACAATTTACAAAATCCCATTTGGAAAGGGAAGAGCAGCCTTCTGGAAGTTGCCCATTCTACCAATAACCTCTATAATATGCTGGCAAAAATGTTTGCACTAACATCTATCATAGCCAGCAGTCGATAGTTGTCCCTATTATTACGGTCACCTGTTTTAAATACGGGAATGAGAATAGATTTAAGCCAGCTCGCCGGGATTTGTCCAGTAACGATGATACGTCGAAAAAGCTTATAGAAGACCATGGTTCAGAATTCCAGATCCGCCTTGAACAAAACATTTTTAAGCAGACCAGGTCCCGGAGCCCTAGAGCCATTAAGGGACTTGATAATATGACATATCGGCCTCGAAGGCCTGTGCAAATTCATTTATATATATATATATATATATATATATATATATATATATATATATATATATATATATATATATATATATATATATATATATATATATATATATATATATATATATATATATATATATATATATATATATATATATATATATATATATATAGGATATATAGTACAGACATATTCCTCTTTCTTGCGTGGGGCCCGGCACGCGGCCGTAACCCCGCCCACCTTGGCTCCGCCCCGCGTATCGCCCATCAGTCCTTTTCTCCACTCGATCTTGGCCGGACGCACTTGCATCTTCGGAAGATTTTCTTCCCTTTTTTCCTCTCGCTAGTGTTCGTTTATTAGTCTGTCTTTCAAGTTAGACTTTCCAGATTGTTCATCGTGTCACCGTCGCTTCGCGAGGACAGAGCCCCATCCTCTTTGTTTAGAGTGTTTGGGAGCGAAACACCGTTGGGACTCCTGTTTTTACTGTGACTCCCTTTCGGTCCGGGCACTTCAACGTCGGTTGGAGCGGTGGGAGGAGGTGTTCCGATGAACTCCTCCTTTGCATTTTCAGGCGTTCATCGACGAGAAGAAAAAACGCCCGGTAAGTTATTTACTTTTCAGGGCACCCCGGCCGGGGGATACCTTTCTGGGTTCCTCGCGGTCCGGGAGGGGCGTTGATCGCTCTGTCACCGGGGTTCGCTCTGAGGTGCCCGTTGGGCCTAATAATTCTACCGGAGTTTTCTCCGAGGGTCTCCCTAAGGGGCCTGTGAACACCGGAGTAAGTTCCGAGGCCCCTCCTGTGGAGGCTGTTTGTAGACCCAGTTCTACTGAATCGTGGGGTACCGGAGCTCGCTCTGAGGCCTCTCTGTTGGCTTCCCTCAAAAACAAGACTGGGGTGCGCCCCGAGGCCTGGGCTGGGCTTGTTGTTACCGAACGGATGTTCGAGGCCCGTGTAAATAAGGCTGTTAAAGGGCTTGGGTCCGAGGTCCCTCGTTCAGAGGCTAAAGCTACCAACAGTTCTGAGAGGCCGGACAAGGCCTTGTCGGTGAAAGCGGTTGCTCACTGTTCCCGTTCTTGTGGTGACACCAGATCTGTTGAGGGGGCAAAGAAGCAAAGTTCTTCTTTTAGCGGCAGTGCCGAGGTCCTTCCTTCGAAGGCTAATTTGGCGGTTGGTATGTCCCAAAAACATTCCAGGCCTCATAGTACCAGCTCTGCCGAGGTTCCTTATGTTAAGGCTAAGATTAAGACCCCTGATCAATCGAGGGACCCCTGCCTCACTTCCTCACGTGCCGCAGTTCCTCTCAGATGAGGACAAAATGGCACCCATACCCGCCACGACCACGGCGGCCATTTTAGGTGCTACCCCTACAACTACGCCATCGGCCTCTGGTGTAGGGCTCGGTCCCTTTGGTGAACCTAAGGTCCCTTGTGCGCATCCTTGCCGGTTTATGATTCGAACGCCCGGATGCCTCTTCCGCACAATGTTTTGTTGCCCGCGGGGGTGGCACCTTTGATTTATGTGGATACGTCGGTGGAGGGGCCGGTGTGGCACCCTTCCCCGTTACGTCCCTGGATTTGTCCACCTCATGAGAGGCCTCCTCAGGTTCCGAAACAATCCCCTGAGGACGCCTTTATCGGTAAATTTCAAGCGCTTATGCGCTCCGACCCCATGAGGGAATATTTCAAAGGGCTTTTCAAGGATATGTCCACCTGCGTCTCCGGCTCCACCCGTTCCTCTGGTGGCTCTGCCGGCTCCTCCCTTGCCCGTGGTGCCTCCCCCGGCTCTTCCGCCTGTGCCTCCGTTGTCCCCAGTGGCCAAGGCAGTGCCTGAAATGGCTTAGCAGGTTCCTGACCTGTCAGATGATACTCAAGGCGATCAGAACAACAAGGACTTCTTCCCCGCTCTATCGGAGCCTTTCATGACCAGGTACTGGACATGATGAGTTTCTTAGATGTTCCGGTGCCCGAGGCACCCACTCCGCAGGAGGGCGTGCTTTCTGGGGTGTTCACCCTGTCCCCTTAGAGCGTACCGGCCTGTTCCTGCAGAAGGACGTTCTGGCCGAGGTCCGAAGAGTCTGGGAAAAGCCACACTCGGGACTTTTTGTCAATAAGAAGATTGACATGAGGTACAGGCTACATTCCTCGGAAGAGGTGGCCCTGTCGTCTTGTCCGCCTCCCTCCTCCACAGTGGTGGCTGCGGCCACGTTGCAATCCAGACCTGCAGCATCCTCTTCCACGACGGCTACTCAGGTCTTGGGAAAGGAGGACAAGCTCCTTGACTCCCTATGGAGAAACATTTTTGCCAACTCAGCCTTGCAGCTCAGGCAGGCCAACGCTGAGTTGATATTAGCGGGAGCTAACATGTGGATGTGGAAAGGTCTGTCGGAGTTTGAGGAGCACATCCCGGTTGAGAACCTGGAGGACTTCAAAGGAGGCCTTTCCGATGCCAGGGTCTTTGCCCAGGATCTCCTGGAGGCTGCGGCTCATCATGTAGACACCTCAGCTCGGGGCCTTATGCTGGGGTTTCATACCTCTCGGCAGGCGTGGCTGCATGCCACTGAATTTTCTAAGGAAGTGCAAGACAAGGTGTTGGATCTTCCCTTTGATGGTAAGGAGCGTTTTCATTCTTCTACTGATGTAGAGCTCAACAAGACCAAGGATGGCACGCAGACAGCTAAATCATTGTCTATTCTGGTCAAAGCTCCTTTAAAATCCCAGAGACCGTTGTCACAAAGTCAACCCTCCTCTGGTTTTAGGGGCTTCCTCGACCGAAAATCCCGCAGAGTGGAAACTCCAGCGGGGAATAACCGCCGTAGACAACCGCGCACACGGTTTTTCTCTCGCTCCTCAGCCTTATCATCAGGTTCAGGTGGCACCGCCACCGATAAGCCTACCAAATGAGGGTTTTCCGCGCTCGCACGAGACCCTGGTGGGAGGACGAATTGCGTCTCACTGGGAGGCGTGGCAGACCATCGCAGAAGACAGATGGGTCTGATCAGTCGCTCGAGCGGGCTTCCTCTTACCTTTACCCCCTACCGCACCCCTCAACCCTCCTTTTCAGCTGTCAGGCTCACCCTCCCTCAAGGCCGAAGTTCAGAAACTTCTGGACCTCGGAGCTGTGGAACCCGTTCCTCTTGGGGAGCGAGGGGAGGGCTTCTACTCCCTGCTGTTTACGGTGCCCAAACCCAACCAGGCTGGCCTGCGCACCATCCTAGACCTTTCCCAGTTCAATCTTTTCCTACCCCAAGAGAAATTCAAGATGATCACACCCAGCCAGATACGCTCCTCCTTACAGATGGGCGATTGGCGCAGCGTTGTGGACCTCCAGGATGCGTATATGCATATCCTGATTTGGAATCTACACAGGAAATATCTACGCTTCTCTTTGGGAGAGGAGCACTTCCAGTTTCGGGTGCTTCCTTTTGGCCTCAGCTCTGCGCTGCGTGTCTTCACGAAGATGATGTCGGTGATTGTGGCCTATCTTCGTCTACAGGGTATCCATGTGTATCTACGCAGCCCTTGTCCGCTGGCAGCAGCGGGCAACCTCCAGTCTCTCCTTCAGCTCCTGTTCCATCTTGGGCTGTCGGTGAACTGGCGGAAATCCTCCATGACGGTCTCACAGGACCTGATTTTCCTGGGTTTTTGTTGGAACACGATCGACTGCAGAGTGTATCTGAGTGGGGACAGAATTGCGGATCTGTTAGCCACGTGTCAGATGTTTGCGCAGTCGGAGAGCATGTCGGCCTGGTGGTTCCAGAGGCTTCTGGGCCTCATGGCCTCGTGTGTACTGGCTCTTCCTCTTGCTCCTCTCAAGATGAGACGGACCCAGATGGCTCTTCGGAGTTCCTGGCGTCAGGCTGTGGACCCGGATTACAAGCGGATAATGATTCTGGATTCCAAGAGAGTGGACCTGGATTGGTGGTCATCTCTCAGCAACCTGTCGGGGGGGGGGGGGGCGCGGGGTTTCAGGACCCAGCCCCCATGGTGATGATCACGACGGACTCCTCCTTTCTGGGGTGGGGTGCGACGTTAGATCTTCTTCAGGTCTTTGACCTCTGGTCGCCTCAGGACAAGCTCCTGCACATAAATCACTTGGAGCTCCTGGCGATCTTCCTAGCGCTCAGGGCGTTCAGACCGTTCATTGTCAACAAGGTGGTCCGCATACGCACAGACAACGTGGTGTCAATGTATTACATCAAAAAGCAAGGGGGAACAAAGTCTCCCCCCGTGGACCTGTCCATCCAGATATGGGAGTGGGTCGCGCTTCATGGTATCTGGCTGCTTGCAGTGCACATTCCGGGCCAGCTGAATGTCAAAGCGGATGCCCTCAGCCGGCGGACGGTGGTCAGCTACGAGTGGGAATTGAAGCCAGAGGTCCTCTCATGGATTTTCTTGCGTTGGGGCACACTGGAGGTGGACCTCTTCGCTACGGCGGTGAACAAGAAGCTTCCTCGGTATGCCTCCAGAGGGGGGCTGGGAGCCTCCTCTCTGGGGGATGCCCTCGAGATTCCATGGCACAACATGAGAGCTTACGCCTTCCCGCCTCTGCCTCTAGTTCACCGTGCGATCTGGAAGTTGAAGAACTCGGTGAACTGTTCCCTTCTACTTGTAGCCCCATGGTGGCTGGCCAGGTTTTGGTTCTCAGAACTTCAACACATGTCGGTGTATCTGCCGATCAGGTTACCAGTAACTCCCGATCTTCTTCACCCAAGGGAACAGCAGATGTGGCAGCCCTCCCCACAATCGCTCAGCTTGACGGCACGGTGCCTGAGTTCAAGTCATTAGGGCATCTGAATTTGTCTACGGATAACATGCGCATTATCCAGGCCGCCAGGAAACCATCGACCAGATCTCAGTACAAGAGTAAATGGCTCAGGTTCTGTCATTGGCGTTTGGAGGAGAAGTTGGATCCAAGGGTGGCCACGATTGACACGGTCTTGTCCTTCGTGTCCTTCCTAGCAGAGTCAGGGGTTCATGTTCTGTCATGCAAGACTTACCTTTCAGCAGTTTCTGCTTATCTTTCTACAGACCAGTGCTCGTATTCTCTGAGTAACCCAGTGGTTAGGAGGCATTTTGCAGGTTTGACACGCCTCTACCCTCCGGTTGGTAGTCCGCACCCGCTGTGGGACCTAAATGTTGTCCTGACGGCGCTGTGCCATAAACCCTTTGAACCAATGGCTACGGTGGACCTCAAGTACTTGTCTTGGAAGGTGTCCTTTTTGGTCGCCGTTACGTCGGCAAGGAGAGTGAGTGAGCTCCAGGCATTGTCGGTTGAGCATCCTTTCTTGGCCTTTCATAAGGACAAGGTAGTCCTTCGGACAAACCCGGCCTTTCTACCGAAAGTGGTGACCGAATTCCATCTGAATCAATCGATCTCCCTACCGGTCTTTTTTCCGAACCCTGCCTCTGAGGCTGAGAGGGTTCTACACTGTCTTGATGTCTGAAGAGCTCTTAGGTTCTACCTGGACAGGACTTCTGAGCTTAGGAGTTCTTCTCAACTTTTTGTGACCTTACCCCCAGGGCAGGCAGGTGTCTAAGGCAACTATTTCTAGGTGGATCGCCACCTGCATCAAGGAGTCCTTCACCGTCCAAGGGCTGAAACCTCCTAAGGGTATTCATGCACACCTGGTGCGGGGTAAGGCAGCTGCCGTTGCTTTTCAGAAATATGTCCCCTGGGTGTCCATTGCTAGGGCAGCTACTTGGGCCTCCCCATCTGCTTTCTGTAAGCATTATTGTCTCGACATGAGCTCAAGAGCTGACGCTCAGTTTGGTCAGGCTGTACTAAAAAACCTGTTTCAGTAAGGGGTATTTCCATCCACCCATAGTTCCTGTAGGGAGTGCTTGGGAATCTCCCATAAGTATGGAGGAAAGGGGATGGGACGTAGGAGTATTACCAGGTTACTCACCGTAGTGACCACCTTACTCCTAGTCCATAGTCCCCTTTCCTCCATACACCCGCCCGCCGTCCCCTTTAATAAGGTTCCTCTGTTATTGCTAATGGGTCTTTGACCTAGCGATAGAAAAGAACTGATGGGCGATGCGCGGGGCGGAGCCAAGGTGGGCGGGGTTACGGCCGCGTGCCGGGCCCCGTGCAAGAAAGAGAGGAAGGACAAATTTTGGGAAAAATGTTGATGCTTTTTACAAAGTTCCCCGGTCCCGTCCCACAGGACGGAGAGATGGCTCATAAGTATGGAGGAAAGAGGACTATGGACTTGGAGTAAGGTGGTTACTACGGTGAGTAACCTGGTAAATTTTCACACCCACTCGAGCCATTTTAGAAGGAGCGGAAAAGAGACCAAAATCTACTATCGTCGTTACTACGTAAAAATAAAAACATCCTTTCTTTTCCACATTATTCCTGGAGAATCTATGGTTCTTGCACCAATTTTTGTATTTCGTGCCTTTGTGACCCAGGAGCTTCTTTTTATCTTCACACGTATGACTTTGATTGCTTAATCAGCTTACAATGCTTACGATGGGATTTTTTCTCAGCATGAAGCATGCTGTCAAAATTATTAGTATGGAAGACCTTGACTCCAGCAGGCTTATGAGACAGTGACAGTTGTTTACTCAATAAACCCATGAGCCCATCTACCTCCCACCCTTCGATAGCGAGGAACCTAGTTATAACCAAAGGTTGGGATCTGATATATTTGCTAATCTTCCTGATATTACGGTCACTCAACACTACAAAGTTTCTATGAGTGTTGACCGAAAAAGGCATCAATACCTTGCTAGATTTAGGCTGAGGGGGGACGCTCCTAATCCATCGAAGAGTGTCATGAAAACTCATGGAGTTGAACACAGTTTCAAACATCCTAAAATGCTTGGCAACATTCCCGTCAGCAAAGACATAATCCAAATGAGAGTAACTATTACCATTAGACCAAGTCTTTGCAATACCTCCCAACTTCGGCTCACCCATATTCAAACAAAACCAAACCTTGGGAGATAACCAGTTGGAGCCACATGGAATCATAAAGTGTACAGAGATGCATCTCTCAAAATGGTTCATCTTCCCCTTAAGAATGGCCATGCCTTCAAAACTGTATCAGGGCAGGAGCATTAAGGTCTCCCATTAGGAAGACCCCTCCCAACGGGTGGGTTTCATACCAACGGGACAACGTATCTTCAATGTTAGCAACTAAAGACCTTGTCTCTACTCCCCCTGGCGGATCATAGACATTAATAACAAACGTATGCCAGCCAATGTTAGACTGAGACACCGCCATAACAAAAGAAGACTGAGTCATAGCAAATTCTTTCAGTACATAGGATACAGAAGCACCAATGGCCAAACCACCCCTGGGCCTGCCCTTTAGACTACCATTGGCAAATTTAAATAATATACTATAGCCATCAATAGTAAGCACCCCTCTATACCATGTATCCTGTAATATAAAGATATCAGAGTCCTGTGTGAGAGCTTTGCCAGAAGGGTGGTGTAGAAAAGAACTAAACCCATGTGTAGTCCAGCAAAGCCACTTCAAAGAGGTGACACAGCTATGCGGTCAGTGGTTACTCTCGTTAGAATTGATTGTTAACCAGTTGGCACATTGAGCACCAGGCCAATGTGCCACAGAATTGAACAATATATCCGAAATCAGTGTGGGCTTCTTAAACGCTGCATCCCTATAACTAGGGGCAGGAAACAGTTGATGATATTTTTTCCCCATCAGCAGTGTTACAAATTATGAGTCTGAAGCCCAGGCTATTCGGAGCTTGTGTACAAGTTCATAACGGGGAAACCACAGCTGCACATGGAAATTAGATATATACCCAATTGGTAGAGCTCTCCCACCTTGGTAACTCCACCCTCAATATGTCGTACCATGCAACACCCGCCAGACAAGAAGTATATTTAAACATATTCAGCAGATTGGTAGCATTAAAGAACATCCTCTCATTATGCGGGTCAATTTCCTCGATCTTTATCATGCAACCTAGTGAGGCATGAGAGACAATGTTCACCTTATGATGAATCACCGGATTAACCAGAGGCAGAACCCTAACGAAATAGACTGCCTCAGCAGTGTGGCAGGTAGGTGTACCAGATTGATGCAGGACCCAACAGGGGCAACCCTAACCTTTGAAGGATTGGGGGGCTTGGAGGTTCTAGTAACAATGTCTCTATTTGCTCTTTCAGGGGTAATATTAGCAGTTGCGACCCATTTATCCAATGGGCCATGTAGAACTGTTTGTCGATGCACGCCGTCCCTGCGGATCTTGGTGATTCTCTTGGAGCCCCCAATAGGGGAATTTAAGGCGACAGTCTTCCAGGGTGGCTGGTATACTCTGGGAAGACTTCACAAAAGCCACCCTTTTCCCAACCTCTTTGGCATTTTCACTAGCCATGGAGATGTCCTGACTCTCGTACTCGTTTATTATAGGGCTGTCAATCATAGACAGCTCCTTACAGAGCACGTCCATGGCATCTTTGTCCGAAGCCGCCCCTATGTTAAGAGTTTCATCTTGCTTTGACCCAGTGGCACTGACATTTTCTAAAAAGAGCCCACTGGTTTGCTTTGAAGAAGCCAATTTTGCAGAATGGGGAGGAAAGGCAGAAGAGCCATTATAATGCAGTTGATTAACAGAGTTTTACTAATTTCAATAGTAATAATTTCATATTCTGCTGTTCAGTCGCGATCTTGGCGCATCATGCAAGGACAGCTTCCACTTTTTCCTCCAAATTCTTTTTCCCCACAAGGTCAGACTCTGGGATTCATTCATCAACTGGGCAATCGCAATAGACCTATCCTCCTCCTCCTGACACGTACAGGGTTGTTGCTGAGGGGAAACCAATGCAGTCAAATCTGGTTTGCCATACATTTCTGGCAATAGATGGAGCTCATAAGGAGGCCCGGGTGTTGTGTAGCTTATGACAGAGTTTAAGTAGCAAGCCATTGTTAACCAACATGGTGGAGGCCAGGGATAGACTTGCATTGAACTCCACCCCACTGGATAGAGGTCGCTGAAGAGAGGGACCCAAAGCAACAATTGCCACACTATCGCCAGTAGCAACTATATTGACCATAGGTGCTGCATTGTGTGCCTCATTCGACATCATCGGCTCCCAGAATTTCGTAATTTTCTTCTCTGCCGGCCGTGGTTTATGAGAAGGTAAGTCAAGCTTTCCTCTCTTAGCCCGGGGGAGCCTACCACGTGGTAGGAGTTTGCACAAAGGACTGTAAGTGTGCTTTCCGTGCTTGGGAATGTCACTTTGCAAGGTATATTGTCTTTCAGCTGTCATCCTCAGCAATTTGAGTCCCAAGAGTCCAGAAAACAAGCTCCAGCCAGCACAGAACTTGGGAGAAAAGAATAAAAGCAATTGAGCAACTGCTTACTGTAAATAGAGCGAACTCAAATAGTTTGCTCGCAATCTACTGGGGCTCAAAGGCTAATAAGCCTGCAGTCACCCCAACGAGAGTCAGAACTCAAGGCCGTCAAGATGGATATTGCAAGGTATTTTCAAAATGTTGCAAACCTTTCCTTGAGGAGCTCAAAGGCGAAAGTAGCTGGCAGTCACCCCCAGCAATAAGGAAACTTCAACGTACAAAGCCGGGCGTAGGCTGAAAATAGAGTTTACCTAGAATTTATCTCGAGGTGCTTCACCGTTTAAAAGAGCATATTTTGCTCACGTTGCTGGGTCTCGACACCCGGCAGAGCTGATGTCGTGAAGCTGGGGACCCTGCATGAGGGATGGCAGGGTTGCGGCCCGTGGGCTTAGCTCTTCTCCCCTCTCCCTTTTTCACTCACGCTTCGTACTCCTTCAATGCAGAGCTTACAGGACACGCAGGATTTGTGAGGAAAGGACCTAGTAGCGTCAATGAGCCGGCAAGCCACACCAATAGTATGCTGTATGGCCACTTCTGACAACTTGGGTATCATTGTGTCCCAATTTCTCTATCGGTTTCCACCAACTTTTTTTGTAACTTATTTTCTTTTTATAAAATCTTTATTTATTGCTGGCATGGCATTTGGCAAAGAACATACCTGTTATTTCAGACATTCGGGATAAATATGTTCTTATCCATTTACAACTTATATCGTATACAGTTTAACATTTCGCACACAATATAACATACATTTTCTCTAATTCCCCTCTTCTTCCGAGCTGACCATCGGAGCTTGGAGGTATGTTCGCAGTGGGGCCCATATGTCCTTGGGTCTAGATTGTTCTTGAATTCCCTGTACAAACGTCTCTTCGTTTTCCTGTGTGAGAGCCAGACTTTTGAGCCATGCTTGGACCGTGGGAGGCGATCTAGATTTCCATTTCAGGAGTATGTCTCTTGGCTACTGCTCCTGCTACGACGAATAGTCTGCGAACCTTAACTGAGGCCTTTCCAATGTCCCCTTATAGGTACCTTAGCGGGGTCGCTGGGATTTGGGTATTCAGTATGTCACTCATCTCTGCCACTTCTTCCCAGAACTGACGGATCGGTGGGCAGTACGAGTACATATGTATCGAATCAGCCTCCAATGTTCCGCATTTAGGACAGGATGATTGTTTGGAGGAGTCAAATTTGGCAATCTTTTTTGGAGTAACTGATTCAGGATTTTCAATTGGATTAGTTGAAAATTGGCGTTCAGAAAGATGTTTTTTGTGTATCTGCAGTAGTGCGCCGATTGTACATTGATTTCCAGGTTGAGATCCTTCTCCCATTTTGAGCGCATCGTGTTGGCTGAGGGGGTGTGTGCCTCTACTTTCTTGTATATTTCGGAGACGCTGTTCTTGCACCCTTCCAGTGTTAGCATGTCCGCAAGGAACTTATGTATCGGGGGTTCTTCGGGGAAAGAGGGCCAAATTACTCTGCAGGCCGCCTTTAGGAGATGATACTGTAACGTCGGAGTCAGGCCTTTACCTATTCTGTCCTGTAATTCTGCTATCATTATGAAGCGCCCATCAGGGAAAAGGTCACCCATTCTGGCTCTGCGTTCCGGGTCCCAGCGGTCCTTCAGGGTACGGTCCAGAGTTGGTTTGAGGTCCGGGTACGCCCACAGCGGGGCGTTCGGCCAGTAGGGTGTGTCGCATTGGACTCTCTTCAGGATATGCATCCATGCTCTAACTGTGGAAGTCACTGGGTCCGCCCCTACCATCTTCTCCTTTACCTTGGTGAACAGCATCCCCCGCAGGTCCTTTGGGGCCGCCGCAAACTCTTCAGCATGTATATGCGCATACTGTTCTGTGTCTTGGAACCAGTATCTGACAAAGTGAGCTTGGGTTTCTGATGTACAGCATAGTGTCGTCAGCATAGAGCGAGATGAATTGGGGTCTGCCCATAATGCGTATTCCTCTCCACGCATGCTTGGTCCACAAGAATGCTGCCATTCCCTCTATGGTAAGTGCAAATATCAATGGGGATAGGGGGCATCCCTCCCTCGTGCCTCTGTGAAGTCCGAAGCTATCAGAGATGGTCACATTTGTCCTGACCCTGGCTGAGGGGTCACAGTATAGTGTCTGTATGTTCCTGATGAATCCCGGGCCAAATCCCATCTTTTGGAGGATGGCATACATGAACCTCCAGGAAATGGAGTCAAACGCCTTTTCGGCGTCTAGCGTTACTGCAATCATTTTCTTCTCGGGATCCATCTGAGACGATATTGCAAAAAGTCTGGGGAGGTTTAGGGCTGTGGAACGAGACGGTATAAAGCCGGGTTGGTCTGGATGGATTAGTTTATTCATGTATGGGTTAAGTTTATTGGTGATGGCTTTGGCTATGATTTTTGCATCTACATTTATGAGAGATAGAGGCCTATATGAGGAAGGGTCATGAGGTGGTTTATGCGGCTTCAGTAAGATTGAGATTATGGCCTCACGTAAAGATGGTGGTAGAGTTCCTCTATCCAGGGATTCTTCCCATACTCTCAGAAGTCGAGGGGCTAGCTCTGTGACAAATGCTTTGTATAAATCTGTCGTGATGCCGTCTTCCTGGTGCTTTGCCCTTCTTCAAGTTTTTAATTGCTTGAGTAATGTCCTCTTCTGACAGCGGGGTATCAAGAATTGTTCTGTCCTCATCCGTGAGCCTTGGGCGTGTGTAAGACTCTACGGGTTGCTGTAGCTCTTCAGTTGTCGTCTGGTCCCTGTTATTGTATAACTCGTAGTAGTATTGCAAAGAGACTTCATTCATCCCTGTCTGATTCGTGTGGGTTATTCCCTATGCATCTGTGATGCTGATGATCTGCCCTTGGCCTAATTCTGACCTGATCATGTTGGTCAGGAGTCTGCCTGATTTATTTCCCTCTCCGTACCTCTTGGTTTTCATGGGATGTAGCATATATTGGACTTCTTGGTCTGCTAGTGTGTTGAATGCTTTGGTGGCTTCTTGTAAATGTGCAAGGGTGTCTTGTTCAGGCGATCTGGTGCACGCTTCTTCTGCCTCCCTCTTTTATGCGGGCTTCAGTCTGGGTTAGGTCCAAGCGGATCTCTTGCAGTCTACCATGCACATGGCAATCAGCTGCCCCCTCAGCCATCCCTTGAAGGTTTCCCAAATTGTGGTGAACGATGAGACGGAGCCTTCGTTGCGTTCGAAGAAGTCGGTTAGCTCTATACGGAGTGACTCCACCAGCGCCTCATCACTTAGGAGTTGGGGCGGCATCCTCCATATTCGAGGGCTACGAGGTATGGAGCCTGGTTGGATGTCTAGTATGACCGGGGAGTGATCCGAGAGGGTGCGTGGTAGTATGGTACATTTTCTAGTTTCTTGAATGCATTCCGTGGAGCATAACCAGTGATCTATCCGGCAGCTCGACCCATGGACATATGATTGGAATGTAAACTCCTTTCGGTGCGGGTGCAGTTCCCTCTAGGTGTTGGCCAGCGGTATCAGCCGCATAGCTTGTTTGATGGTTGAAGCCATCTTCGTCTCCTTTCTACTACTTGTGGTTGTTCTGTCCATCTCGGGGTCCATGATGGTGTTGAAGTCCCCGCCCCAAACTACTCTCTCCTCGCCTATAGGCATTATCAGCAAGATTATCTGGTGGTAAAACTCTAGGGTGTCGACGTTTGGGCCATGCGTGTTGAGGAGTATTATGTCCTGCCCTCGAAGCTTTCCCCATATAATTACGTATCTACCCTCTGGATCACATTTAGATTTGGTTATAGCAAAGCCTGTTCTTTAGTGTATAATTATCACCACCCCTTTGGATTGTGAGGAATAGTCAGTGCTAATCACTTGTTGACCCCATCTGCGGCTTAGGGATGTTACTACCCTTTCCATTGAATGGGTCTATTGCAAAAGCAGGATGTTAGTATGGTGTCTTGTGGCGTACGCCATGATTTTTCTAGCTTTGATTGGGTTAGACAGGCCTCTTATATTCCAGGATAGCAACTTAGTGCTCATCTTATCTTGCCATTCTTTCAGCTCTGTGGAGCGTGTGCGTTGTCCTTGTTGTACGAACACAAGTTTCTAAAAATTTGCCATGCCAGGTTTTATCTTTAACATAACATCGTTCAACACTGGAATTCCCCTCCTCTTTCTGTTCGCTCTTCTTCCTTTCATATTCCTCAGGCTAATCTCAAGGCTCATCTATTATCTGCTTTTTCCACTAGCTAAAACTGTTTGTTCTCCCTCCTATGTTTGAATTGGTCTGCCATCTTCATTTGAGTGTACCATTGTTTGATAGTTTGTATTAGCGTTTTTGGCAAAGAGTGCTTTATAAATGTAACAAATTAATTGAAAATGAATGCGGGCAGCTCTAAAGACGTCGAGACTGGTATGCGTGTGGACCCCGAAAGGAAGAAGCGAGAAAGCAAACCATCCTACTCGAGTGAGTGGTGAGCCCTGCAAGATCTCCCACAGCAAACCAAGGTAGAGGGGTGCACTGCAGAAGCGGGAGGCCACTGGGGCAGATGTAAAAAAGAGAAGGGACTATGATTGCGATAAGGAACATTGATTGAACCAGTATAAATGTATATCTGAGGAATTATTTGAAAACCTGAAGAATAAGAATGATTGTGAATCATTAAGAAAGTGGAAACGAATATCCTGGGCAAGAGAGAGAAAGCCACAAGAGATAATTCCACGAGAGAGAATTGTTGAAGAGTGGGGAGACCACTTAACGAGAAACTGTTGAAAGTGTTACAAGCTTCCCCACTCTTGGTGTCTTTTAAATCCACTCTTTCTCTCCTTATTTGGTTCACCCTGCACAGAGTGAAGCAAACAAGGAGAGAAAGAGTGCAGTTAAAAGACAAGAGTGGGGGACTCTCAAATAAAATAAGGGGGAAATAAAATAAAAGGAAGGTGTCTAAGGGAACATCTCCAAGAGAACAATTAGTGTCATATTGGCAGGAAGACAAGATCTTTGAACGTTTGTGAGGAGCTACAAAAGCTCATGAATAAAACCTGAGAATAGTATCAGAACAAATTATCTTAAGGAACAGATTTTCTTTTTAAAGGGGGACACTTACATATTGATGTAGAACAAGAAAACCACAACTACTTAAAAGTGCATTTGAAGATGCAAACATGCAGTCACTAATGGAATCCTACGAATACTTGCAGTGTGATTGCACATACCCCAACCAGGTGCCGTCTCTCTAGGAAACGTACATATTGCTCATCTGTAGTCATGTCGGCCAGTAGTGTGCGGCACAGATTCATCATGCACTGTTAATACAAAAAGAGAGCCTACTGACACACTAACATTTACTATGTACATCTGTAATTGCTACGATATACCAACAGTATTCGGAAAAGTAAGGGGTGTAGCGCAAATGCATACATACACCAGACAATTTGCCCTTTCCACACGCTTATCATGAGGGTAGCCAAGGAATCAGTAACAAACCGTTGTTAACGGGACGTTACGGTTATGTTGCCGTACTAAATACCTATCCTCTTTACAGAAAACGCTATGCTTAAGGAACATTCTGCTTACAGTGTCCTACTAAAAACCTATGACATTCACTAACAAAAACATTGTTAAAGGGACGTTATGGTTAAGTTGCACTAGCAAAAACCAATGAAATTCAATGGCAAAACGTTGTTACAGGGACGTCATGGTTACAGGTAAAACCGAGAAAAAAAAACGAAATTCAACAGGTATGGTAAGCTAAGCAACCATAACTCATGCCACCAGTGTGCACTGCAAGGACTAACACCCATGACATCAAAGATGCCATTACAAATCTCATTCATGACATCACTGATGACATCACATGTGCATGTAGTTTTAATAGGAAGCCTCCACAAGGGATTGTTCTTGTAATGGTGGCAGAAAACTATGAAAGATTATTTGAAGAACTATCATGAGATAAGTTGGTAATGGAGGAATGCATTGCTATACACAACATTGTATTACACACTTCGTCACTGTCCATGAAGGAACATATGTGCAAACGTAGCCATTGTTTTCACCATGCCGCATTGAAGTGTAACCTTCAAATCTTTCTATGGTACATAGTGAAATGATGAATGCATTCGTTTCAGAGTGTCAGGTACTGTGAAACATGTAAGAAGTAGCTACCATTACCTTTATAACTACATAATTGCACTGCTGTACAGAAACCACAAAGCCACCACAATGCATACAAACATGATCATATACACATGAATTAAAATAAGCTAAAAAGGAGCAGTATTGCCAGAAACTGTTCACAACATAACTGATTATCTGCATGCACAGAAACCAGTGCTGGGTTTTACGCTTTCCTCTTCCCCTATATGTATATGTATCATATGATGTGAGTGAACCGTAAGGAAAGTCATATGATGTGAGTGAACAGTAAGGAAAGTAGTGTAAGAACATATGAGAAGGGTGCTGTACACAAATGTAGAACCTTTTGAATAGTTTGTTCCTGACGGATAGCGAAGAAAAGCACCTGGCCTACTTATGGTAGTGACCAAAACAGAGGGAGCCACACGTGATGTCATCAGAAATGTCATGAATGAGATTTGTGATGGCATCTTTGATGTCATGGGTGTCAGTCCTTGCAGTGCACACTGGTGGCACGAGTTATGGTTGCTTAGCTTACCAAAACTGTCGAATTTTGTTTTTTTTTTCGGTTTTACCTGTAACCATAACGTCCCTTTAACAATGTTTTATATATATATATATTTCTGAGGCTTGTGGAATCTGCTTAGATCACATGCTGTGCATAGGCCGACATCTAGTGGAAGCTGCGGAGTATTACAGTTTGTTTTTCGAAGTCGAAAAATGGGCGTCGACACAGGGCGTGCCAGTAATACTATCCCTAGTGTGACGTCCCCTGTACCCATGATCCCTCACGCGTCTAGGATCCCCAGATTGTTTTTTTCCGCCATTCTGGTCGGAAGCACTTCATCGGAGTTCCCTGGCTTTGCCATATTTTCACTCTAAACTAATTCTAATTTGCCCCGTTTGACCAACCTTTCGTCGATCAACATCTCGACGCCGAACCGGGGAGGAGATCAACGTCGAATACCCGACGGATTGGGCCTTGAGGCTTCCGCCTCGGCTCGGGCCTGGGCCGCTGGCCTCGGCCCTACAAGTAGGGAGAGTGGGGGTGGTACACTTCCACACTCGACACCTTATTACCTACACACACTTGCCCGCTGCCCACAGGCGCGTATGGAGGGTACGCCCTTTCAGTTTTGCCCCAAGTGTAATAAGAAATACCCTTGGGTAGATAAGCACGCTACGTGCAACCTTTGCCTACCCAGAGACCACCCCGAGACGGGTTGCAGGGCCTGTAGTAGGTTTAAGGCCAAAACTCTTAAGGACCGCTCCACCAAGCGTTGGGCCCACCACGCCAAGCTAGCAGCTATGGAGGCGGAGGGTACCTTCAGCGACGGCAGCGACGCCAAACTTTCGGACGGCGAGGGCACCAAGGCGTCGAAAGACAGCCGAACGCACGTCCCCGGCCTCGGAAGGTCGTCCGTCCCGGCGACTATGGGGAAGTCCCCCGGCGACAAAAGCGTTACACATACACACGCTAAACACAAAAAATCCACCCGAGATTCGACGTCGTCGAAACCTCGGAAAGAGGCACAGAAGGAGCGGTCCGAAAGGACGTCCTCTGGGCGGTCCCGGTCGAGGTCGCCGCACGACGTCAGGCAAGCCTCCACACTTGCACAGAGTGCCTCGACCATTAATATCCCGGAAGATCATTCGTCCGGAGACGAACACGACTTCCACCCCCAGCCTGCACCCCAGGAAAAGGGTACATCACTTGGGAGTAAAGAGGGCCCAGTTTCGAAGGCTAGTTCGAAAGACAGGGATTCCACCTCCGATCCTCGACGCCAGGCGTCGAGAGATAAGGGAAAGGGGAAACACACTTACACCCACGGGGAAGGGGGTAAACAGCAAAGGAAACAACCCTTGCAGTCCTCCACTACAAAAGAACTGACCGAGTCTTCTCAGGGCCAATCCATAGAAAGTCCCAGCAAGGTCACCCCAAGCTCAAAACTCTGGTCATGCGAGGACATTGACAGAGTAATGTCAAGGATGTCTTCCTTGGCGAATTTTTTCGAAAGACACCCTGAACAACTCATAGCTTTAAACCCTCAGGAAGATTCTCCCTCAGGGTCAAGGGACCCTATCCCCTCAAATAAAAGACCCCGGGTCGAGACACCATTTAGGCCTTTAGACCCCATCGAGGTCCAACCCTATTCTTACCTCTTCCCTACAGACCAAGGAAACTCTTCCCTTATAGAAGGTCAGGAAATTGACACGCCAGAAGATCCTGCAGGATCAGATTATTACGGTGAAGACGAAGACGAGGATGAGCCAGAAAATAGCCCAGATATTTTCAGAATGGACTCACCAGTCGAAAGGGAAGCCCCAGTGTCTGATTCCCCGATAGATAATCAGCCCCTCCTGAATGAACTGCTCTTTCGGGCAGCTAACCACTTCCACACAGACACACAAGGTGCCCAGGAAGAAAGGGACTTTGCGGAAGAACTAATAGGGGAAAGGAAGCCAGTAGCCCAGACCATTCCCATCCTAAAATCTGTTCAACGCAGAATAGCACCATCCCTTGTCAACCCAAACCTGACAAGACCTGTAAATCCGAGAGTGGAGAAGCTGTTTAAAGCAGCCCAGTCGGACCCCCTATATATTAGAGGTCAACTTAAGCCAGACTCTCTAGTAGTAACCAACACCCGCAAAAGAGCTGGTACACCATTATCTTCCTCTGAGGCTCCCCCCGACAAAGAAAGTAAAAAACTTTATGGTTTTGGCAGGAAAGTAGCTTCCACGGCAGCCTACCAAGCCAGAATTGCGAATTCCACCACACTGTTGGCTAGCTACAACTGTCACCAGTGGGAAGAAGTGGCAGCACTAATAGACTCTGCTCCCGAACCCCTTAAAAGCCAGCTAGCTCGCATTTGTGCGGAAGGAAGAAACGTGTCAGGCTGCACTGTAAAAGCAACTCTGGACGCCGCTGACAATGCGGGTAGACTTATAGCAGAGGGGACTGTCATCAAAAGGCATGCTTGGTTGAGGCAGTCGGGATTCAAAGCAGAAACACAAGCTGCGCTCTTAGACAAACCAGTGGAAAGTGATCTCCTGTTTGGGAAGGCAGTCGAGGACGCTCTAAAAAACGCTAAGGAAGAATTCGACACCCTCAAATCCCTTGGCCAGTTAACTACCAAACCACCTAACCAAAGAGGGAATGGCAATTTTCGTCGCTCCCGCGGCCAAAATTCCAATAGAGGAAATAGCTACTCCCACACCCAGGGTACACAGTGGAACACCAGCTCACAACAGTCTACCCAGGCGTATGGTAGGGGTAGTAAAAGAGGACGTGGTAGAGGCAGAGGCAGCCCCAGTAAAGGAGGAGGCACGCCTCCACCAAAGCAGTGACGCTAAGTTCAGGGTCCCTTCCCATGCAACCCCAGTAGGGGGACGAATATCAAGTTTCACCCAGGCATGGGAAGGGATAACATCCGACAGATGGGTGCTGTCAACAGTATCCAATGGGTACTGCATAGAACTACTGCAACGTCCCCTAAACCATCCTCCAAGACAAAAAGTCCACTCTTTACAACATCAGAAGATCCTCCTCGAGGAGATCGCCATTCTGCTAGAAAAGGACGCGATAGAACTCGTCCCGGGACACCAGGTAAACAAGGGTATCTATTCAACTTACTTCCTTGTGCCAAAGAAAGATTTAACAATGCGCCCAGTTTTGGACTTACGGCCTGCCAACAAGTATGTCAAGCCCCAAAAATTCCGTATGACCACACTACAAGAGGTAATCCCACTCCTAAAAAAGGGGGATTACATGGCAACCTTGGATATGAAAGATGCCTATTTTCATATTTCCATGCTCCCGGCGCACAGGAAATACTTGCGCTTCAAGGTGGACAGTCGCCACTACCAATTCAAGGTACTGCCCTTCGGGATAGCTTCAGCACCAAGGGTATTCACCAAGGTACTGGCGGTGGCAGCTGCACACCTACGCAGGGAGGCAATCCCAGTGTACCCTTATCTGGACGACTGGCTCATAACGGGGGAAACCCCAGGAATCTGCAGGTCAAACATTCAGAGGACCATCGACCTCCTCCACGAATTAGGCTTCTCCATCAACGAGAAAAAGTCAAGTCTGGTGCCAAGCACCTCAAAACAGTTTCTAGGAGCTATCCTAGATACTCAGAAAGGATTAACCTTCCCTTCGGAAGAAAGAATTCGGAACATACTTCTGCAAATTCCGCATTATCAGTCAGGTCAACAGATAACAGTACGCAAAGCTATGCGGTTACTGGGCATGATGGCGTCATGCATTTACCTGGTCCCCCACGCGCGTCTGCGCATGCGTCCCATGCAGGAATGGTTGGCGAAACAGTGGTCTCAGGCAAGTGGTCAGTGGGACGATCTAGTGGTCGTTTCGCCAACACTCGTACAGAACCTACTCTGGTGGACAAGAGAAAATCTCGCAAAGGGGAAACCCTTTTACGATCCCGAAGTACAGGCAGTGGTGACTACAGATGCATGCCTGACGGGGTGGGGAGCTCACCATCTCCACCACACAGCTCAGGGTCTCTGGTCTCACTCAGTAGCCAAGAACCACATCAATCTGCTAGAGCTTCTGGCAGTATTCCGAGCGCTGCAGGCGTTCGAGCCCCATCTACTAAACTTGTCGGTGCAGATCAGGACGGACAGCACGACAGCCATGTTCTATCTGAACAAGCAAGGAGGGACTCGTTCGCCAAATCTGTCCAAGCTTGCCCAGAAAATATGGATATGGGCACTCAGACGGAACATCTTCCTGTCATCGCAACATGTTCCAGGGGAGCTCAATTCCCTAGCGGATGCTCTAAGCAGAGACTCCCTCCCAGAAGAACACGAATGGGTCCTTCACAAAGACGTAGTAGAAGATCTCTTCTCTCAGTGGGGTTTCCCCACTATAGACCTATTCGCCACAAGCGAAAACAAACAATGCCCAGGATTTGCATCCAGGTTCCCACAACCGGACTCCCAGGGGAATGCCCTGTGGATGAACTGGTCAGGGATGTTTGCGTACGCTTTCCCACCAACTCCTCTCATCAGGAAAGTGGTGTACAAGATGAACAAGGAATCGATGACGCTCATCCTAGTTGCTCCCATGTGGGCGAGACAACCATGGTTTCCACACCTACGCAGGATGGCGGTATGCGAGCCCATCAGACTCCCAGCCTGGTACAACCTTCTGTCCCAGCAACAAGGTCAAACAGTGCATCAGGAACCCAACTCTATGAACCTAGCAGCATGGCTCCTGAAGTCATAGAGTTTGGACATCTCAAATTACCACAGAGGTGTATGGACATTCTAAAAGAGTCCAGGAAACCAAATACAAGGCACTGTTACTTTGACAAGTGGAAAAGATTCGTTATCTGGTGCCAGAGTAAACAAATCAACCCGGTTGATTGCACTCCTTCCAACGTTGTGACATACATGCTCCACCTGCTGGATGCAGGGTTGGTTTTTAACTCTCTGAAAGTACACCTGGCAGCCCTCTCAGCCTACACCACATCCCATAACAAGGTTTCGTGGTGGAAAGTACCAGTGGTTAAAGCCTTCATGGAAGGAGTAAAGAGACTTCACCCTCCTATATCGAACCCACCGCCAGGATGGGATCTCAACGTGGTGCTATCTAAGCTCATGGGGCCCCCCTTCGAACCCATGCATAAAAGTAGTCTCAAACACCTGACTTATAAAACGGCCTTCTTAGTAGCCATTACCTCCATAAGAAGGGTCAGTGAAATTCAGGCTCTGTCAGTGCAAGATCCTTTCTTTACTATCCACAAGGACAAACTGGTTTTACGCACACACCCTAGATTCTCACCAAAATTCATATCCAAGTTCCATGTAAACCAGTCCATCGAGCTTCCGGCTTTCTTCCAAAACCCACAAAGCTCAGCTGAGGTGAAACTACACACCCTAGATGTGCGTAGGGCGGTCTTATACTATGTAAATAAAACCAGACCGCTAAGGAAAACAGATCAACTGTTTGTCTCCGTAGCTACAGGCAGAGAGGGGGATCGCGTCTCTAAGGGCGCTATCTCAAAGTGGATTATCAACTGTATACAGCTGTGTTACTCTCTTTCTGAAAAGACTCTGCCTTTTACGCCAAGGGCCCACTCTACCAGAGGCATTGGGGCCACTCTGGCTTTCATTGCAAACGTTCCCCTTGACACCATTTGCAAAGCAGCTACTTGGAGCTCTATTCACACTTTTACTCAGCATTACTGCATTGACACTCATTCCAAGGCAGATACACAAGTGGGACAAGCGGTTCTAAGACACCTGTTTGCTCATGACCCTTCTCACATCCCACCTCCTTCTTCTGGTACTGCTCGCTAATCTATGCACAGCATGTGATCTAAGCAGATTCCACAAGCCTCAGAAGGGATACATTACTCACTGTAATCGTATTTCTGATGCTTGTATCTGCTTAGATTCACATGCGACCCACCCTTCCTCCCCTCCGAGAGAAGGCGCATGGTTGCTTGTAGTCTTACCTTTCTGTCTATCTGCTTGGACTATCTGTACTCACGCTACTCCTCATGCTACCTCATGTCAGGAAAAACACAATCTGGGGATCCTAGACGCGTGAGGGATCATGGGTACAGGGGACGTCACACTAGGGATAGTATTACTGGCACGCCCTGTGTCGACGCCCATTTTTCGACTTCGAAAAACAAACTGTAATACTCCGCAGCTTCCACTAGATGTCGGCCTATGCACAGCATGTGAATCTAAGCAGATACAAGCATCAGAAATACGATTACGGTGAGTAATGTATCCCATATATATATATATATATATATATATATATATATATATATATATATATATATATATATATATATGGCTATACATGAGATACTACAACTAGCCTCAGGTGTTTTGGTTTCCCAGTTACCATCACTACACCCTGTGCGCTGAGCACCCTGTTGCTGCTATGCTTGAGGACGTTTCCCCAATTAAAAGGATGATTACATGCGCACTAGGACTGACGAGGGAGGTGGGGGGGGATAAATCGGAGCAATCACACAAACAGGTATACTCTTGTCTAAGTGCCCTTCTGTGAGGCATATGCTTATGCACACAAAGACTTATATTTTTATGGAGGTAAGAGTGCAATTACTGGCTGGGCTTTCTTTCGAATACCAAGGTAGTGACGAGTGTGATTTCACGTCGGAGAAACATGGTAGATGGTCTGGGTGATGTGTGTTGTAGCGAGTATTGTTATATGCATTTAACTTGGACTGTATGTCCAGCTGAGTTTCTTTACCTGCTTCGGGTTCAACTCATCATTACAGATCTGCAAGCTTCTTGAGTGATGATTCCTGACCAGATATTGAGATGAGAAAAATTAGGATAGTAAAGAAATATAAGCCTGAGGACGTAAGTGAAATTACATACACTTGTAGATGCAGTTATTGTTAAAATGTTCTGGGCGGGACGATTAATTATTTTTACTTTATTCTTAGCCAAGTGTTTACTGACATGTTAATAACTTGCCTTCAGCCCGTTTGTAGTAGAGGAGAGTATAAAAGGTGGAATCAAGAATCACATGGGGTATGCAGCCGCAGAAGGAAAAGAGCAGAGGAATTGCAATGCTGAGCAGCGAGAAGCGGACACGCTGATAAAGATCCGAGAGTCTTGCCGAGGCAACTATGCATGACTGGGGAGCCTTTGTGAGGGAAGGCGTACAGCAGGCGCTGACAGGGAGCAGAGGACGAGTCGAGCACAAAGGCTGGTGCGTGCTGAGCGGAGCACCCGGCAAACTGGCAAGTTGTTTTTCCCCCTTATGGAGAAAAGCCGGCAAACAGAACAGCAGAGACCTGGTAAATATTGGGAGCACCCCAGGGGATCTTGGCAGTAACAGTCCAGAGAAGTAGTGAAATATTACACTTTTTGAATGTCGTACTGAAAGAAAGGTGCTGTTTGTCCACACAATGGAAAACTGCATTTTCTGAATACGAAATGCATAAGAAGTGCCATTTCAAGCCTGCACAACTTAAAGCGACATTTACTGGAAACCAAACTGAATGAAAGGCATTATCCTGATGAATACAACACATTACATTTACCGAGTATTGAGCGGCAGGAAAGTCGTGGTTTGAGTGAAACCAAGTAAATGCTGCGTTTATGAAGAGTTGTCTTGAATATTACTGAACAAAGGCTTTGGGGAAATGTATGGTTGCGTGACCTGTTGTGGGTGGACCTTGTGGTCTGAAAACTGCATCTAGACTAGGAAATGTCCTAATAGACATTGCCAACATCAAAAGTACAATCGCAGACAAGGTATGTGGTTGCTGGTTTCGTGACCTGTAATGGGTGATCCGTGGGGGGTCTGGCAATTGCGCCTAGACCAGAAAACACTAAGTATTAAGTATAGAAGTGTGTGCCCTTGGTGAAGCTAACCAAAGGACAGGTCAAACAAACCCTGTATTCTCCTGTGTATGAACTTGTGAACAGATAAAACAAGTCAACTGCTCAGTATACATCTTGGGGAAGGGATCCCTGAGAACCAAAGAACTGGAGAGTATTCATCTTGGGGAAGGGAGTCCCAAGATCAGTGTTGTAAGAACTTGATTACATTATTACATTTGAACTTGGATAAGGGAAACCCAAGACCCTCTTTTAATGCAAACTGAGATGCCTGTGAACCTACAGAAGCTAACTTTTGAACTTAAACCTCCTTGAAACAAAGCTGCATTGGAACTGTATTGAACTACACAGAGAACTCTGGATTAACTTAAATTGTCAGTAGCTGCACGCACATTTACTTTTGAGCACTTATCTTTGGTTGAACATTTCCCCACTAGATTTTGTCGTAGTTGTGAGTGCAAGCATAGGTTTTGACACAGACTGACTTTTTTATTTGGATTTGTAGACTGTTTCCTTAGATTTCTCTAGGTAGGGATAATCCCACTGTAGCATAGGGTTAGTTAGGCATTACACCATCCTGAATTTTAATAAAGCTTTGTTTAGAAATATATATCTGTCTGTATCATCTCTCTTGATATCATACCATGCCTGTCTCGCAGTACCCTTGATGACTATTTGGAACGTGGCCATTCAGAGTGTCCTTGAAGCTAGTGGATGTATGTTGTTGAATTTGGATGAGAGCTATTTTTCAGCCCTGACTTCAACAATTGGGTTGGCATATAAAATGAAATCTAAATGGAGCACCGTCTTGGACTATATCCTACATTGTGTCAGGGAGCTTAATCAACAAATTGAGTGTTACTCTGTTCAATTAGTAACATGAGTGGGTAATGGTGCCGCATTCTTGGGCCAAGATGGTTGCAACATATTTAGACCTTAATGGCATTAGTAATTTGAATATAATCTACTTGTATTGTGGTTCGACCAGTGTTATTGGGAAATCAAGTGTTGCTGGTATGTACAATATTGTGAGAGTGAAATGCTGCTTTGTGTGTATAATTCAACAGATTAGTTTATTTATAGAGCGCACTTAACCCTCGGGTATCTAGGCGCTTATACTTAAGTACATAGTTACAGAAGCAAGACAGATGGCAGTTGACTTGTGTTACATATCAAGTCTGAGAATCAGGTGGAGGTCATGAGTACAATGAGAATTGGGGATACAGGTAGGATGTAATAAATCACCAGAGATTTTTCCGAACAATGGCCACATATGCTTAGAGAGAGAATCGTAAGCTATGACCTACAACGTTACAGGAAAAGGCACTGATCAATTAGTACAGAGTGGCAGGGATTGTAAGTTAGTTTGCTGGGAAAAGAGCCAAGCTTTTGCGCGGTTTCTGAAGGACCAGAAGGATGGTTCTGCTCTAAGAAGGTTGGGCACAGAGTTCAACAGCTTGGCCGCTAGTACGTGAAAGCCGGATCTGCCTGCTTTTTGTAATTTGTATTTTGGAATGTTGATGCAATGTAAACAGTTTGATCTGCTAGGTCTGGTGGATTGGCTCCTGATAAATGTGTCAGCCAGGTATTTTGGAGCCGTGTTGGACAGGCATTTGAGTGATTACCAGTGAGATTGTCTCACACTGGTAGCCAGTGTGTGTCCCGCCTGATTGCTGATGATGTGGTTCGATCAGGGGATATTTAAGGCTGATCTGAGCGTGTTATTCTGAAGCACTGGAAGTTTGTTTAGATTTCTTTCATTGGTGCCTCGATTTAGAGTGTTGCAATAGTCAAGCTGGGATAAAATCAGAGCTCTGGCAAGCGTGATGCAGCTGTTGGTGGATAGATAATGTTTGCAGGCATTAATCAACTTGGTAGTGTATTCTCTTGTAGAGGCAGTTGCATTGAATGGCCTAGTGAGAGAGAGGGTGGAGTCTTAATATATATCTAGTATTTTGACCTCACTAGAAACCTCGATGATGATCCCATCGATGCTGAAAGATTTGTAGAGTGCATCTAGCTTATTTAGTCGTGATTGCGAGCCTATGATAAGTAGCTCTGTCTTACCATTTAGGCATAGGCCATGGGTGGCCATCCAAGCATAGATCTGAAGATAGATGTTTAATATTTTAGAATCTTTGTTGTAGGAGCCCGTCAGAATGATAAGGACTTGGGTATCATCTGCATAGTTAGTGTAGGTGACACTCATGCCATCTAGGTGGTCGAACAGATATGTTTGCGCATTGAAGAATGAAGGTAATGTATTATTATAATGATAGCACAGACCGGGATTCCTGTTGTCCATTAAGGATGTTTTCCTTGTTATTAAATAAAACAAATGTATCGCACATCTTATCATTTGTTGTAGATTTTGCTTTGTGTGAACTGGCCACCATGTGCATGTTTTGCACTCTTAACTGATCAACTCACCAGGGATCAGCTCTGTGATCATTGCTGCACACCTAAAGTGCACGAGGCCTTGTGGATGCACAAAGATCCATCTGGGTAACAACTACCTACCATTTCCAAACTCATATAATTTTGGCTGTGCTGATTGAAAGAATTCATCATATCAATGTCTTTGTTAAAGGTCCATGAAACAAGAGACTGCTGATGAGTCACAGTGTTGGGAGAAACTACTTCCAAGAGATGCTTCCAAGGTTAGGAAAGCTTGGATGCTTCCTGAGCTGTGGCCTATCGCACCTATCCAATCACACGCTTTACCCTGCATGCAAAAAGGAATGTACAAACTGCAAGTAGATGGGCATTTCTCTTCCACACGAAGCATCCGAGGACAGTTGCTGTAGTTTTTTTGTTGACATATTTTTTTTATTTAGAAATCAATTAATGACACAACAATCCAAATAAACATCAATTTGAGATAACACATTCCCCAAATCTAGGTCAGTACGTTTCATATTCTCCTTCCGAATGCATTCAAATAGGATCACTTCCTTCTAGAGCATCGGGTGAAGCACAAAGAAACCTAATGTAGAAGTTGCCTTAGTTGATGACCATCCCAAAGTTGAGTCTTGATTTGACAAAATGAACCAGAGTCTCCTCTGCATTTTGTATGAGCTAACCCAGAAATGCAGAAAGAAACCATACTGCATAGCAATGTTTAGCTAAGATCCCCTCAATCTCCTTGCAGGCTCCAGCTCCGACCACACCATCAACCCTTGGTCTGCATTCATTCAAGATTTTGGGCACTGCTCCGCCCACTATGCTCTGCAGTCATCTCGCTTGAATCTTATAAAGGTCGTAAATACCATTCAATAGGTTCCAAGTAATTGTATTAATTTTCAAAGGGCAACCGGGAAGCTACAAAACTCCCAGACGCAGTACTGGCATTAAGTTCGACCTCCCTCCTCATCTGAGAGGATCCCTTCATGTCATGACATAATTCAGTATTCAGGAGCAGAGTGGGCTGTCTTAAGAATACTCTTTATGAATTCAAACTGAAAACCGATGCAGTCTTTTGCAAGCAGTGCCCCTTCACTGCTCACCAAGATCTTTGTGACATCCTTTGTGCACTAATGGGGCAACCGCATCATTAAACCCATTGAGGCCACAGAGTGACTCAGCCCGGTGGTCCTCATCTGCAAATTTAATATCAAAGGGTTGCACCTCTGCATGGGCCATGGGACTTTAAAGGCCAACATCCAATAGCTTTCCTTTCGTCAAAATCAGAGCTAGTCCTGTTATGGCCTGCCATCAGGTGTGATTGCATCTATCTTCCAAAGTACTTGCAGCGTTAGTCACCCTGAACAAGGTGTTCTAACATGCAAGAAGGCCATTCGGCCTGTCTTGTGCAGTCGGTTTCAAAGGATTGCCGCTCATCTCCACCTAGCAGTCCCAAAGTTTTCCTTTTAAGTTTACATTCTGTTCTACAGAGCCCAGCAGACGCCAGAAATGCCACGCTGGACCATGTTGTAAAGATTTGAAGAAAGAAAACCCATTTTTATTTAGCCATTAACAATTAATGTTACAACATAAAACCACAAAATAAAATGACAATTTTAAAAGACCAAACCACATTTAAAATACCAATGAAACGATTGTTTTAAAAAATAAATCTACCTTGCCTTTTTAGCCCTGCTTATGCAAACATATAAATATCTGATACAAAATGCATATCATTCGAATTCATGAATAGGCTCCGTGTTCCTTAGTCTCCCTGGCTCCTTCATTTTTTTAAAGGGTTTCTAAACAGGCACCTTCTGAGATTATGCAGTATAAGGCCAATCAGCAAAACATGTCAAAGGTTTTCTTTGCGGCCTGACCCACAGGGATACTCTTTGTGGCCCCTCAAATAGTTCAGTCTTGCCAATAGAGATAACCTATTTAAACAAATCATTAAAATTGTCCTCCTGTGCTCTGGAGATCTAAAAGTGCTTACAAGGCTCCTGTTGGCAAGGCTCTTGCGCATTGTAGCAACGAATGTCATTGATAGCAAACCGCAACTTTGCTTCAGCATGCATGAAATGATATTTTATTTATATTGTGCTCATACACAAAGGTTTCAGAGCGCGACATGGTATAGCCACGCCACCTTGTCTTTAAGAACTCTCTTGAATACAGCCGGGTTATTGTCTTGGCTGAGTACAAAGCCACACTTCTTTGCCAGCATAACCCCATATTTCCACCATGTATACTTCTTCAAATTTGTTAATTTTAACAAAAAATTCTAAAGACGTACATTCAAGTAGGACTGCAATAATGAGTAGCTCAGACTTTAGAGCATCTCTCGGTGTGCTTGGGCCCAGACCAGTTACTTTCCTAAATAAATTCATTTTGGGCTGCATCGATTCTAGGGAAATCAGCGTATCTCCATATTTTGCTGCCCTATAATGCGGACGAGTGGACTTTGGCCTCCATCACCCTTGAGCATTTGTCAAATCTTTTCCTTCCAAATCTGTAATAAAAATGTAACGGACCCCTGAAACTTACTCGAATCCTCTTTTTTACAACCGTTTTAATGTGATGCGACCAACTGCAAGATGTTTAGGTAATTGCACAAGTCCTCTACTGTGATAACTTTATGTATTGACCATTCAAAGTTTGGTTTACTGTTCCCAAACACCACGATCTTGGTTTTTCCCAAGTTCAGTTTCAAGCTGTGCTCCTCAAAAGACCTAGCTGTGTAGAACAAGCTTTTATGGAGCCCAATCTGTGTGGGGTCAATCAGGGCCGTCTCATTGGAGTACATTAGCGCGTTTATAATTGGACGGTTGGGTTTTGCCAAGGAATTGTAGGGGCCAAAATCCAAAAGAAAAAAGATAAAGAATATCTTGTTCTGCTAGACAGACTGCCTTTGACATTATCAAAATCGGTATCCTCAATGCCAAGTGTTTCAAGCACTTACTCCTGAAGCTCACGGCAGTGACTGCCAGTGCTTGCAGGCATGGTGCAGTCATGTTGCATTTTCACAAGTCTCTGCATCAAGTTGTTGCTTTCGCCTCCCACTAACAGCTCCTGAAAAGAACAATTGTCATTGAGTGCAAAATGCTGGCCTGTACCTGGGGGACAGAACATTTTTGCTTTTACCTGTGGTGTTACTTCTCTCTCCTCCAGTCAAGTTACAGGGAATTCAGATTTCAAGTGGAGTATACTCCACAATGGAAAAACGAACACGCTGACTGTCTTCCGTGTTACCAGTGCCCAGTACAGCCACATCAGAGTCGTTTACGTATGAGTGCATGGTGGCCTCCATGCAAAATGCCTTCCTGAAGTCCAGCTGCGCCTTCAGTGAAGTTACTTGGCATAAGGCTGCAATAGCTGCCACAATGTGGGCTGTAATGAAATTGATACGGCAAGGTTGGCTATCTGAAAAGTCTGCCTCCAGACCTGCAGTTTTACTGGAAAATGAAGATCTGCAGTATGTCAATCGAGAGGAAATTGTCAGGTGGTTGAAAAGATTCTTGAATGCAATTAGCAAAAACGGCTTGAATGACTACAGCGAGCCATTGCCATTGGTAGAGCAAGGGGTTGGTTAAACTAAGGTTTAGAGTTGGGGTTAGGCTAAGTTTACCTTCAGAGACATGGTTTGCGTTAGGGTAAGGTTATGGAGGTTTTGGTTTTAGAGTTAAGGGTTACTTAATTTTGTGGCTTTTTGGTGTTTTGTATTTAGGCACACGTAATTAAGAGGTTTTAGAGTGGTGGGGTTGAGGATGAAGCGAGAATAATGGTTATGTGTAAAACGAGGGTTGTAGATCGTTTAATTTAGGTATAGAGTAAGGAGGGCTTGCGATTGTCTGCTGTTAGGGTTTTGGGCAATTGTTAGACTTTACAGCCTTGTACAGTTGTGTGTTCCAAACATTTCTTTTGTGTCAACCTCATTACTGCCAACACTTTTACTTTTGACATTGTTTGTATTGAATGTCTGACATCCTTTTGAAGACCATCCCACCCCTCCTAGGCGCTTTAAGGTGAGGCGAACCCCATTCAGTGAATTATAACAGCCCAGGGGGCTAGGAGGACATCCTAAAAGTCCCCACTTGATTATAATATTGCATGAATCTGCCTGCTTCTACTCTCCGCCCTCTGTAACTCATCCAAAACAGGACTGCACCACTTGTCCTTGGCCTCAAGCCCAGGGATTGTAACTCTCCAGGACTGAAATCTCTGCACTGGCTCCCAGTGGCAGCAAGGATTAAGTTCAAAACCCTCTGCATTGTCCTCAAGGCCTTCTGGGGCCTGGGACCTAAATGCCCTCAACTCTCTCTTCCTAAATATCTTCCTTCTCAAGCGCTTCGCTCATAAACCTCTAACTCCCTCAGGGTCAGTAGCTTCTCCAAGCAGCAAGTTGGTGGTAGATCTCTTTCCTCTGCTGGGGCCTCCCTCTGGAACAGCCTCCATGCCACTCTGAAACTTGAGGAGAAAGATCTCTGGTTCCGGAAACACCTCAAGACCCTCCTCTGTGCTTCTACTTTCTCTCCACCTCTCCCCTGCTGATCTCCTGGCTGATTCTGAAACTGCATTGGTTACCCGGCTACCCTCTGATCTCGCGCCCTGTGCCCTCCCCGCCAGTTGCACACCTGCACTGACTCCCTGGTGCTCGGGGACTGTTTCTGTATCCCTACAGCCCCTACTAGCACTTGACACCGGATCTCTGCACTTACCCTTGCACTTGCCACCAAATGGCTGCACTTTTATTTATTGTCTTTATTTATTTCAATGTTATCCTATGTACTGCACCGCCCCGTCCCCCCCCCCTGCACTTTTCCCGTTCCCCGCTCCCCAGCACTTGCACGATCTCAATGTCACCTGGCCTAGTAGGATCGTTGTCTCTTTCCTCTGTTTCCCATCCCTTGCCTTGACGCGCCTCGAAACACTTGTGTATAGGCCCGTTATAAATGCCATATCATATAATGCGACATAGGCATTTAGACATAGTGCACGCAAACAAAACAGTCAAAGCACAAGGCCTGCACGGCCATGCAGTATTTAGAGTGTTAGACACAGGCTACAAGCCTGAAGGGGAAATCTGGATAGGCCCAAGTGCTGTTGAGAGGCCCAGGCCGCTGACTTACACAGAAACCCTTCTTTATTTTAGAGATTGTTGCCAATATGTTTGTTCAAAGAAAGAATGTGCCCTGCAAGTTCATGAGACATAACTGGGTGCCTTGGGGTACGTTTTATCACACACAGGCAAGAGCAGGCCTCCGACCCCCACTAAGCCAACTACGAATTATAGCCCCTACAACTGCCCTAGTCCCGAGACCTCTGAATTTCTGCGGTGGTTGTGGCCAGGCAAGAGACCAGTTTACCCCAGACCACCGACCATAAACCAATAAATCACAAAAATCTAAGAGCATAGTCATCCCACCTTAATTTATAATGACATAGTTTGTAATTCGAGGTACAGGGAGGGATAAATTAGAGTCCAAAAGCGAGGGTGGAAGCATTGGGTGTGGATGACGCAATCAGGAGTGATTGAAGTATGTGTGGGTCGGTTTAACCTTGAGTCCTCCCCAGTGCCAGTTTTTGAGCATGCCGGGTGCACTGTATAATGATAGAGTAGTACTGTTCCAAAGATTGTATACAAATTGTTCGAACTACAATTGTTCGAATTACAATTGACCTTTGATCAGTTGACTGAATTGTGAAGGTTAATTGTTAAATATATGGGGGGGGAACCCCCCGCAACCCATATATTTATGTATATATATATATATGTATATGTGTGGCTGTGTAGTTATGGTTAAGTTGCTGTTTCCATAGGAAGAGCACTTTTTTGGGCGGCCTATAACTCCGCTCCCCCTGGACGAATCCTCACCAAACTGCAAAAAAAAGTGCATGGGGCACTCTGAATTTGCAAAGTTTGGTGTTTGGTGCGGGGGGGGGGGGAGTTATGGGGGGTCCCAAAACGTTTTTTTCCCATAGACTGAATGGGGGAAAACTTTGCGCACGCCTACAGGTCAAACCGTTGGATGGATGTTCACCAAATTTGCGGCAGGGGCAAGGGCTAGGCCTGGAAAGCATGCTTTTGTAAATTTGGTGACAATCCGTCCAGTAGTTTCCTTTAAAACGACCAAAAATTGTGTCCAAAAAATTAGTGATATCTATGTCAGCTCCGCTGTGTCACGTCCCTGTTCAGATACCGATTGGCCAGGGGGTGGCGTCATGACCGCGGACACGCAACGTCTTCACCGATTGGCTGCAGAGAGCTGTAATGTGCGTCAGATTGTGTGGATGCGCCCGACATCTTGCATCCCAGGACAGAGCGGTCGTCACCAGAGCCGAAATGTTGTTTCTGAAACTGTTTTACTCTCCTACAGTGCGTGGGGAGGTTTACAGAGTAAGAGATGGGTTACATAATGCACTTGTTTGGCCGACAGTTGTTAATGATGTATTCTCCATGAGAATTGCTGTTTAGGTGCTTGGGGAGGGTCAGATAGTTCGAAATGGGTGAAATACTGTACTTGTTTGGGCAACAGTCATTAATGATGTCTTCTCTATGCGCACCTTGTTTTGGATGTTTATACATGCAGAAAATGAGGTAAGAACACGCGTGGTGTTAGCCACCACTACAATTGAGTCCATATTGTTACTACATTTCCATTTTCCTATGGCTGTGCTATTGATTACTACGCTGCCATGGGTGTGACATTCTGCAGTGGTTGTGGCCAGGGCCTAGAGTCTTGGATGAATGGCTGTAGGCCGAAGGCCATACTTCCAAGACTGTAGGCACTGGCTACAACCACTGCAGCATGCCAGAGCAATGCATACACCTGCACTATTGATTGTCGATTACATGGTTGTGGTGAGTGTGTACAGTCTTGGAAGCATGGCCAAAGGCCATGCACCCAGGAACGACATTATAAGCAGTGACATCATAAGCCAATGTACCCCCATACATTCTCATACTTATGGCCTTACATCCACATGCCTAGGTCGTGCCGACAACTACCACTGCATATTAGACAGGTACATTAGTGGCTGTGTTCTTATGGTGCAGTTCCTGTTTGCTTAGGAGTACTTTTTGGGTGCCTTACAACTCTGCTCCTCTTGGACGATTCCTCACCAAAGTTTGTCAAAAATAAATATATCAAACACTGTGCTTTTCTTTGCATATTTTGGTGATGATCAGTGCAGGTGGTGGTAAGTTATAAGGGGGGGATTTCTCAAAACGTCTCTGTTCACCTTAAACTGAATGGGGCAAAAAGTTTGTGCCCGCTAATGGGAGCACAAACTGAAAAAGTGGAGTTTTCTTCACCAAAGTCATACGTTTAAATGGAAGTTCGTCCTCACAGTACCATTACCAATTAGTGCGTGTGGGTGAAAATGTTTTTGGAATACTATTGCCGTCAGACTGGCGTCCTAAGTCTTCAAAACTAAGGCCACTATATGCACTCTTTGCTACAAACAGCGATTCTGGAGGTGTATGGGAGTAGCGGTTCTCCATAATTCAATTTCAATATGTTGATGCAACGTAAGAATGTATTTGGCTTCTGAGTGAAGGTCACATGAGTTGCTTTTTTTGGTAGTACGCACAATACTCCCGCGTATCCCACTGAACGTATAAGGGGCAATTGTTTTTTGACCTTGAGCGAAAGGGAAACCTTTGAAGAAATTCACGGAATGAAAGGGTCGAAAAAAATAGCAATTGATAAGGTTATGTTGTAAAAAGTTTAAGGGACATGCAATAACAGTCGATAAAGATTCTTCGCTGCGAACACATTGGTGTCTGACTTGCCGAAACAGAATGGAGGCAATAAATATTATGCAAGTTTACTTTTGCCCACTGTACAGCGACCCACCCTTCATTTTTAATGTACCAAAAATCTAATTGTGCCCATATAACTTATGTATTAACTTTCTGCCCCATTACATTTTTCCTCCAATATTGCAGACTGCACACATTCCACATTTGTACAGTATGACTACTGTCCTCCTTTCTTACCCCAATACTTTTGGTTCAACCGTTATGTTTGCCCACATAGCTTTGTGTATTAATTTGCACGCAATTTTGGTTTTCTTTGAAATCACGAGACGCAATAATATTTTAATTGTCCATTCATTTTGCTTCCCTAACTACATTATCGCCTTCCTGTCTAGTTGGCATTTTTTTTCTCTCTTACGGTGCATGCAGATTCTCGGCCTTTGTAGCCTGTTACGACATTTACACATGGTCATTAAGACCTTTTGAGTACAATGTTATGTTTGGCCACTTATATTTGTGTATGACTTTGCACATTTTTTGTGTCTTTTTTGAAATTTTTTGGTGCAGGTTGCTTATTGATACGTATTTTCCTGTAACATTTCCCCCCTAGGTATATATTGCCGTACTGTCCGTGCCATGGCTTCCAGATGCCAAGTGTGGGATTATTCAGGCGGCAAATACAACTGCTCGTGGCGGTTGCTTGTCCATAACAATTATGTGGGATGACACCCTAATTCTGCTTTGTCCGTACGCTGAACTCTGTATTCGGAGCAACATAACATCGTTTATGGTGATGTAGGCTGACTTTCATGACGCCTTCTTGGAAATCACTGTGTAAACAAAGGGGCTACTTTAACCAAGAGCCGAACATTTTTATATGCGAAACAACCCACGTGTTCCACTACATGAACATTTGCAATGTCGCCCTTTCCACCATTATCATTGCTTTGAAAATGACATTACTACGATGGTCTCTGACAGTTTGCTGTTAAATAAACCTACTTTACAAACTCTACAATGTTCATGTTTTCTTTTACAGTGCAGTCTACTATTTCGATATGTAAGCTTTTAGTTTGTATCTCGCTGTATTTTTATTTACAGGTCCTGCGTCACGTCACATACTTGTGCTTTTTGCAGCTTACCATGGGAAGGGAAGAGGAACTACACACAAAATAACTGCCTACCCTTTCTATGGCGGCCATCTTGAAAAAGATTTTTTCTTTTGTAATTAGACCTGCCAAAACCGCTCCGGATTACAACAAGTAATCTTCCTTTTTAGTAGCACACGTTACTGCTTTGCAAATTTAGACTATTACTGGCAAGAATTATTACGTCTATGTATTCTACTGAGAAATATGCAGTACTTGGAGTGTATGCATTTTTTTAAAAAAAAATTCTTCTGTGAACGGTCGTAATTAATCCATTATTACGTTTGTTTACGGGTGGCTTTATTTTTTGGTACGCCAGGTCATAAGGCAATTTGCTAGCGCCAATGAGCAAAGAGGCAACAAACGGTAATATGTGTCAGTAGATGTACGGCGCCAACTTTTGTACCTTTGTCATGTGTACGGTAGCGCCACTGTTTTTCATGTTTCATCATCACAGAAATGCTACTGTTTGTTAAGAAGGAAAGATGCCTTTAGCTGATGTCATTTTCAGATAAGTACTACTTTTGCTAAACATATATACTGTGTAGTGCATTGCTAATTGCCACATACCAATACGTGTTGGCATTGTGTAAGGGAAATGTTGAAGGTGGACGTACCTACATCAATATAAAATCTATTTCCACACTGTCGACGCGGCATAGATTTTACTCTTAAGTGTGTACTGAATCTGGAACATCGCTGCATACCAATACATGTTTCGAGTTGCGTAAGGGAAATGTTAAAGGTGGACGTTCCTATATCCATACCAAATCTATTTCCACACTGTGCACGAGGCATAGATGTTACTGTTAAGTGTGTACTGCTTCTGGAACATGTTACCGTGCTGTACGCCTGCATATTATTTGTCATGTGGCTTCTTCGCAAGGTCTATACTGTTTAGCAAAAGACCCTTGCTAAAGGAACGTTATGGTTACGTTGCCCTACTGAAAATCTGTGACATTCACTACAACATTTTTCTATTACCCAGAAGTTCTACTTAAATTGACCTACTAAAAACCTGTAAAATTCACTCCAAAAAACACTTTAAGGGGATGTTCTGGTTAAGTTGCCCTACCAAAAACCTGTACAGTTCAATAAAAAAACTTTTCACACATGCCATTATGGTTCAAAGTAAAACCGAAAAACCCCTGAAATTCGCCAGTTATGGTCGGCTAAGCACCCATACCTGCCATCACCACTCTGCACTGCTAACACCAACACCTAGGACATTGAAGATGGCATCACAAATGTCATTGATGACACCACTGATGACATCACATGTTTAGGCCCTTAGTTTTTGTTCTCTGCTATATATATATATATATATATATATATATATATATAGCAATCAGTAACAAACCTTTCTTAAAGGAACGCTATACTTCACAGTAAAACCGAAAAACACTTGACATTCACTAATTATGGTAAGCTATGCAACCATAACTCACTCCACCTACGTGCATTGCTAAGACTAACGCCCAGGACATCAAAGATGTGTTCGCTGATTGGACGGCGTAGAGCGTGAATCGCGTCAGATTTTCAGCAGCGCCCGCCATCTTGGATTCACGGACGTCCGCAGACAGCGCGGTGAAACTTGGTTGAAAAATTGTATTTAGTAGAGTGTGTTGGTGTGTAAGAGTGTTTGGGGAGAGTATGAGATGGTTTAAATGTTGTATTTTTTTATGTGGTAGACCAGGGGTGCACAACTGATTTTGACAGATGGCCGAAAAGTACCTTACATGAGGGCTATAGTGGGCCGAAAAGTAAATGTGGGCGGGGCGGTAGGCGGGGCGTGGGAGGAGGCTTTTTAAACCCCCAAGTTGTACTAAACACATGGAAAAAGAATGTTTTTGAGGGGTAACGATTTTTATTTGCATTTCAAACTTACATTTTGTACTAAACATTTTCCATTGTTATAATTTATTTCTATTTAGTTATTGTATCTCGCCTGTTTAATTAACTTATATATATTTTATTGACCCTAGATTGGACATGCCGTTTTTTGGACTGCTACAGTTTGCTATTTGAGTTGCCCAAGAGGAGTATGGCCTTCGTTGAGTCAGGTTTCCTCAAAAAGCCAAAGATGAACATCTCCTAACTGTGCCTGTTTTAGCTTTATTATTGGGTTCACTCTTGGAGTGCAACACTATGCCCCATGCCCCCCTTACCCCCAACCAAACACTATGCCCCAGGGCCCTCTTACCCCCAACCAAACACTATGCCCCATGGCCCCCTCGCCCCAACCAAACACTATGCCCCATGTCACTCACCCCCAACCAAACACTATGCCCCATGTCCCCCTCACCTCCAACCAAACACTATGCCCCATGTCACTCACCCCCAACCAAACACTATGCCCCATGTCACTCACCCCCAAGCAAACACTATGCCCCATGTCCCCCTCACCCCCAACCAAACACTATGCCCCATGTCCCTCACCCCCAACCAAACACTATGCCCCATGGCCCCCTTACACCCAAACAGACACAATGCCCCATGTCCCTCACCCCCAACCAAACACTATGCCCCATGTCACTCACCCCCAACCAAACACTATGCCCCATGTCCCCCTCACCCTCAACCAAACACTATGCCCCATGTCACTCACCCCCAACCAAACAATATGTCCCATGTCCCCCTCACCCTCAACCAAACACTATGCCCCATGTCCCTCACCCCAACCAAACACTATGCCCCATGGTCCCCTCACCCCGAACCAAACACTATGCCCCATGTCCCCCTCACCCCGAACCAAACACTATGCCCCATGTCCCCCTCACCCCAAACAAACACTATGCCCCATGTCCCTCACCCCAACCAAACACTATGCCCCATGTCCCTCACCCCAACCAAACACTATGCCCCATGGCCCCCTCACCCCCAACCAAACACTATGCCCCATGGCCCCCTCACCCCCAACCAAACACTATGCCCCATGGCCCCCTTACAACCAAACACAATGCCCTATGGCCCCCTCACCCCCAACCAAACACTATGCCCCATGTCCCTCACCCCCAACCAAACACTATGCCCCATGGCCTCCTCACCCCCAACCAAACCCCCACCCCATGGTCCCCTCACCCCCAACCAAACCCCCACCCCCCAAATCAGCACACACAAACCAGCACCAATACAGACCCGAACCCCCACCCCCACCCCCAACTCAGCACACAAACATGCACCCATAAAGACCCGAACCCCCACCCCCCAACTCCAAACCCCCCACCCCCCAACTCAGCACACACTCTCAAGCATGCACCTATACAGACCCGAACCCCCCACCCCCCAACTCAGTACACACACAAACATGCACCCATACAGACCCAAACCCCCCCCCCCAAATCAGCACACTCTCAAACAAGCACCCATACAGACCCGAACCCCCACCCCCAACTCAGCACACACACAAACATGCACCCATAAAGACCCAAACCCCCCACCCCCCCAACTCTAAACCCCCCAACTCAGCACACACTCTCAAGCATGCACCCATACAGACCCGAACCCCCCACCCCCCCAAATCAGCACACTCTCAAACAAGCACCCATATAGACCCGAACCCCCCACCCCCCAACTCGGCACACTCACAAACATGCACCTATACAGACCCGAACCCCCCCACCCCCACAAATCAGCACACTCTCAAACGAGCACCCATATAGACCCGAACCCCCCACCCCCCAACTCAGCACACACACAAACATGCAACCATACAGACCCATACCCCCACCCCCCAACTTAGCACACAAAAAACATTCAAATACAAACATTCATACACATCCGACACACCCCCCCACCCCTGCATCTCAACATACACACAAAATACATTCAAATACAAATATTCATACACATCCGACACACCCCCCCACCCCCGCATCTCAACATATACACAAAATACATTCAAATACAAACATTCATACACATCCGACACACACCCCCACCCCCGCATTTCAACATACACACAAAATACATTCAAATACAAACATTCATACACATCCGACACACCCCCACACCTCAACATACACAAACATAAAGCAAAACAAACTCGATACACAAACACAAACCGAGCACTTACCGGAGACGTGCTGGAAGGTAAGCGGCAGGTAAGCTGGAACGCTGGAATCGTACTACGGCTGGCGTGGTCCAAGGCTGAAATGCCTTCCGGCATCAAGCCTTATGGACCACGCCCGCCGTAGTGCTGGCCCTCCATTGGTGCAGCACACACGCCTTACGTGGCTCGTAGGAGCGACGTGGTGCGTGTGTGTGCTGAGCCAATGAGGGCCAGTGTTTTGTCCGGCCCGGAAGACAACATTAGGAAAGTCTTTGTGCCTCGCGGGCCGGACAAAAGAGCACGGCGGGCCGCCGCAACTGGCGCGCGGGCCGTATGTTGTGCACCCATGTGGTAGACCCTCTTGTGTTCGATTTGTCTGCGGACAACACGGCTGTTCTGAAATGTTCTAAATAAACTAAATCGGGGTGATCTGAGGACACAATATGTGTCCGTGTTGTTCGCAAGCAAGCTGAAACTGTTCTAAGAACACTCGCGGTGTCCTAAAATATCCTTAAGTAAACAAATTGGGGGTGTCCTGAGGGCGCTGTCCGTATTGTTCGCTGGTAAGTTGAAATTGTTCTAAGAACACTCGCAGTGTCCTGATATGTTGTTAAATAAAAGGGGGGTGTCCTGAGAACGCAGTGTCCTGAAATGTTCATAAATAAAATGGGGGTGTCCTGAGAACGGTATGCCTGTCCGTTTTGTTCGTAGATAAGTTGAAAGTGTTCTAAGAACACTCGCGGTGTCCTGAAATGTTTGTAAATAAATAAAATGGGGGTGTCCTGAGAACGGTATGCCTGTACGTTTTGTTCGTAGATAAGTTGAAAGTGTTCTAAGAACACTCGCGGTGTCCTGAAATGTTCGTAAATAAACAAAATGGGGGTGTCCTGAGGACGCTGTCCGTGTTATTAAGCAAGCTGAAATTGTACTAAGAACACTCGCTGTGTTCTGAAATGTTCGTAAATAAACAAAATGGGGGTGTCCTGAGGACGCTGTACGTATTGTTCGCTGGCAAGTTGAAAGTGTTCTAAGAACACTCATTATGTCCGCGGACATTAAAAGTTCCCATAAGGCATAGTTAAAATGTTTGACTTTATGGGTGTGATATGCTGCGGTGCTTATCACACTCATAGTGACTTATAACTTTGGGATCCAAAAACAAATTTATAAGGAACAAAGTTATAAGCCACTATGGGTGTGATATACTGCGATGGTTGTACTTATTATAATATACTTACTGTTTGGTTTAGTATCTGGAGTACATGTATTTCTTGTTCATTTCTGTGATAAAAGAAAAGATCATGTTTGTATTGGTATTTTGTAACGATTTATACCATTGAATAATCACAAACCAGTGTACTGTGCAATTTGCTCAGTTTCTGTGTTTGTTGCTAAAATCATTGGGTCTGTGGGAGAAAATAAAATCCATGTTGGATTAAAAAAAAGTCTATTTGTTTGTTTTCAGTGTTCACTTGTTATTTCTGGCTAATGCTCTATATATTGGCTTGTTGCAGATTTTTGGAGCAGTTGCATTTCATTTATTTGTTTGGATATTGTACAATTTTGGAGCAGTTAGATACCAGTTGGCATATTCTAATTGTATATTTTTTTATATATTTTAGTGGTATTGATTTATCTGTTTGGATATTGTGAAATTTTGGTGCAGTTAGATACCAATTGGCATATTTTAACTGTGTTTGTTTTATATAATTTAGTGGTATTCATTTGTCTGATTAGTTGTTGTAGAATCTTTGGGCAGTTAGATACCTGTTGGAATATTCTAACAGTTTATATTTTTTTACTACAACTTTAGTTAAGGTTTAAGTACAGTTTAGTTAATACATTTTGGTTTTAAGAACATTAAATAAGCTTTTGAAAGATTTGCTGGTAATCTCTGCTTTAGAGTAATGGTACTATCATTACATTCAAACCATCCACATTTCTTTTTTATATATGCAGTGTAGTGACCTGAATTGGTTGTGGCTCCTGCATGGTAGATTATACCTATTGTTGTGAAGGTTTTCTTACCAAGTGATACTTGACCATGTGTGAATCCAGTCAGATTGTAGTTGTTTTTGATACCATCTGCATTGTAACGTAGAAGCATTAGTATTACGTATTTACTATGCATTTGTATTAATAAGGTGGAGTGACTATCCGAATTGCAGGTAGTACATAATCTACCATGGTTTGCATTTTGTACAAGTTGCTGAAATGGAATGGATTCACAATTAGGTATTGATATATATATACAAAGCGTTCATTGGGGATTTCTTCTTGTGTCACATTGTTGCAGAGAGTGCATGTATGTTTCCACATGTATGAAATCTGAAAGATTTCATTTATAGGTATGTTTTTATTTTCCAGTACTTGTAGTAAGTACATTAGAAATTCTTGTGGATCTTCCTGTGAGTTTATAGTATAGTGAATTTAACCATTCCAGGACAGTAGTCCAATTGTTGTCTTATTCCATAAACACTAAATGTGTTATCAGGATTGTTTGTTGCATTTCTGTGAAGTACTAACATTTGCAAACACAATTGGTCTGTACTGTGTAAGTAAATGTTGTCAACAATTGGTGGCAATTGAAATAGAATATTTATTGCTACATTTGCGTAGTAACTTACTCCAACTATATTTGAGAGTTTAAATGGACCAGGTAGTTCTGTATCTGATTGATTTTTTTTAGTTTGTCTTCCTTCTTTGACGAAGTACCTGGTTTACTTTCCCTAATTGGTTCTTTTATGTTTGTGGTACTTGATGAAGTTTTAGTTTCTTTTACTCTCTTTGGAGGATTTGCAGTGACATCCTGTTGCATTTCTGTTTGATTTAGTTTTCTTTTACAACGTTTTACTTTGTGTGGAACAGAATGTGTTTAGATGGGGGGTGTATAGTGAGGGAAGTCTATTGTATTCTAAAATGCAAGGAATATCAGCGTTTACTTGCATCAAAGTTGATTAGAAATAGACTGTCAAGTGTACGTAAGCGTGATAGTGCCACGTAGCTCATGCCTTCTTTAAAGACTGTGTTACCAATGTCTATCATTGCTTTGTCTAGGGTAAGACCTTGTGATATATGAATGGTGACTGTGTATGCAAGAGTTATAGAAAATTGTTCTCTGCGTACATACATGTCTTTGAAGAGAAGGAATCGAGCTGTTGAGTGTCCTATCCTTTTTACTTCTGAAAGTTTTTCAAAGAGAATATTGACAAACTGAATTTTGTTGTCACGTGGGTATGTTTGAAAGCCAACAACTGTACCCAGTGCTCCATTAACTAGTCCTTGGTCCACGACAAGGTTACGTTTAAGCATTACTCTTCAATTTAAGGATAATTTTAATATCTTTTCCAACCCAGCAGTGTTGGAGATTGAATTTTCTAAACTACTTAGTCTTGTTGTGGCTTGCTCACACATGGGTAGTGTCATACCATGTACATCTAGTTTGTCTGTGGTGCTAATTTCCATTATTGGTTGCATTTCTTTATTTAACATTATTTCATTGAATTTGAAACAGCTTGTAAGAGTTGGCATTAAGGCCATACAATTGACATTTTTATGGGCTAATTGTTCCATAACATCTGTAGCACATGCATTATCGCCATAAAGTGCATGAATGTGCCGGGTGTTCAATATTGCTTGTGCTTCTTTAGATAGTATACCAACTCTAATACTTTTTAAGATGTTCGCATAAGTGAGATCTGCAGATTGCCGCATGTTTTCTGTTAATTCTCTGTATTGGAAATGTTGCCAAAGGTTGACGTTTCCAATGCTGCCAACAGTTTTAAGGCAGAGTTTGTGTACTAATGTTTTAAAAATAGGCTCACCTTTTACTAGTGTCAATTGAAGAAGATCTCTGAAAACAATAATGTGTTTTCCTTCAAAGAGCTCTTCGTAGTTTGTTTTGAGTACTTCTTGTAATCTGAGGTGAATCAAAGCCAACATTAGGTTGGACACCATGCTCACTTCATCTATTAGTAGCATTTTCATTTGTTTTAATACTCTGCGTAGTTCCATTGCAGCTTCTGTAGAAAGTTTGTAATAGTCTAATTTGTTTTGGTCTTCTACTGGCAGGAGTAGTAATCGGTGTAAAGTGACACCGCCTATGTTGTAGGCATCTAAACCTGTGGGGGCAGTGACAACAGCTGACAGTTTGTTTGTCAATTGTTGCATGAACTTACTGATGATTTTGATTAGGAATGTTTTGCCAGAACCAGCTTCACCACTGACGTACAGTAGTATAGGTTTGTAATTTTGGCAGGTGCATTCTTTGTTTTCTTGTTGTACACCATGTGCAATTTCTTTTATCACTTCTTGAAAAATGCTACGTTGCTCATTGTTTAGTTTTGATTGTAGTATAATTAAGTCTTTATCTTCATAATGACACATGGTGTTTTCTACTTCTGTCATAGCTAATTCTGCCTCATTTGTTATTAGTGGTTCTCCCAGTGGTTCTTGGCTTCCTGTTACAGAAGGTTTACTACTGTCAGGAGTGTCCTTATCTAGTTGGGCCTGGAGTTCTTCTTCGTGTTGCTGTTCATTGTGCAACATTGTTTTGTACTGTGTAAAGTTTACATCAGTTATAGTGCTTTCATTTGCTTTGAAAGCGTCTTCATATGAGTCATAGTTATTGAGTATTTCTTCTTCTTTTCTTCATGGTTTAAAGAGTTGTAGCAGGGACATGTAATATAGTTCTTTATGTTGAGGAGTCTTTAATGACAATTTGATACGATTAATTAAATTTGGTTTGGTGAGTTTTACTAAGCTGCCTTCACAGTTTATCACTCTGTATTTACCTTTTTTTTCATCAGGTTTTATATTATTTTTGTATGTGAATGTTTGGGCTATGTGGTATAGACACATGGTTTCCAAAGTATTACTTCTGTTTGGGTAGTATGTGTCCAATAAATTGTTTTTTAAAATGTCTTGGCTGTTGGATGTTTGGCTATTGTTTCTATATCTTTGTATGATTTTAGAACTCTTTTTCTAGATTTAGCAGGACCAAGAATTAGCCATACTATATTTTCAGATTTACCATACAATGCAGTACCAGTTAAACAATCTGCTGCTTCATAGGGTCCACATTCTCTGTGGGAGAGCATTTTTATGCCCAAGCTGTATAATTTCTGAGACACTGTTTTATCTGATGACGGGTCATTCCAGAGGTCTTGGAGCTGTGTTTTTTCTGCTTTGGTTAAGTATGCTGTAACATAACATATGCAACTGCAGTGGAATTATCTGCAATGTACTGCACATCTATGTTTGCATTCCATAAGTGGGCAATGATTGCATTGTAATCATTGATATATTTTTCTTCTTCTGTTCTTTTTATGTAATATGTATTTTCAGGTGACTTACCTTTAACACTATGTCTAAATGAAGACATGAGGTTGTTCACTTGACCTGTGTTTGTAACCGGTCTAGGGAAACCAAAGCAGCATTTGGTGTAGTATTTCCCTTTGTTTTTGTATTTGCGACGACACTATTTGCCACATTTGTGTCTTTGAAATTGTAAAATTTGTGCATGAAGATCACCATTAGTGGCTTCTGATGGAATTTCACAAGTGACATATTTTTCAATAAACTGTAAAACAGTGGCATCACTGTCTTGACCAAATTTAGGAGCATCTTTAATCCATAAAAGCATGTGGATATGTGGTGCTCCTCTGGCTTGGTATTCTCTACTCCAAAAGAAGTGTTGCACTTCTCCAAGGGGAGGAACAGTTTTATTACAAATAAAGTGTAGCATAGCAATGAAGCGATGGTAAAAATATCTTGAAACATTAACAGGATCCAGACGACAAAGTTCTCCAGGTGTTAGTATATCTGTTTGTTTTGTTTTTGTTTTATATGCGTAGGAAAACATGTAAATCTTCCCATGCATATTCTGCACAACTTAATGTAACAAACCAAGTGGGTGGGCCAAGGTTTCTGATCATACAACGTACATCTCCATGACGTCAAAACCAGTACAGTTTAGTACCACGCATATTTGCTAATAGATTTGTAATATTTGATTGTAAAACCTCATCTTTTTGTTCCACTTTTTGTAATAATTGTGTAGCTGACATATTTTGAAAGTGGGATCCTGATTTTAACGTGTGTGCAACTCAGTAACATAAAGTTGCTAGTTCACTTTCAAAGAGTAGGTGGAATATGTATTCCCAGATTTAGACAAAATGTGGATCTTCAGAATACATCCGTAATGAGCGGTATTCTGATGCTGATATTTGAATAGGTCTATCATCGTACCTTCCTTCTTTGCCAGTAGGAAAGAGTAGAGGAAAAGCATGTGCTTAAATACTTTTTTCCCATATGCTGATTGGTGATCCTTTTGTTTGACGCATTTGGTACTTTTCTAGTGCATCTTCTATGGTGTCATTAGAGTGCAATGGATGAATTGTATAATGGTCTAAAGTATTTGATATTGTAGCAGGATCTAGGAGCTCAAATTGACCAGCTTCTTGTGTGTCTCGAATTATTTCAGTTGTATCCTTCAAGTTTTCTTCAATATTAATTTCTTTGTAGTATTCATTATTCTCTTTAAGATATTGCAAGGCTTGTCTAACTTTAACTTTATGTAAATCTACCAGCGGTTGCCATATTTTTTGTCTTTTGTAGGTACTCCATTTACTAAGATAATTAAAGATTGCTGCATTGGACGTTGCACTCCTAGAGTGTGCACATTTTCTTTTAGATCTAATGGTAAATACACTACTTTTCCACAAATACCTTTCACTAATTCAGAGGGAGGTAATTTTGCTGTTTTTGGTTGAAGGCGTATTATTGCTTGAAATGGGTGCACTGTTTGAATTATGATGCTCTCGTATAAATTAAGTTGTTGTAGGGGTTTTGGTAGTGGATATAATTCCAAATTATTTGTGATGGCACGTGAAAGAGTTTGGTTGTTGTGTTTTGTAGTGCAGTAACTGCAAAGTATTAAGGGGACAGCTATTTCGTATTTGTTTTCTGCTATAAGGTAGAGAGCTAATTCAAACCATTTAGAATCTTCATTGTCTTCTATTTTGTATAGGTCTACAGTTTTTGTTACTTTTATAAAAAGTGCTGCGGCAACATACACACACAGGGTTTAGTACTTCAGCTGATGTACTTTTAAATTTTAGCATTTCTTTTTTGTATGTGTGTAGTAAAAGGTTGCCATGCGTAGAATTGTTGCTAATTTGGTTTAAAGCTATTTCATTCTGTAAGTGGCTTTCACTTCCAAAATATTTTTCCTGGATATAGTCGATTTCTTCAAGTAGGTCTTTTGCTGTACCATGTAGAAGAATGTTAATTAATTTGGCTAGTGCTAAAGCAGGATTTTTAGCATAGTACAGTTTATAGACTAGATTTCTTATAGTTGAATGATGTGTTGATATCCTTTTGATATCATGGAAGGTGGTTTTGCAAGTAGGTCCTGTAATGCAGGCCAATGACTGTCCTTGTAGTCCTGTGTACTTGCGCACTGGACAGGTATCCATATTTTGCAGTAGTTTAATTTTTATTTTTTCTTTGCCTTTCACATATTGATTGAGGAATTGGCGTAAAGACTTGGATTTTTTTTTGGGAATGTTACGCATTGACGTGCATGGCCATTTGTACACTAGACGTTCTGATTCAGTTGAATGGAGAGGTAATTCTAAGTTTTCAGGGCATATTTTTGTAAGCAGTACTTCTTGTTCCATTATGGTATTAACTTTTTCATAACCTCGACCACTGCTATGTATGGCAATTGTATTTGTTTGCTTTTGTTTGTATGCTTCTTCATTAAAGTATGGTTCTGTGCTTGTAGTGACTCCATTCACCTCCGCAGATATTTAAGAAGTTCTTTCTGTTGACATTTTGTTTATTGAGAAGTCTTTTTTGTAATTTAGTCATTAGTTTTGTTAGTGGTTTCATTTTAAAACTAAAATAAATAACTTTCTTTTGAGAAGAATTGCACTGTCTATCAATACTTCTAAGATTAATTTCCTACAATAGGTTTTAAGGGTTGAACCTGGTTTCTCTCCTATTGTTTATAAGATTTTGAAGGAATCTGTGACGGAACATTTTGGCTAAAATATTTTTCTTGGTATGCTTACTTTGCACTATATCAAGATTTATAGAAGCAGTTTTATCTGTAGTGATAGCTGTTTTTTTGTGAATTGTTTTCTGGTTTGTTTTACATTTTGATAGAGGAGGCAAAGTTTCTGTACTTGAAACTTCTTCTTTTGTTTCACTAAATAACTGTATTAGCTGTTTTGTTTCAACTTTTTTTTACAAATTCTGCTAGAGATGGATGCTTATGTTGGACACTTTTATTTTCATTTGCTCTACTTCTGCGTTGCTTTCTACAGACTTGATTTTTGGTAGGCATTCTTTAGGGTCTGTTGAAAAAAATAAAGAAGGTATGGGTTGGGGTGTTCTGCAATGTATGTGTGCTGTGTACATGAGTGTTTGAGTAAGATGATAAAGATGTATGTAATGGTGTGTGATTGTGCATTGGGCAACTACAACTAGTAGGGATGGGTATTCTTGAATTAATGTGTTACTAAACTGGGGTTCAGATGACAGAAAAAAGTAAGCTATTGGTGTGGAGAAGTACAAATAGTAAATCTAATGCTATACAATTAAAACAGTTGTTTGTTCTATAACATCAAAATTCTAGCGGCTGAGTTGGGTAATTTGTGTGTCAAAAATAGGAATGTGTGGGCCATTCTGGCTGTAAATCGCTGTTTAAGAAATGGGGATTTTTGGACGGAATGGTGCACAATCTCTATTTTTAGGCACAGAAATATCATGAATTAACCTTACAGTGTGTGTGAGTAATAATACAAATATTATGGTGGTATTCAACTTACTTTTTATCTAAAATGAGCAGGTTACTTCTTAGTTGTTCTTTGTACTTCAAATTTGGCTGCTTCTTTTCAGGAGAATGGTCTTCACTGCAATTGTAAAAGAAACAAATTAGTAATTTTGTTTGTATATAACACTGTTTTTAATTTAGACATTGCTTTTTTTAATTGACATCCTCAGCGCCTTCCACAAAACCATTAAAACTATCTTATTCACATAAGATACGTTGCACCAGTTGAATACATATCATATGTTCTTAATGAATAAACTGTATTGCAATGACTAACTGTAGCAAACCAAATATCTTTACTATGCCTTGTGAAATTCATAATGTACCACTGAATACCACTATTCCTGTAACTAAGCTCTTGCAAGTAATAGTGCCTCAATGTCACGGGCTGCTTGCGCTATATAAATATAAGTAAGTAAGCAAATAAATAAATACGTGTTTGTTATTGTACAAGTATTGTTGTTTGAGATTTGAACATAGTGTGTGCATGAAATTTTGTTTGACTATATGCAGTCTATATATTTTATTTAAAAAATGCTACTTCAACATGATTTGAATATGTGTGTGTAAAAAGAAATTAAATAGTATAAAGGTTTTTAAGTGACAGTTGATTTTAGAAGATGGCAAAAAAGACAGTAAGTTCATTTTACAGATTATACAAGCTAAAAGTCAATTATTTTGTTTATATGAAACTAGAAGAATTGTACATGTACTTTATAGAAAATATGCATACCTGTAGTTTGTGTTCATGCATATGGATATGCATGGAGCTGCAAGTAGAAATCTTGGAGACTTGTACAGTATTTCTTGTAGAAGGTGCTTTCCAATGAAATGACACTTGTACTCAGAGAGATTCACAGTACATTTGCAGTGCTGATCTATGATGATGCAGTTAGATGTAGAGGTCTTCTGTGTGATTGGTAGATGGTCATGTGACTTCTTAGCTACATCCAATGAGGGAATGGCACAGAGAGTGAAGTGGAAATGGTAGAAGGGCTATCCATGTTACGATATGTCCGCGGACATGGCAGTTAGTTGTGGACATCAGGTGTTACATCTGGGAATTTTTGGGTTGGGAAGCCATGCAAATTAGAATGAGCATAAAAAGGGATTGGTCAGGAAAGTTTAGTGGGTGTGTTGTGCCAGGAGAGAGTTTCTCAGATACTCTTTCTGCTGAGAGAAGAATAGATAGCTATGGCTGTGTGTTTCAGAAAACAGATTGTTTGGATTTTGGGAGACTTGTGGATACATTGGTTGAAGGTGCATGCAGAAAGCTGTGGAGTAGCTGTAGATCTTGGATTCCCACATGTGGAAGTACACTGGCATGGAGTACGTGGAATGAAGTGGTTGGACTTGCTACCTCTCTGTGCTACTCTGGAGACAGAGCAACATCCAGATATAATTATAATTCATTGTGGAGGGAACAGTTTAGGACATGTCTGGAATTTCTTTGCAATTTGCAATGAAAGAAGGACTTGGGAAGGTCATGGACGTGTTTCCGAATTCTCAAGTAATTTTTTCACGGATTGCGCAGAGACAAATTTGGCTTTGTTCTTCTTCATTTGGTCCACAAATGGAGAAAGCAAGGCACAATGTCAATAAGGCTGTTTGTGCCTTTCTAAGAGATTTTCGCATGTCCTCTTTTCACAATGAAAATATTATGTTTCGTAGTACATACATTTTTCGCAGAGATGGAGTCCATCTTACTTATGCTGGTAATCAGATTTTTCTGAGAAATATACAAAATGCATTGCGACCTTTTTTAGAATTACAGCATCCATGTTGTAGTAGGTGTTGAGTATTTATAATTGTTCAAACACAAACACCACCAAAAGGCTCTTTTCAGAGCCACCACTTCCTCCCAGAGAAAATTGCAATGGTTATGATAGGGCAGCACCCCAAAATTTTAGATGTCCGCGGACTTCTAAAAAAATACACAGGGCCCTGCTTCATTTATTTTCACTTGTATTTTTTAACTGTGAAAGGCGGCTCTGAAAAAAGCCTTATTTATTTTTTATTTTTGTTGTTTTTTATATTTTTTTTGGTTTTTATACAAGACATTAGGAGAGGAGGGGAAAGGAGGGTAAAGTGGGGGACACCAACCACAGGGATAAGAAAGGGCGAGCTGAGAGAGGAAGATGTAGAGTGGGTTTTATTTGGGTAGTGAGCAGATCTTCTCGTGCTCTGAGACGATAGTCTCAAAAGCACTTCGAAGCCGCTCCCCCCTGCAGAGTACTGTCGCAGTACATACACACAACTATGACCCTCGAAAGGTAAGGGTCATCAGCATTGTGTATGGCCTGTGAGGCAGCTTGAGGAATATGCTGTCCCACAGGAGTGTTCCTTGTGGTGACAGGATCAGAAATGGAGGATGAAGTAGAGGAAGTCCACCTGCTATGCTCCTCGCAAGGTACAACCTTGCGAATGGCCCCAGTGTGAAATGACCTTAGGTGTCGCTTCATGGTAGTGGTCCCAAAGCTATACGAAACAAGCCTCCCGCGACTGAGTACCATTTTGAACTCGTTGCAGGTGACTTGGTTCGCACGAACCTTAGGACCATTCCCACAAATGGTAAATAACCGTCACACCCAAGACTCACGCCGAGTGCGGGTAGTAGGGAGTTCAACTACCTCATCCTCGTCATCCTCTTCTTCCTCCTCTGCATCCCCACTCCTGTTCCCCTCTTCAGGCCCTTGGGGAGGTGGTGGTGGTGGTGGAGGGGGTGGGAGTGGTGCTGAGGCAGATGCAGCACCAGGTGGCAGCAGTGCAGCCATGGATGCCATCGGGTTCAAGATGGAAATCTGCAGGTGGCAGTAAAATTCGCTGTATTCTGTAGAATAGCCAGAAACACAATGAGAAAAAGCTCTAGGGCGTGGTCTTTTATAGGGGTGCTTGTACGCGGTTCGTGGACATGCGCGCTGTCCGCAGACAGATCGAACACAAAAAAAGGTTCAAAAAGTATGTAGAAACTCAGGATTAGTATGTGGGTCTTGTGCTATGGTGATTTTTTATTGAAACATATTGTGGATTACTTGAAAATGTACTTTTAAATTGTTCGGGGACACAAACAGTGTCCGCATTCAGAACACACTATCAGCGTGGATGCGGTCAAATGATCGCTTTGCGAACATGTCCGCGAAGGGAGCAGCTGTCCGCAGGACACCAAACGCACGGACATTGGTTTGCACATGCGCGTTGATGTTCTACGGACACTGTTCGGGTCCTGAAGTAATTAAAAGTGCGTCACACGTCAAAGGAACAGTTACGGACAGGCGTTTGTTATTAGAACAGTTTCAACTTGCTTGCGAACAATACGGACAGACATAGCGTTCTCAGGACACATCCATTTTGTTTCTTTACGGACATTTGGGGACACCACATGTGTTCTTAGAACAGTTTCAACTTGCATGCAAACATTACGGAGAGGTTTAGTGTTCTAAGGACACCCCTATGTCGTTTATTTACGAACATTTCAGGACACAGCATGTGTTCTTAAAACAGTTTCAACTTGCTAGCGAACAGTACGGACAGGTATAGTGTTCTACAGGACACCTCCATTTTCGTTTCATTACGGACATTCCGGCCACCCGCGCTGTCCGCTGACACCTAAATTGCTTTTAAAAAAAACCATGAAATGAATTAGAACACAATGTAAAAATGTAACTTTATTTAACATGTATGATTAATTTATGACAGAGAAGGTGAGGCAGAAACTGAAACAAAAACAGGAGAATTAGGGGTTTCAACAGGATTTGTATGAGGTGAAGAAGGGATGGAAGTCTCATCAAAACGTTTTGGTTCATGGAGAGGGTTTGGGGATAATTGACTGGGATATGGTGAGGGGGGACAGGCACATGTGGGACAATGGTATGTGTTTTTTTGTTTAAAATGATCTTCCACAAAGGTTTTTAAATTATTAAAATTAGCCAACAATAGATCCATTTTTTCTTGTATGCTGTGAAGTCTTATCCATAACAGCTTTTTCTGTAGTACATTCTATTTTGGTATGTTCTGTACAAAAAATATACATATGTTAAATGTATATAAAATAATAATTAAATGGTTTATATTGTAAAGTGTCTACCATTAGATTCACTATCTTCTGACATTTCCTCATGTGGGAAATGCTCCTCTAGCCACTCCAGAGTACTAGACATTTCTGTGAGAAAAAAAAATATAATTTTTTTTTATCTAATACAGACCGTTTACAAATATATGAGTAAAATGCAGTACACTTACTATTTTAGGTAAGGTATGTTCTGAGTGGTCTGTAGATCTGCTATTGTTCTTGGTTGTGGAGCGTCTGTGGTAATTATGTTGGAAGCCTATCTTTCTTCTTTTGGTATATTCCATTTTAGAACATATTGTATTTAAATGAATGGTTAGTGCGTTACATATATGGTTTACACTTATGTATTACTACATATAATGTGTATGTGTGCTGGTTTGTGAATTTGTAAAATGTTCATATTTTATGATATAACAATTAAACATACCCCCCCAGAGTTTTTGGGTAGTGGTGCTGTTGTCCGAACATATCCGTGGACATTAAGAGTTCGCGGACATCAAACTCAGTATGTTCAATTTTACATGTACATAAAATCAGAGTTATTATTATTACATTGTGCTACTAAAAACCTATGAAATTCAGTGAAAAAACTTTGTTAAAGGGACGTTATGGTTAAGTTGCACTACTAAAAACCTATGAAATTCAGTGAAAAAACTTTGTTAAAGGGACATTATGGTTCCAAGTAAAACCAAAAAAACCCTGAAATTTGCCAGTTATGGTAAGCTAAGCAACCATAACTCAGGCCACCACTGTGTACTGCTGAGACTAACGCCCACGACATCAAAGATGACATCACAACTGTCATTGATGACATCACTGATGACATTGCATGTGTATTTACTTTTCATAAAATGTGTACAAGGGATTCTTATTATAATGTTTAGAAAAAAGTGTCAAGGATCATTGCAATAAATATACCCTAATTAGTGCATTGAACGATGCATTGATATAAATAGCATTCTATTATGGGGTTCTATCTAGTATAGTAAGCTACTCATGCAGAAACATAGCATTGTGTGCAGCGTACAAGATGAAGGTATAATATTCGTAATGTTGATATGTTGAATAATGAAATAGAATTTTGTGTACTGTGAAATATGTAATAAGTAGCTAATAAAACCCATGTATTACATAATTGCATTACTACAGACAAAACACAAAGAGACAAGAACACATACAAATATGGGTATATACAGGGAAAGTGAAGTTAGCAAAAAAGCAGAAGTAGTAGCAGAAACAATTCATAACCTAACTGATTATTTTCATGCAAATAAATGATTGCTCTGTTTCAAAGCTGATATTTACCCTATGTATATGTATCACTTGATGTGATTGGACCCTAAGGAAAGTACTGCGAGTACAATGTATACAAATATGACCATATACAGGGAAAGTACAGCCATAAAAAAACAAAACTATCAGAAAGTCCTGATAACTCTATTGATTATCTTTATGCACAAAAAGGATTGCTGTCTTTCAAGCTTGTGTCTTCCCCTATGTATATGTTTCATATGATGTGATTGGACTCTAAGGGAATTACTGTAAGAACCTACTTGAAGGATACGTCTACAAATAAAATACATTTTTTAGTTTCTGACTGTTACTGAAGAAAACCATGTGGCCTAGATATGTCAGTAAAGGAAAAAAGAGTGAACCAGACATGTGATGTCATCAGTGATGTCATCAATGACATTTGTGATGTCATCTTTGATGTCATGGGTGTTAGGCTTGGCAGTGCACGGTGGTGGCACGAGTTATGGTTGCTTAGCTTACCAAAACTGGCGAAATTTCAGGGGGTTTTCGGTTTTACTTGGAACCATAACGTCCCTTTAACAATGTTTTTTCACTGAATTTCATAGGTTTTTTAGTAGCGCAACTTAACCATAACGTCCCTTTTAACAAAGTTTTTTCACTGAACATATATATATATATATATATTCAATGTCCTGGGTGTTATTGTTAGCAGTGCAGAGTGGTGATGGCAGGTATGGGTGCTTAGCCGACCATAACTGGCGAATTTCAGGGGTTTTTCGGTTTTACTTTGAACCATGACGGCATGTGTGAAAAGTTTTTTTTTAATTGGATATATATATATATTTTCTTTCTTGCACCTAAGACCGTTGCTGCCTCCTTTGTCCATGTATTTTAAACAATAAAGGACACTTTGACTGCACGGAACACAAGTCTGTGTGTGGATTTATTGAAGACATCCAGCCTTTCGCTTTCATCATAGCCGGAGTGCCGGTGTAACCCGGATTGGTTTCCAGTCCTTTTTCTAAATATATATATATGTATATATATATATATATAATACCCGTTAGGAGCACCAGTGACCATTGGTTGCCGCGCCCTCCATCTCTGTTATCGGTGCACTAGCAGCCAGTTGGTGGAAACTTGTAAGAAGACCCGTGCTCGTGGTGCCTATTATGTGTATCCAGCGAGAATTGTTTTAGTTTCCACTCATTCGGCACGTGTGCTGTTTATGTTGGGTTTCACCCCATCGCTTTTTCGGCGCCTGAAAAATGCAGTTCCACAAAACTTGATTTCCATTACTTCCAATCTTTTGAATTCATCAATTGATGATATACCAGGTGGTGCCGACACATGTTTCGACCCAACAGGTCTTTTTCTAGGCTACCATTTATAGTTTTAAATACATAAGGATTGGATACATATTTGGTGATAATGTGGTCCCCAGATCGGGCATTCACCATTCGTGATTGTGTTGATATTGTGCGACATTCATATTTAGGCACATTACGTGTAGGTGAGTCAATTTCCAGTGAAAGTGATATATGCACAGTTTCATAATAGTTTGCAGATCGGTTCATACATTTTGAAGCAAAACAATTTATAATAAACAGTATTTAGTTCATGTTCTGAGGAGAGAAAATAAGAGATATCCGTAAGCTTGAGTGGAAATAGCCCTAATCAGTTTTAGGTAATAATTGAGTCAGATGCATAGGGTCTCACCTGGTAGGTAATATAGAGGATTGTCTTAGGTCCTGCTTGTTGCAGGCAGATCAGTTAAGTACTGGGTAGTTGGATTGGCGTGGGCTTGGTCCGCCCAGTTACACAGTTGACAGAGGTCAATACCTAAGAATAAGGAAGGGGTGTATATTGTTGAGATTGGTTCATGCCCAATGGCTGCGCTAATAGACATATTGTATACTTGGGGTTTGGTGGTTAAGTGCACATTTGGTATGAAAAGTAACTCTTACGTGGTCCCGAGCGTGATGATGTGCTCAATTAGGGTTGGATTGCTTAGGTGGTTTAGCATAATAGGTGCACTGGTGCCCGGGGACCCTTCCCTCAATGGCATGAGAAGCCGTTGTGGGAAGGGCTCGTGTGCTTACAGTGCAGGGCGTGCAATTGGCGTAAATATTGCAGATCCATGTGGTAATTACTGGGATTTAAGTGCGTGCTGGTTTGGGCTGTGCCCGTGTTGGTTCTGAGTCTGGGGGCGCAGGTGCGTCCCTGCATTGGTTAATACGCATATAGGGTTTTTCATAGCGCATGATTCTTGTGTTATGATTGTGCGATCCTGTTGACCGCGGGTTGGCCGTGGTGTGCAGCCGAGGTTGAGCTGGGCGTCCGTTAATAAGGGCGCTGGTGCCCGGTGACCCTTCCCCCCCAATGTGCCCCAAGAGGTGGCAAGTGCGGGAATGGTCCATGGTGCCCATAACAATTGGCGCAAGCGTCTTGATTAAGTTTGTGCACATAGCAAACGTCTGTGAACACTCTGGATGTCCTGGGGGCAGTCCTGTGGTGTTCGCGGACACTTCAGATGTCCTAGGACATCTGTACCTATTTCTGCATTACAGGGTTGGGGAAAAGCAGTTTTTGGATGGCTTATAACTTTTGCGCCACTCAATGAAACTGCATGTAATTTTGCATTTTGATTCTAGCACTAATCCTAAATGGTTTTGCAAAATATTTTGGGATTCTGTCATGAGGGGGCAAAATTAGAGGGGGGGGGTCCCAAAATATTGTAAAGGCATAAAAATGTGGTGTCATTTGACGAATCTGCACAACATTTGGCAAAACGATTTTGGATCTAGATATAAATGGTTTTCTAAAGTTTGGTGGGATTTTCTCAAGAGGGGGCGAAATTAGAGGGGGGTCTCAACATTTTTTGATGGCTTATAACTTTGTTGCTATTTGACGAATGTGGACAAAAGTTTTGAGAAAGATTATAGACCAAACCTTCAATGTTTGTGTACAGACTGAATGGATTTTGTCGAGTGGGGGCCAAGTTATATGACTATTGTATGTACATACATTTTGACACTTTTGAAAAAATAAAACATGGGTTGATTTCGAGCAAACTCTTGAGGAGCATTGGCAAGGGCATTAAAGCATGGTTTTGCAAATGTGCCCGTGTTTTATTTTTTGACAAGTGTCATAATGTAGGTACAAAAAATAGTCATATCACTTTGATGACTGAGGTATAGCCTGTGGCCGTGGGCAGTAGCCAAATTGTCTGGGTCATGGTATAAGGTTATGACACGGACAATCTGGCTACTGGCCATGACCGGTAGGGACGGAAAATGGTGTTAAAGTGGCTATGTCTACCTGGGACCGGCTATGTGGTAAAGTTATTCAAGGGTAGGATAGGTTTGAAAGGGAAAAAAAGTGCTTGTGGTAATATGTTCATAGAGTTTTGTGGGCTGCCATGGCAAGGGAAGAGGGGCTGTGTATGGAACTTCTTTTTCCATGTTGGCTGTCTTGGAAAAGGATTTTCCTTCCTGTTTTAGCACCCTGGGTTCCCGCTTTAGGAACAAAGGGTGCTAATGGCCTTTTTTCCGCCATTTCAGGGGCTGCAATGGTTGATAATGGCCCGTAGCCATCCTTATTTATTTATTTATAACACACAAATGCCCGTAGACCTCAAGCTGTGTGGTTGTTGTTGAGGAAGATGAGGTGGAGGAAGACTGCTTACTTCTTGCTGAGAAAGGAATAACCTTTCTGAAAGCGTTGCGGTCATTGGATTTGGTGTGGCGGCGCATGGAGGTGGTCCTGTAGGAGTAGTGACCAGGTAGTCTGCGACTCCTTTCACTTTGGTAGCTTTAGCCTTTGGTACACTCCCAACAGTAGCAAAGAACTGGCACACCCATGATTCGATCTTGGTGCTAGAAGTAGGCACTTCCTCTACCTCATCTTCTTGGTCCTCTTCATTGTCTTTGAAAGTACTGTGCTTTTTTTTGTTATGAAGGTCCTCAAGCTGGTGGTGGTGGTGGTGGCGGCTCTTGGGGAGGAGGGATGGCAATAACTTATGCCATTTTTAAGATGAATAGCAGTTTTGATAAATTTCTTCCAAGTATGTACCGTGTACTAGATTGGTAATGGATAATGAGTACGATAAGGTGTAGGGGGTGTGCTAGGGAAAATTTGAAGTTGAAAGTTCCTAGATCAGTAGAAAATGCAGTTCCGAACTGTCAGCTAAAGCCGGATGTTATCGTGCAGTGCGGACGGTTTCTCTGACACGTCATCATGCCGCGCGCCAGGGTATGGTCATGTGGCACTGTCTGGAAGGTCCGCTATGAAGTCAGATATTCGTAGATTTCTACGGATGCAAAGCTAGTTGAAATAGTTGCAAAAAGTGTATAGAAGTGTTAAAAATGATTCTAGAAAGTGGGAAATGGCAGGCAGAGTTTTAAGGTGACACTTTGTAAATTGGACACAAATATTGTTATATTTGGAAAGTATGATATTAATAAGTTTGTGATGTCATCTTTGATGTCCTGGGTGTTAGTCTTAGTAGTGCACGGTGGTGGCGCGAGTTATGGTTACTTAGCTTACCATAGCTGGCAAATTTCAGGGGGTTTTCGATTTTACTTGTAACCATAACGTCCTTTTAACAACGTTTTTTTATTCAATTTCATAGGTTTTTATTAGTGCAACTTAACCATAACGTCCCTTTTAACAAAGTTTTTTTCATTGAATATATACATATATATATATATATATATATATATATATATATATATATATATATATATATATATATATATGTGTGTCATTTGTGCAAAGGTCAATTCGGACCGTTGACTTTCGGTCATTCGAACAATTGTGTTCGAACAATTTGGGTAATACCATTCAAAATGTAGCTAATTGGTTCTTCGGCCTTGGTTCCATGGAGACCATGAGCCTCGCAGACCCAACGTGATGGCAGGCGGGCGGACGGACGGACGGACGGACGGACTGGGCTGGGACCAATGGCCTGGCATCCCCTATGGAGCAGGCCGACCATGTATAGGGTTGCACCTTGGGTTTGTACTGTATACAGTGATGTGACCTATGACGCGGTCTCCTTTTAAAATTCTGCTTGTACACTTTTTTGGCAGAACGTTCCATGGCAGCAGAGTTGGTGTGTGCGTTTAGGGGCCTACCTTCACTTCCTTTCTGTTCAGATATTCGTTTTTCATTTGTTGATGTAGAACAAGTTGAGCCCCAAAACTGACAGACACACCTTAAAAATCAAGTGGATTTGCTACTTAACCATCATGTGGAAGATCTCTATAGCAGGTCTGCTAACGCACCCAACCTATCTTACTGGTATCCATTGGAATAACATTGAAGAAGACAAGCTCTGGTATGCCTGATTGTAATTCTGCATGTGAAACTCCATAATCCTGTAGCAACCTCTATGTGAGTATTGGATATCTTTTGATGGTGATTAGAAGGATGGCTATTTAGACCAACATGATGGGATGCCCTATGGATATTGACCATTCCGATATAAAGATCACAGTGTTGTAGTTAGTGTAGGGAGTAATAGGAGACTGGGTATACTAGGCTTCACTGCGCTTGGTAAGTGTTCTTGTCTGAAGTGGGCTGCTGTTCTATTAGGTGCCTAAAGGTATCCCCATACCTTATGACTTACACATATGACACAGTGGCACCTCTATTAGCATTAGTGCACAGTATTCTTGATGGTAAATTATCGTGGTTGCAATGCCAAGGAATATTCTTAGTATAATAAGTCACTTCATTTTTAATCTCATTTTCTTTAATTATTTAAATATCAGTTCACAGATGCCCAATTGCCAACTTGTGTTTTGACCGTGACCTGGTCCTTCACAAGGCTGGACTTATTTCCGAATCGGACTTCTACAGGAAACGTCCCGTGCATAGATCTATTAAGGTAATGATGACCTGTACCAGTTCACAAGCTGCTGGTGCACGTAAAACTGATAAAAGCATGCAAGATTCCAATACAACGAGAAGTCCTTCACTTCTCGTATTGGAAGTGTCCGGGTTTGGTGATGCAGCGATGACGCAGGAGTGGGCTGGACCTTCATGACATCATTTTATATAGATTTGATATAATTGTGCAACAGATTTTATATAAACTTTATATTTGTATATATCAAAAATATCAAAAAGGTCAGATATTACAATTAGATCCGATATTTTTTAATATCGGAATTCATTTTTTAAATCATTTTTATATCAAAATGATATTAGATATTTTTATATCGCAATTGCTAATCTGTGAATGGCGAGCTGAAATGGCGATGACGTGATCATGGAGCAACCAGCCACGGGGGATGCAGGGTCTGGAGACAGTGGATATGAATCTATGGTTCCGTAGGCGGATGCGGGAATGACACTGGAGGCGGATCACACCCTATTGCTGTGACAGAGGAAACGTGGGGTCATGCACCCCAGTTATCGGGCGACCTGCTATCCGGTAGGTATGTTCTAAAGTGAGCGTGTGTAGTTTATAAGGCATAAGCAGCTGTAGTTAAAACTATGCATATTTGTTTTGTTTACATCCTTTAACCGATAAAGTGGATGGCGGTGAGAAGAAGCATGCTGTAGCAGGAATGTTAAATATTTATTGTGTTTGCTGTTCAAGCCAAATTGAAAATGCAGGGGCTTCTGAAAATATTTTGTTTAAGACCTGTGTTTCACTAATGGAAATCAATGGTGTTAAAGGTAACACACCACCAACAGCTGTGACCTGGATCGATATTATGGCCATCAATGGTATTACGGCCATTGTTGTGAAAACATGTTTAAAACAACACTTTCATAGATGATGCGCATTGCACAAAATTGATGATCCTTGACAGGAAGCTCACGAGTGTTTGAAAAAAGCTTAAGCGGTTAATTCGATATGTAAAATGTCACATGCTGAGCTCTAAACTCATTGTAGAAATTATGTGGTTGACGCAGTCGTTAACACTTCTAAGGGTCAGCATAGAGTCAGAGCGATGCCTATCTAAAACATTGTGGGCTATACTAACAGTGAATAACCCTCGAAGCAATTTACAAGGGGGTGTCGGCTGTGTGTTAAAAGTATTATCGAGAAAACTGTTCATAAGTGGGGGGGGACCAATTATATAAAACAGTATGGTAGAGCAATCTGCATGGAACCCCCTAAACTGACCTATGAGGATTGAGCCTATGGATATTTTCATATATATTTACGCTTATTTACAGGATATAAAAAATGAACACCTCCTGAAAAGTGATCAATTTAATGTGAAACCAGCAATTGGATGTCTACAGCGATTATTGCTGGATCTACATAAGCCGCATCTGGCTACTATATGTCCAAAGCTGAAGTGTTATCTGGAAGCTCCAAAGGTGATATACAGAAGGAAATGTAACCATCTTTTATGCATCGCAAACATCTGCGTCAACATCAATCACTCACTAATGGATAACTACTGGCAAAAGCATCACAAAGGAGGCCATAGCTGATTTAAGATCCCTGGTGGAACACATGTTGCGAGTAAATATAGCCAACCTGCGACAGAGCTTTCGATGCGTCAAAGGACAATGGCTGTTTGACAGAGAAATTATGAATTTTTTCCCACTGCCTCTATTATGTATGTCTATCGACGCAGTGATAGACAGGCTCTTTATGAGGTAATTGATATATCGAAATTTGTATCGGAGAGGATCATTGTAGAACATTTGATAACCCATGTTATTTGATATGCAGTAAACCTGAATACAATTGTCATTCTAAATACAAATAAAAACCTGTTGTTTTTATAAAACTTGACTGTCTTTATGTTGGATGGTTGCTGGGGCCAAACACACCTTATATAAAATGGGTAGAAATATACAAGATAAAAGGCAGCAAGAGTGTACAACAATGTCTTCAAAAACATTTGAAAACAGATTGCTATAGTTGATGCATAATAAAGAGTCAGACCATATTGTGATTTGTAAAAATATTTGATTGATAAAAAAGATATATTTATGTAAAACAGAGGAAAAATGCAGGTGTAAAAACAATATAAGGCAAAGAAAAAATAAACCTGCATATTCAAATACCTGAAATCCCAGACACCTGGTTGTGAATTGAAACAGGTGTGCTGTGCAATAGCGAGGATGTGTTGGCGGTTATTATCAAAATATTTAATAGACATAGGGATGTGTCAACCCATCTGCCGCCAGGGTTGTTTTATCAAACATAACACTGAGCGTCTATTGTAGAGTGATGGTGCTAATCTCCCACTGTTTTTTATCGTGCACTTTACTTGGATGTGGGATCACAATAGACTGGGGGTCGTTGCATGCATCGCCATGTATAAAAGACTGCACCAGATCTTTAAACTGTCAAAATGTATTAGGGCCGTGTTAACATTTAACGTTATACCTTTTACTTTCATGTTGACGGTTCTTAGAGCTGTGCGATAGGCGGATGTTTTTGGACCCTGCAGATAGGAACTCCACAATATATCCATCAGGAGCTAGCTCAGAAGTTAGATCCCCTAGATAGTTGCAGTTAGCCGGGTTGGCATCCCCGGGGCGGCTGACAAAAATAATGCTATCAGTGTCGTGATACAGAACCCATTCTTGTAACTGCTCCATTACAGCAAAATGTTTTAAGCTGGCGTGAGTGGTTGTGAACACTGCTATGAATATATTGGTGTTGTCTGACATTGTTGGATATTCTGTGGCATAGCGCCAACACAGATGGGCAGTTTCATCAACTATGAACAACCAGCTGCTCACGTCATAATAATGATCAAATAAATAGGCATGAAATTACCTTTTTGCGCAAACTTACCCCACAATGAATTAAGGAATATTTTTGCCAACAGCCGCAGAACTGGGTTGTCCTCAATGCACTCCATACGTAAGCGTATGCCCTGGTGTTTATAATAATCATTGATATAGGCCTGTTTAGCGGTATCGTCCACACATTCGGCCGGAAAAAAGCGTTCTCCTGTTTCTGTTGTAGGAACATGGAAACATATTTACAGAAGAGTTCGAGGGTGACTAAAATGCCATATTTCGTGTATGCGCATTAGGCGATATCCCTGTTTCAGAGCCTCCTGTAACTCGATTGTACACCAAGTACCGGTCAGACGTCTCTCTGCATCAGTGTGTTTGCAGCAGGGCTGTTTTTTCTTGACGCATTTGCGGCAGAGTGGAAACATTAGAGACCTCGAGGTGGATAGACGTTGCACCTGATTAGACCAAAATATTGGTCTATGTTGCCAAAATTGTTAGATGATCTCTGGGTGTCCCACCGGGTAGGGTTTGTCATTATTTATAGAGGGATACAGACTGGTAGAATCCAGGTAGTGGATCTTCTCCATCTCTGAGACAATATGGTGTAACTTTAAAACTTTTGTACGACCACCAGCGCGTCTTGGGCGTTCAGGGGCTCGGCTAGATTAATTTCCTTAAGAAAACGGCACACATCGGGATTGTTTTGCACCATCGTGCGCCACTCATGTTCCCAGATTGTGATGACGTGAACACCCCGACCGGCTAGAAAAGTTTGTTTCAGCAGAGTGCGTCTATAAAACTGTTCATAAGTAGCACCCGTTGAAGTGTTGAAGCCACCGGCGGGGTAGCAATCGGGACAGCCATGAAAAAAGCAGCCGTCAATCTCAAAGGCTGTTTCCACCCCATAAACCACTGCATAACCGTCTAACTAGTACTGTCCATAGCGTTTTTCATCACCGCCGGTTAAAGTGTGTTGTATAGAGATGTAAAAGAGCCAATGAATAGCCGGTGTGGAATAACGTTTTTGTCGACCGTGAATCATGGGCAGCAGCGTGATTTTTTTAGATAGTTGTCTGTAGATCTGCATATACCAACTAGCCAGGGAGATGATTTGAAAAAGGTTGATCTAGGACACGTGCACCCCGCCCTTTATAGATGTTTTATTTACAATTACAAGCTTGTGTTAAAATGTTGACATCTTGACAGTAGGCCCGCAACTGCTGGTGAAAGTCAAACACGCCACGTTCATTCGCATTGTACCAGGCCATAAACTGCTTTTTTTCACTGGGCATCATGTATTGAACCCCGAATTTGTCTGGGGGTGGGAATGGGCCGATGTAGTCTTGCTTAGCGGCAGTGGTAAAAAGATGGGGGAAAGAAACCCTTTGAACCAGGAAAACTAAAGTTTCATGGGCAAAAAGTTCAAGGAGTCAATAAAACATATCTGTAGAGTTACTACATCGATCGCCAGAAGCTTGGCACCCTGGGTGATAAATTTCACATACTTTTTTTCCATAACCAATTGTCTCAATACAAAGTAACCATTGTAGGATTTGGAGTTATGGGCTAAAAAGGTATAACCCTTGAATTTACTCGTTAAAGTGCTCACAAAGGCAGCAACACAGATTTCCTCTGTAAACACCCAATAGCTATCCCTGGTTAAATGTTTGCCATAGATATAGTTTGGTTGGTGGGTTATATTTTCCTGGCGGGCCTCCATGTTCGATATTATTTAGCGCTGTTTTATTCTTGCGGCTGTCATGTAGCACAGATGTCCAGCCGTATTGGCAATGAATGCTTTGCACACGCCACAACGCAGCCCCGTACAGCTGTGACTCTCTGGAAGAAATGTTTGACACACTGGACAATCATCGCGTGGCCCCTAATGCCACCTTCTGAATGTGTGTCTAGATAGACCCGAGACCTCGCCAACACGCAACACTGAGGGCATTTTGTGGGTCCTTCCTTATTCGTTTGCCATTCTTCTCTGACACGACAGTGGTATTGGCAAATTAGTCTGTTATTGGAAATGTGGTGACAATGCTGACAGAGATATTTAGCCCCCAAAAACATTTTAGATCCAATAAACCATAGAAATGTTTGTGGTTGTGTAACACAAACGAAGTGTTCTTGGGTATTTTAGCCGTTAGCGGATAATATCGCCATACGCCGTTATTGAAATACAGTATATTGATGGGTCTATTAAAATATTCCTGAAAGAGATGGTTGTCCATACCCTATGGGCATGTCTGTTGGTAGTTTTAACTGTTTGTGCATTTGCAAAGCTTGTGCATGTATATCAGCATCTGTTCTGCTGTGCGGTTCGTTTAAACCTATACGACTAGATGTCAGGCAGACATTCAAGGGCCCGTGATCAAAATGTAATCGCCACCGGGTTTTAGATTGTATGATGTGGCTGTGCAGAACCTGGCGGAAAGCTTTTTTTAAGCATCGCCGGAGCATGGACTGACCACTAGCGCCACGGTTTTCAGCAGAGCAAAGCACAAAATCTCAGTCTTACTCTGGAGATGTCTGTGCAAATTCTCCAAAAACTGAAAAATGCAAAAAGTATTGCAATGTGATCGGCTTGTAAACAAGGGTCTATTTAAACCCTCGGCCTCCATTCTTATTTTAACGAAATCACTGGGGCCGACAGTTTCCAATATTTGGCGAACTAGCGTTTCCACCGCCTCAGTTATTAGTTATTCCGTGTCCCACAGATTGTAAGTGGTTCAGGTTTACAAATCGAATTTCCTCGTAATGCTCCATGGTCGCAAATGTTTTATACCTTCTTTTGATAAGCTTGCACCCTTTCCACATACACTGGTGGATCAGATGTCTGGGGCAGCGACACCAACGGTATGTTAGTTTGATCACGTCGGGCTATAACCAAGATTTTAAATAGTCGACATCTCTGTGCTCGAGATCTGGCCCATTTTAAGTTTTGGGTTCTGTTGAAACAGATGGGCGCCGCCACTTTGAACAACTACCCCGTCTGTACCAATGGCGCCGCAATTGTCTGTGTTTTTAATTTTTAATGTATCTCTCAGAGCAGATTTCTGTGGGGTTTTGTTCACTAGTGTTTTTTTGTTTTTTTAATAGGGGGGCTTTGCCGGTCTCGTCAGTTGCTAATCATAACTTTGCGGGCTCATTTGATATGTTTAATATCTGGGGTGTTTCAGGATCGGGCGCTGACAGAGATGCGTATATATTTGCTCCCACAAATGCTTGTGGAAAACTGGCTAGACAGTCGGTTAGTGCGCTGTGTGTAAGACTCAGGGTCTTGTCTACCGCTGAAGAGGGGTGCAATTCTGTGAGTGTTTCACAAGCTGCATTGCTAGACCCTTCCCCAACTAATGTGGTTTGTTGAACAGCGGCTATCATCCGGCGTAATACTGATCTGTAGCCCGGTGAATGCCCCACTCTACGACACTGTCAAGACCTTCATATCACCCGTCCGGTGTTTTACTAGGGTCAAAACCGTCACCTCTGCATTTTCAAAAGCACTTCAAATCATAGACTGCACAACCGCTTCTTTTTCCAGTGGGGTTTTAAACTTTTGACGATATTCAGTCATGTTTTATAATTCTTTTTAAAGTGTTTTTTATGTGCTTGTTATTTGATTAACCGCTACACGCTCACACGTAACTGTATCTGAAACGTTCATCGTCCTACAGCCCTCCTCCATGCCCTGATCAACCTCATCTTGAGTGTCTGTATCGCTATCCAGAATTAAAATGGGCTTATCGCTCGATGTTTCAACAGGTGTATTGGTGTTAGTGTATGATGTTGATGGACGCGCTGGGGGAGTAGCGAGCCGTGTTGGAACACTCTGCACCTGAACATTTGAAGTATTAACATCCGCATTGTAGACCTCTTCATCATTGTGCACACCACCACCTTGATCATCATCAGAAATATCAACAATGTCCCCATCATTATTCACACATCCCTCCAGAACGCTGATAGAAGTTCCAGCCCCCACCCTGTGCACACTCCCCACTTGAGCGTCAAAAAGAATGTTCAAAACACCCCCGCCCTGAATATCATCAGTGACACTGCTGGAAAAATTAACATGTGCGTTAGCCCTCCATGAACATCAACAGAAATAGTATCAGGGCCAACAATGTATTCGCTTCCGTATACACAGGCATCTTGACTATCAAGGGGAACGTGTATTAATACCCCCAATATTTTGACCCATAGCTACATTGGTATGTATACCCGCTTCATCAGCCTTAATAACAATGCCTGCATCTGCTAGACGCTCTCTGGATTTCTCTGCATAGCGAATATTCGTGCTTCCAATTCAGATATCGTGGCATCCAAAATAGCAGCTGTAGCGCCATCCGGCATATATGCCATATTGCCTGTACTCACCAACAATACTATGTCTTTATGTATAAACCTTAGAACCACTATCAGCTCATCGGGTGAAAGCCCTGAAACTGAAATCTCGTTGGGGCCTACTGCTGCCTTAGATTGGGCATCTACATTTTTAACGCCGTCCATGCTGTTTGCGTAATTTACCTTTTTAACAACATCTACAGTCTGCAGTGCATATTCTGATACATTTCTCATGTATGTGACCATCATAATCGTAACGCTTGTCAACCCCCAGCAGTGCAGACCTGTTTACACACCCCACCCTCATGAAATTATTTTTCATTGGGTGCCGTTTACCCCCGGCTCCCATGGTTGTCTCACCCCATCCAGATTGTTCTCAACATTGCTTTGCATTTGCAGCTTAAAACATGCAGAATTTACACCATCAACCCTCTGAACCTGTTTCACACTAGTACTGTCTTGTGCTTGTACACTTTTAAGGAGGCTTGTAGCCCGGGGCCGGTGCCCGATCTGTCTAAAAATGTATGAACGCCCACTGGCGCACCACAACCAGGTGTTTGAATATTTAAATGGCTGGTAATATCCATCAGAGCCCTCGAGCCCCCCTGGCGCCGAGGGAATAACTCCATAATCGGGGCTTAAAACCAGAGCATCCCCTATTTTACTCGAGGGGCGCCGCCGTGTTAAACGCTGTCTTGAGCCGCTAGAACGCTTTGGGATAGCGGCCGTGACTGGACCCCCGGTTGTAGAATCATGTTCCTGTCCATTTTCAAGTTCTTCATTCATACGGTTCAGTGTTGAAACAGCGCAATAGTCATAAACAACTGTCAGGGCCTTAGACTTTACCGATCAATAGCTCTACAGACACCATCGGGTGTAGCAAACACACCAGACCCAAGCGGACCCGATGTTGAATTTACAAAAGAACTCTGCGGCATATGCCCCCCAGATCCATTGGGCTTTACTGCTGTAACAGCACTGTCGGACCCCATCCGTGGGTCGCTGAAACATTCCAAAATTGTTCATCTGTGCAGAACAGACCCCCTCCCAGTGCCCTCAAAAGCCCCAGTAGAAACAGGTTGCATCATTCTGTTCACCTCGGTTTGTTGAACCGGCTGCCAAAGCCGCCATCCCAGCTTCATGCTGCCATCCATAATTTGCTGAATCAGTCACCCTACAACTCACATCCAGAGATTGCGACGCTGGTGCCATCCGGGTATTGTAGGTCATTTCTATAAAAACAGATAAAGATAGAATCGGCGTCTTATAATGTTATGATCTTATATTCTGGCACAGGGTTTAAATATTGATTCTCAGAGGCTTTCAAAATGTCAACCTGTGTGTGATCTGTGACACATTACAAACCAGGCATTCTTTAAAAAAAGGCACCATTATATTTTAAAATCATGACACACAGTTGAGAAAAACAACACAACAGTGACCCTGTCCCTAGTGGTCCAAAAGGCTGCACTGTCCCTGATGGTCCAAATGGATGCACTGTCGCCGATGGTCAACTGTGCTCTCCAGCAAAATTTGAAAGGGCTTCCGTGTTTAAAATAAATATTTAGGTATCCCACCTCCGTAACAGATAGAGACAGCACTTTGTCATTTTTTTAATTGGTGCAGTTGGGATTCCTTCAAGATCACTATAAAATAAATATTTAACACACAATATTACATGCTAACTCACATTTGTGTTTTAAAAACTGGCACACACACGCCCACGTGCACACAGACATTCTCTTTGCTGGAATTGCTGCTTGTATATGTTCAAGGCAGTATGTGCTTAACACGCTGAGCCATGCCTGAACCATCACTGCACCGAAGTTTAACAAAAAAGTATTTAAACTTTGGCTGTTGTAAATGTTCAAAGCAGTATGTGCTTAACACGCTGTGCTATCTTCTGAATCATCATTGCGCCTAAAATGATCAAAATGGGTTTCAACTTTGGCTAATGTAAATGCTCAATACAGACCTGCAGAAGTGGGCATCTGGATAACTTGATCAGCGCGTAATTGACAACAACAGCAGTGCGATAGTTTTTTTTTTTTTAAAACAATTTTATTATTTTCTGTTCCAACAAACAATACAAACCAAACTTACAGTGCTTGTGATAATATTGGATATACATCATTTCATACAAGTCCACTGTTTCACCCATTCCCACCCCCCCCATTCGAGCCTACTCTCCATGTTCTGTTTCTCAGTCTTGCATTAGGGATCCCTTTTGCGTGGTTCCTGTTGAGTCCCGATGAATTGACCCATCATACACAGGCCCAAATAATTCAGTTATTAATTGCATCCAGGCTATCAAAGTTCCAGCCTCTTCCTCACCCCCCCTCTTACATGCTTCCTGCCATACTGCAGTTTCTACCTCTGCCCATTTCTGCAGGTCTTTCCACCATGTTTCCATTCTTGGTCTATAACATGGCTTCCACCCCCTAGCGATTCTTCTCGAGAACGTACGCCAAATCTTTCAATTTACTCACGTGCTTGAGTTTGCGTGGTCAAGAGGACCCTCCGATTAGGCAGGCCCATGCTGTGTCCACCTCTATTTTAATCCCTTTTTCTTCCATCCTATGCGCTATTTCTCCCCAAAATCTTTCTATTATTGGGCATGACCAGAACATGTGTACCATTCTGGCATTTTCTTCATCACATTTAGGGCATGATTGTGTACCTCATTTTAAAATTTAGCTATCCTTTGTGGTGTCATATATGCCCTATGTGTTGTATATAATTGGATCTGCTGTAATCTGGCGTTTCTTGACACTTTTTTGTGATATCCTTGGGCCCGCTCCCACATCCCATCACTCATTGGGGCACCCACTTCCTCTTCCCAGTCCTGTCTGAGTTGTACCACTTCTTTCCCCACTCTGGTCATCATCATCTCGTATATTCTAGATATTTCATGTCCCCCTTCTGCTATGTCATATATTGTATCTATGATGGTGTCTGGTTCATCTGCTAGTACCACTTCGGACCAGGTCTCTTTAATTCGCTGCACCATCCTATGATATGCGATATACTGCCCGACGTGCAATCCCGTTTCCTCTACCAGCCCTTCACAATCCCGTACACTCCCCTCTTGCCATACGTCACCCATCGTTGCTATCCCAACCGGTTCCCAGTGCCGCCTAATCATTAATCTTGGTTGCTTTTCTTTACCACCCAAAGTGACTAATGGGACCTGCGGGGAGCACGGGATGGATTCTCCATTAACTGACAGGCTCTCCGCCATATCTCCCACCCAAGTGTCATCATCTTTGGGCGTCCTTCCATTTCCGGTTTAGGAAGCCACATCATGTCTTTTAGGAAGAATGGGGCACAGTTCAATTGGAACAGCCTAGATTCCAGAGTCGGCTCCTCAGAGAGCCATTTAGCTACATACTGTAGTTGACTTGCTATATAATAAACTTCATAGTTTGATAGTTTAATGCCCCCTTTCTTATGAGTTCTGCAGCTTCCATAGGGCCACTCTGTTCCTTGTCCCATGCTAAAGGAATTCCCTGCATATGCTGTCCAACCTGGTGAAGAGTCGTCTGGGTATCAGGTATGGGATGTTCGCAAAATAATGCAACAGTCTTGGCAGTACCACCATTTTGAGCATTGCGCCCCGTTCCATCATCGCCAGGGGGAGCTTCACCCAGAACTTCATACTGTTTTCAATGTTCTTAATGGCTTTCTCAGTATTGTGTCTATACGCTGCTTCCACTGTGTGATATATGTCTACCCCAAGATATCGGAACGTGTTAACCTCCCATGGAATCTGCAGGACCGGTAACTGTTCTAACGGGATCCCTCTATATCTGCCCAATGGAAATACACACAAGACTTTTTGGGGTTCACAGCTATGCCTGAAAGCTTTGCGAAGCGCTCCATCACTTCCAGGACATATTGGAGGTTCTCTTCCGGGTATCGTAAATACAACAACATATCAGCGTATAAGGAGATTAGGTGCGGCTCTCCCTTTATGGCGATGCCAATTACATTGTACTGTTGCCTCAAGTATATTGCCAAGGGCTCTAAGGCCAAAATATATAGCACGGGGGACCACGGGCATCCCTGCCTGGTGCCTCTACTGAGTTGCCATCTTTCTGATATCATCGCTCCTGTCCTAACCCTGGCCAGCGGTGCGCTATACAGTAGCCTAGCCCATTTGAGGTACCCGGGCCCTATGCCGTAATTAGTCAGGGCTGCAATCAGCCATGGCCATTTGACCGAGTCAAAGGCCTTTATTGCATCAAGCAATACTATCACAATCTCACCCACGTCTCCGTTTGCATGTTCTATGACTCGGTGGAGTCGCCTGAGGTGGTTGGATATATTCCTATTGGGGACATAGCCGGTCTGATCTGGGTGTATTAATTTGATGACCCTCCTCATTCTGTTTGCCAAGACCGCTGTTAATATCTTACTATCCTGATTCAACATTGACAGGGGTCGTTTAGAGCCACAGTCGCGGCCAGGCTTATTGGATTTGGGAAGCGGTATAATAATCGCCTCTCTCAGGGACTCTGGCAGTTTCCCGGCTGCATATGCCTCATTTAGCATCTCTAGGAGCCGGGGGAGCACCTCGTCTTTATACGTTTTATAGAATTCGCTAGGGAGTCCATCGGTCCCCGGGGTCTTACTAGTGGGCAGCTGTCTCACCACCTCATCCAATTCCTCTAAGGTAATTGGTGCGTCGAGCTCCTCTCTCTCTTCCGCGCTAACCTGTGGCAATCCAATGTCCTCTAGGGTTTCACCTATTTCCTTACTGTTGCTTCCCTCTACGTCTCCATACAGGAGTCGGTAATAATCTTCAAATTCCTGGTTAACTCCCTCTTGGGTTTCTATTATGCGCCCATCTTCCTTTACTATCGTTCTGATTGTGGGTCTGGGAGACTCGCGTTTATATAGCCATGCCAGAACTCTCCCTGGTTTGTCCCCCCCTGCATGCTGTCTCTCTATGTACTTTTTATAGTTAAGGTTGCATAACCTTTCCCAGCATCCCACACATTTCTGTTGCAGCCTAAGCACTGCTTCATTGTCCTCTTTGGTGTGACCACCCCTCTTTAACGCTATTTCTAGCTCCGTTTCTGCTTCCTGTAGTTGAACCAGGATCCCTCCTTGTAGTCCTTTTTACTTAGCTATGATTACCCCTCTCACTACCACTTTGAAGGCCTCCCAAAGCGTGCCCGCTGACTCTACACTGCCACTGTGGATCTCGAAATAACTTATTATTTCTTCTCTCATGTCTTCCCTAAAAACATTATCTTTCAGCGCCTCTGCACGTAGGCGCCATGTCGTTATTTTTGCTCTCGGGGGTCGGTATTGCCACACTAGCATCAGCGGTGAGTGGTCAGACAAACACATAGTCCAGCCTTGTGTGTAGGTTCTGGGGGGCTGAATAATGTGAATATTGCCTGTCCTGCGAGTGGTGTGACCTCCATGCATCATCTAACCCAAAGTCCGCCAGCAGTGACTGCAATATCCTAGCAGCTGGAGTGGGTCTATCTATTTTGGCGTCCGATCTATCTATTTTTGGGTTTAGTACACAATTAGTCTCCTCCCCAAATCACTGCCCCTGCTAGGCTCGCACTGAGTTTGTTATATAGAGTTCTAAGGTATGTCGCTGTGTCCTGATTTGGGGCGTATGTGTTTTATAACACATATTTACTTGTTTTCCTCCAACCCCTTCAGTATGACCATCCTCCCATCTGACTCCACTGTAGATTGCAATAGCTGGAACGGGACATGCGGTGCCACCCAGGTAATTACCCCTCTGGCATAGGCTGAGTATGTTGAACCCACAACTGTCCCCCTCCCCTTCTTCTGGATCACTTCCAGCTTTTCTTACATTAAGTGAGTCTCTTGTAGCAAGGCTATGTCAATGTTCTGCCTGCGCAGATGCATCATAACCTTATTCCTCTTGAGATAGCTATTGAGCCTCCGAAAGTTCCAGGTAACAATTTTAAGGTCTCCCATGACATGTTAGATTCCCGCTCTCCCCTCCACAAATACGATCCCTTTCTTATTACGTGTAGGCTCGTTCCCCAACTTAAACTCAACTTAACTATACACACTCCAATGTCCCCAACCACCCTCCCACTCACCTCCCTTCCCAACCCCCTCTTCTCCCCCTCCCCTCCCACCCCTCTGCCCCAACAGACACTGCAAACCCCTCCCACCTCTGCCCTTACCCCTCCTGTTGCCCAGCTCCATCCCTGGATCTCAGGCACCCCTGCATCTAGCCCCTTTCCAGCAATTGCTGTACTCATGGCTCAGCAGGGAGATATCGGTCTAAAGGCAGTCCTACTACTCTAATTTCCGGGGGTAGGCTGTCTCCATCTCGTGACTCCTGTTACGTTCATTAAATTAAGCACTCTTATCGCTGCCCTTTCACATTTTGCAAGTTTATATTCTAGTCCCACTTGCTCCATTGTCATATGTTAATCTTCCTTCATAATATCTCGTCTAGCCGCGTCCTTGTTAGTGATTCTATTGTCTCCATTCCCGGCCCCCACCTCACATCTATTATCATAATCGCATCAGTCACTTATTGTATTTCTGCTGGGATTGCTCCTCCTCACGTTCTGGACAACCTTGTGCATCCAACCATGTAGCCACATTCTTCGGGGTATCAAAGTGCGCTTTGCCTTTGTGGAGGATTTTTAGCTTCGCAGGATACAAGAGCATGTATTTGAGGCCAGCTGTACGCAGTCTCCTTTTAATCGCCACATAACTATATCGCTGCCTTTGTATTTGCATGGTGTAATCCGGATATGCAGTGATGGTCGCCGACGCCCTTATTATCGTCCCTCCTTTCCGAAAAAAAACTCCAAGATCTTTTCTCTATCCCTATAGTTCAAAATGTTCACTATGACTGCTCTGGGGGGTGCTCCTTGTTGCGGTCTCCTCATCAAGGCCCTGTGTGCATGTTCAACTGCAAATCCTTGGGAGAGATTGCTAGCTCCTATTTCTTGTATTATCATGTTCTCCACATAGTTCGTGGGGTCTTTGCCTTCCTCCCTCTCCGGGAGTCCGACCACGCGTATGTTATTGCATCTTGCTCTTCCCTCAGCTTCCTCCGCTCGGTTCTCCAGGTTGGCCACCTGCTGTTTCAGTATGTGGACTTCTTTGGCAGTGCTTGCGCTAGTTTCCGTGTTGGTTTTCTCTGCACTTTCTAGGCCGCTCGTTCGTTCAGCAATCGCTCTCATGTCCTGCCTCAGCAGATTGACTTCCATTCCCACTGCATCTATTTTAGTTTCCAATGCCGTTCTCAAGTCTGCCATCGCTGTCCCCCACGAGGGCTTCAGTTCCGTGATTGCTGATAGGATTGCACTGTCCCCCCATGGTGACGCTGTGCCTGCAGGCGTGGCTGCCGTGCCCTGCGCTGGCGGGGGTTTACTGTGCCTTAGCAAAGATGTCCACCGTGGGCTGCTTGCCCTTAACTTTGCCTCCACTTACCTACATTCCGTTCACCCTGCTTGCTCAAGGGTGCGTGGTTCTTCCAGTTATTGTGAGTGTCAATGCCTCTCTGTATTAGTCTTTCCCAGGCTGTGTTTTAATACCTGGTTACAAGCTACTTTTCTTCTTTGCTGCTTCCACCCTTGATGCCACACGATGTGCCTCCACGTGCGCTTCCGCTTGTCCACTCCCTCAGCTCCTCCTGGCGGTGTTATTTGCAGTCATCCATCTACTGTGCCTTTCACTGGGTGCAGGTGGTACACCACTGCGCCCCCTTACATTTATCTCCTTTCCGGCAATCTCCTTGGCGTGAACGGTATGGGGGTACCTAGGAATCTGCCGTCTGCGCATCACCCAGTGTCTCTGCTGCCTACGTTGCAAGCAGCGCGCACCTGACCTGCTCTTTAATGCACACCGAAGTTCTGTTGTGCGTTTGTCAGTCCTCCTGCAGCTGCTCACTGGCTGCCTCAACATGCGGCAATGGCATTCAGATCACTTTGTCTTCGTTGTGCATGTGTACTGTGGACTCTTCAGCGCTTATTGTACCTTAGCTTGTTGCTACGCGCACCATAGCATTTCGTCTATGCCTGTCTTTTGTTGGCAGCATGTGGTAAGCATGTAAATGGCCTGTGTGTCCCCTCTCACCTGGCCCTTATTGTTCTCAAGAGTTGCCACTTCCGTTCCCAGCGCCGGGGGCGCGCACCTAGCTTAGTCCTCCCAGCATGTTCTCAAGCTTCAGAGAGCATCTGCCCGGTCTCCTGCAAATGCGCATCAATTGTTTGTTTTGCGAACACTCTCCTCGGGCCTCGCATCCAGCCCCCGCTCCCCAGTAATGTCCTGTACCGGCAATTAGTGTTTGTCATATAGCACGCCCACTGGCTGTGCGTCTGCGCCTCCCGGGCCTTGCCACCTTTAATATTAATGAGCCGCAGGCTCCAGACTCACCGCTACTCAGCTGATGACTCCGCCTGCCCGATGCACCCCGCAAAGCTTCTGTTGGGCAGACCGTCTTGCCGTCACTGGGGGCCGGTCCCTCTGTCTTCAATGCCGGGCCGGTCTCCGCTCACACAGCATCCGCTCAGTGCGCACCCCAACAAGCCTCTGTGTGCCCGATCGGTCATGCCGATCAGGCTATCTCGCCAGCCGCGTTCCACGGGGATACATGCCCCGCTTTCCTTGTCTGCTCGGGGGCCGGCACTCCATCGCTGCCACAGCTGATCGCATTTACCCGGCGGCTCGCTGGCTGTCCTCTGCCCTTTCAGCAGCACACTCCTTCACTGCTCTCGCCTCCGTCCAGGGTCCCTTTGTCTCGGGTTGCCACCATCTTGTTGCCACGGCTCGCGACCCGAGATACAAAGCGTCTTATCTCTGCTTATCTTGTCACGATTCGCTCGCTGATGGTGACTTTCTGGTCTCTCCTGCTTCACGCACTTTTGGTGCTGTTTTAGGACTTCAGTTTTAAGTCTGGCAGCGTACGCTTCCTCGGATTATCTGACGGATCACAGACCCTTCTGGAGTTGCAGCCTACTCCATGGCTGCCTGGCCATGCCCCCCCAGCCATGCGATAAGGTTAGAGCTGCAGCGGCGAGCAGTAAAATATCCAGCAGTGTGCTATTTGAGTTTGGTGAACAATGCAAACATCCCATACCAGAAAGCTCCCAAATACTGTGCTTTCAAACACTGCATCGCTTAACTGAAATAGAGCGCTGTAAACTACCATGTAGATATTTAAACATTCTCACACACATTTTGCAAAAATACCAGCTGGCAGTAAACCTGCCTGCAGCTAAATAAGCATGTTTTGTTTTAAAATATCTGTTTGCTGCTGTTGAATAAAAATACATAGTTCTAGATTCTAGACTATACTTTACATAAACTGACTTGCATATTGCCCTGCCCATAGAAAAATACACGTATTTTGCTTATCCTGCACATTAAATAGCTGGTCTAAAAACTCTTGGAATGCAACAAACATAAATTGCATATTGCAAAAATACAGGCTCGAAGTTAATCCTGCATGCAGCTAAAGAATAAGCATGTTTTGTTTTAAAATATCTTTGCACATTAAAATAAAAATACACTGGGCTAGATTCTAGAGCATACTTTAAATACTTTGACTTACATATTGCCCTGCCCAAAGAATGATGTCTGGATTTTGCTTGTCCTGCATATTAAATAGCTGATCTAAAAACACTTGGAACTGCAGCGTCACATATCGCCTTGAGCATTCTTCATAGCGCTAGAAATACTCTTCTCTAACTTTAAATATTTTATGCTTTAAAACATAGCACGCCTGGTCAGAAAAACAGTTATTTAGTTTCAAGCCTGCATAAAATGAATTCGCTTTTAAAAGTAAAATGCCTCTTTCAGCACCTGACTATAGATGTCCTAGGGTCTACAGTTCAGCCGTGGCTTGCAATTGTCCCGAAATCCATACGATGTTCTGGCAGGCTTCCAAAGCATGGGTTTTAAAGAAATCCAACCCCCTTATGAGAACAGCCCCCATCCTACATATGACAATATTCCACATGCAGGCTGCTGGGCCCTTTGAATGGCCCATTAGTCATGGATAATTTACCATGAATGGCCTGAATGGCTGCCGATTAGACACACCACCTGCATGATAGCTTGCTCTTGCTCTTGATTACAATATCCTCGAGGATCCTGTTACTTTACAATCAATGGGGCCATGCAGATACAATTTAGTCACACCGGGCACATGCCAGCGCTTGATTACAATAGCCTCTGGGTTTCATTGCATGGTTTGATCATTCTGAAGTGGCTTCTTATCATTTGTAATAAACAGAGAAACCGAAATAGCTGAGTCAGATAGCCGTGCCTTGTGTGACTTACACAGCTTCATAAAAGGCCAGCTGCAGATGTGTCACCACGAACATTGTGATTTGTAGCACAGCCAGAATGATCGTATCAGTGCACCCAGCATTTTTTGCATGCTCTGGTCTGTGTAGTCTGGAACCCTGGAATTAGATCTTTACTTTTCATTTTGTCATACTTTATAAACTATATATTCACAAATTTTAATAAATAGCGCAGCTTTTGGCATTACATGATCACAAGGAGTCTGGACATGCCCAAACATGCCAGTGCATTCCCCAGCAAAAATTGTTATGTTACATGGCATTTATATAGCACTCTATAGATCATTGGTATGATCTCAAAGCGCTGGTAGGTTGAACACCCTCAATAACCGCATTTCTGGTCAGTAGAGAGAGATGGTGTCATAGGGTGCGTGGGTGCACCGGTTATGTGTGCAGATGATGTAATTGCCAGATGGTAGCTGCATATAGCATTGGGTGTGGTGCTGATGAGATCAGTTGGATGTGTGCAGACTGGTGGGTGGACATCCAGACAGGGTTCTGGCTGCGTTAGGCCTGAAGGACGCTTGTGTGAGCAACTAGGCCAGAATGTCATGGGATATCTGCATTTTAGTAGGGTGATGAGTTGTTCATGGGGTAGTGTTCGTATGTGGACAGCTATGCCGAATTTATCAGGGGTATAACTGTGTTCTAGTTGTGTGATGGTGTATAGTAGAGAGTAAGCATAGTGATGTGATAGGATATGATGGTTCGTCTATAAAGCGACCGAGACCAGGCAAATGAACAGGATGGCAGGGAACACAGCGACACACGGACACACATTGACAGGGGGCTGGGGTTACAGCGACAGGAGGGGGGGGCATATGGATATATATAGCAACAGCATGGGGAACAAGAAAGCAGGGTACACAGTGACACACGGGCATGGTGGGCACACACAGCGACAAGAGGGTTGGTTAATACATTGGGATACATAGCAACATCATGGGAACAGGATGGCAGGGAACACAGCGACACACGGACACAGTGACGGGGGGGTTGGGCGTACGACGATAGGAGGGGGGACATGGGGATATACAACAGCATGGGGAACAGGAAAGCTAGGTACAGAGACACATGCACAGTGGGTACACACAGGAACTAGGGGTAGGGTAATTCCATCCATCCATTCCTTCCATGAATCCGTACATTCATTCCATTAGTGCATCCATCCATTGCTTCCTTGCTTCCATTTCTTCCATTCCATCCTTTCCATCCATTCATTCCATCCATTCCGTATACATACATTTCATCCATTCATTCATTCCACATACATCCATGTCATCCATTCCATCCATTCCACATGCGTCCACCCATTCATCCATTCTATCTGTCTTTTCCATCCGTCCATTCCGTCCGTCCATCCATTTCATCCATCCTTCCATTCCATCCATTCCGTCAGTCCATCCATTTCATCCATCCTTCCATCCATCCCTTCTAGTCATTACATCCATCCATTAATTCAATTGATCCATCTATTCATTCCATCAGTGTATCCATTCCATCCATCATGTCTTCCTTTCCATCCATTCCGTTCATACATCCATTCATTCCAGCCACCCATTCCTTTCCATCCCATCCATCCAGTCCATCTAGTCCGTCACTTTCATCCAGTCCATCACTTCCATCCATCCAATCTTTTCCATCCATCTAGTCCATCTATTTGATCCTTTTCATCCATCACTTCCATAACTTCCATCCTGTCCATCCATCCTTTCCATCCTTTCTTTTCCATCCATGTAGTCCATCTATTCGATCCTTCACTTCCATCACTTCCATTCCTTTCATCCATCCATTCCTTCCATCCATTTATTCATGCATTACTTCCATTCCTTCCATTCAATTATTTGTACATTTGTTAATGATTTGTGTTGTTGTTAGCCCTTTCTATAAATGCATATTATTTTGACATCCATTTTAAAAAAATATCTAAAATGTTTGAAACATTTGTATATGAAAATGGATTATCATTTTGATCAAAACACATTTTGATCAAAACATCGATATAAAAATAATTCTGATATCATTTAGATATAAAAAAGTGATATCAAAAGTGATATAAAAAACATTAATTATGATATAACAAAATGAACGATATAATTTATAGATCTAAATGATTTTGATATCAAAAATGTTTAATATCAAAACATGTTGGTATAAAAAAATCTCAAAATCGTGATAGAATCAAATAAATGGTGATATAAAAAATATCCCCTACAATTTTGATATCACATTTATATGAAAAAATTACAGTATTAAAAAATATCTGCTATAATTTATCTGACTTTTTATTTTTGATATATAAAAATATAAATTTTATATAAAATCTGTTGTACAATTATATCAAATCTATATAAAATGATGTCATGAAGCTCCCGCCCATTCCCGCATCATCGCTGTGTCACCAACACTCGCAGTCTAACTCACTATGCCCTCGACCAAGCAACGGGGCACACGCGCTCTCCCATATTAAAAACATTTTGATATACACTTTACATCATTTTGATATCAAACTTTATATCAAACCATATCAACACATTTTATATATCTGTTTATATAAAACTGATATCAAATCGATATAAAATTTGATACTGAAACATTTTTTATCTAACAATTGATATCTAAGGCCATATCAAAAAGAAATCAACCCCATATCAAAAAGGGGTGAGGATAAGGACAACCAGGGGGCGTTGCCACCTGTCACAAATGTGACATTTGGAGAAAAGTGGCCCCCTATAACTACTTATGTGCACCAGCATCTTGTGAACTGGTAGAGGGCATCCATTACCTTAATAAATCTATGCAGGGAAACTTTCACGTGGAAGTCTGTGATTTTTAAAAACATGTCCCTAAATCTATGCAGAACTGTTACCATCCACCTGTGGCTTATTGAATATTCTAAGTGAATATTCTGTAACAGCGCCACGATGCCCCAGGGCTGCCTGCGCAATATATAAATTCAAATAAATTTGTGTTTGGTAAGTACATTTGGATTTAATAGACACGTGGATTTATCAGCTTTGATCCTCTTTGCCTGTTCCTCGTCTATGTAAGTGGAGAAAGGTGGCTCTTTATTTTATGAAAGATCTCCCATTGCATTTCCTATGGAGGTCGTTTTTTTTATTTTAGTAAACGTGCTCACAGTCCGTGTTTTGTGTTTGCAGCAGGAACGTGTATACCTGAGCATTAATAGAGATTGCATCATTGGGGGCAGGGTGTAACATCACCTCATTCCCCATTTAAGGACCTCGCTGTGCCCCTATTAATTCTGGTTGGGGGAATTGCTACCATCTGTGCCAGTCCACCACCAGAGATGTTATTAAATATTAAGTGCCTCCCATTGCTATTGTATGCCCACCAATTCATTTATTTTTAGTATTTCATGGTAATTGTATACAAGTAATCAGAACTGCATCACCAATCACCAGGGGAAGTAGCAGACACGGTTTGCAGTGTGTCTTGTTCTAGAAACACAATGTTACTATTACTTAATCAGGAACATGCTTGATAAATTACCCTTTCCCAGATGCAGGCATTTAAAGAGTACCAGCGCTGCATAGGGTTAAAAATGAGTAATTTATTCAAAATAAGGTTTGTTTTTTCAACTCTGGTTTATCGTTTGCTCAATTCTCTCCCTTTAAGGCAGAAAAGTGGTTACTTTTCTAAGATACCAAGGTCATCTCTAAATGTTAACACTGGTAGCTCGAGTGAGTGATCAAGAAAACCTACTTTAGTTACTCATAATTAAGTGGATGCATGCATGTGAAAGTATTGCTGTGTAAGCAAATCTTTTGGGCGACCACAAATAGATGTATCTGTTGTAGAAATGTTGGTATTTTCTTTAGGGGGCACCTGCAGCAGCTTGTGCTATGCTTTTTATCCATCTATCAAGTGCATTGAGCACTTTTATTCAAATGTTTAATGTTCTAAAAAGGTTGTGGTCCCAAAGAAAGTGGTGATTCACTGTTGAAGTTCTAGTTTATCTCACACAGCGTCGTGATTGCAACTTTTGTCTGTTATAAGTAAGAATAAGATGATTTTTTTTTTAAATAATTCCATTTAGTTAATGCTAATGACAGCAATTCATGAGTTCCCAAACCGTACACGCAGACTAAATGGCCTTCTTTCTGTGCCCTCCACTCAGGCCTTACTGAACACTCAAAGCAAACTGAGGACCTTGGTTCCCAACTTCACGTTCAACCTAGGCTTTTCTGGGAAATTCTATCATACAGGTAAGGCATTATTTTAAAGCACAATTTTTCAACCAAATCAGTTGTCATATATTGTTTGACGCATACAGAACAGAGCTGGACAGGCATCCATCACAGGATGGTTAACAACTAATTGCAATGTTACTGGCACACCGATCCATTTACAGCATCTCCATGTACTAGCCATCCTTAGTACTGGGTAATGTGTGGTGTGATAGGATAATGTTATCCATGTAAGGAAAAATTATGAGAAAGGGGAAATCTAGGGTTGTAGGTGAATTTGTGGCATGTGTGATACGACTGAAATGGAATATATATATATATATATATATATGCTTGTGGATCTGCTTAGATCGCATGCCATGCATAGGCTGACCTCTAGTGGTAGTCAGAGTATTACATTATTTGTTTTTGAAATTCAAAAAAAGGGACGTCAACTGAGCCTGGCAGTAACACTATCCCTATTTTGACGTCGACTGTACCCATGGTCCTTTACGCGTCTAGGTCCCTCAAATTGTTTTTTTTCCCACCATCATAGTCAGAGGCAAGTTGCAGAGTACCTTCTTTCTGGCTAATGCCTTTGATTATTCAAATTTAAATGTAGACTTCTTTCTTTCCTTTTCACAGCAGTTCCACCGCAAGATCTTCGGCGACGGCTTTCAGGGATGGATTCATCATCGAGGACTACTTGTACCGTCTCGACGAACTTTGACTGGGGCCTCCCTAGGCCTCGGGCCTTCACAGTGGGGGAAGGTCATAACTTTCTTTCCTTTACAGAATGCCCGTTTCCCTATTCTTCCTTTTCCATCCGCGAGCTGCCATCTTTCTGTATTATGGAAAACACACCCTTTAAATTTTGCCCTTTCTGTAACCCAAAGAGGCGTGTTTAATAAATGCCGATTTCTAGGACAAAATTCTCAACGCTATTCTAACTATAGTCAGGGAGGACATAAGTCATCTCGGGGTTCCTCGCAGGGGCAGGGATCCCAGCAGAATTTTAAAAGGGGTCACTAAAGGTCTGGCAATAAAGGCAGAGCCTCCTTAACCAGAGGCTCCACCCCCCAAAAGCGATAACGACCCGGTCCAGGTCTCTTCCCATGCCTCTCCATTAGGAGGTTGCATTTCTCGATTTACCCACGCCTGGGAAGGGATCATCTAAGAGAAGTCGGTACTACTCACGGTTGCGGGAGGCTATTCTATAGAGATAATACAGAGACCATCAAACCACCCGCCAAGACGGACACAATCAACGCAGGAGGAACAACGTATTCTACTAGAAGAGGTCAAAACACTTCTGAAAATTGACGCTGTTTTCCAATTGGGGTTTACACAAGGACTCTCACAAAGTGTGTAACCTCTGTCTCCCCAGGGACCACCTGAAAAACATTGCAAGTTTTGCAAACTATTTGGACCCAAGGCATTTAAGGACCGTAAGACAAAGCGCTGGGCCCATTATGCCATGCAGACCACTATGGACGTGGAGGGGCACCCAGCCATGCCGGCGTCCTAAGTGATGCCGAGGGGGATCGGGACCAAACGGTTTCCTGCTTGCGCGCCCCCGACTACATCAGGCAGGCCAGCGGTTCTGCTACGGAGACGAGACCCGGCGGCTCAAGCACCAATACTGCACGCCACACAAAGCACACCCTCCACGACCGACAGTCGACCACTTCATCAACCGTTGCGTCACTGTGTCGAGGGGAAGGTCCTCAACATCCCTGTCCTCTATGCCATCGCGCTCGCTGCATGACAGGCCCCCAAAACACACATTGAAGTCTGTTCCCGACACTGCGAATAAACCCGACAAACTCTCGGATACTGGAGAATGTGCATCGGAAGACACTTCGATAGCCCTTTCCAAAAGCTCCAAAATGAGAGATCTTATTATAAAATATGTCTAAGTCCAAGGTGTCGAAGAATTCAAAATCTAAGATGCCCCTAGTCTCTGAATCCTCCATATCAAAATCTCAGGACCCCTCTCTCTCCAGGACACCCTTTCAGGGGCAATGCATCATAAACAACCCTCTACATCAGAGAGCATCTCTACCCCAGTTCCCTCAGGTTTTCCAAGCTCCTCCCATGGACCCCTGAAAAACTTGACAAATAATGTCATGCTTTGTGATCAACTGTTCAACCTCAAGGGGCCCTCACAAGGGGAGGTAGCTAAAGACCAACCTGCTGCCAAGAAACCACAATTAGACACTGACTAGCACAGCAGCACCTTGCAGTACACTTCCCAGGATCTCTATTATATTGACACTTCAGACTCTCAAGATCCTGATTCACTAGGGGGCCAACAGGAACCTATATGATACAGACCAGTATTATGACGATGACGTCTACATCATACAATCTCCAGACCACCATGACCAACCCCTGGCTGACTCCCCTGTGGATAATCGGCTACAGTACAATGAGCTCTTCCTAAAGGCAGCCAAACATTTCAAGATTGATACACAAGAGGCACAGGTTGATAAGGAATTTGTAGGAGGCATCCTAGGGCATAACAAGTCTGGAGCACAGTTTATTCCACTCCTGCAATCCATCCACAGGCACATTCAGCATTGTCTTTGCACCCCAAACCTTACGAGGGAAGTTAATACTGTATTGAAAATACATTTCAGGCCAGCCCCTCCAACCCCTTCTACATCAGGTGTCCATTAAATCCTGTCTTTCTCGTAACCATCACCACAAGAAAGAGGGCGGGCATGCCCTTGGCCTCTGCTGAGGCCTCTCCTGATAAGGGGAGCACAAAGATATATACACTGATAAGAAAAGTAGCTTCCTCCGCTGCATACGAAGTAAGAATCGCTAATAACACCACTCTCTTGGTGATTTACAACTGCCATAAATGGGATGAAATGCTACAACAAATCGACTCTGTCCCAGAGCTTTTTAATTCACAGCTCCTGAACACAGTGGCTGAAGGTAAGCAGGTGGCCAACTGCATCCTGAAAAATAATCTGGACGCAGAAGATAATCCAGGCCGTATAGTAGCAGAGGGGACTCTTATTCAGAGCCATGCATGGTTAAGACAATCCGGCTTTAAGCTGGAAACTGAAGCCGCCCTATTCAATATGCCAATTGAACAAATGCCTTATTTGAGAAAGCAGTTGAGTATGCACTGAAAAATGCTAAAGGAGAGTACGACACCCTTCAGTCCCAGGGACAGCTAACTAACAAACCCTTTGTTCAAAGAGGTGCGTTTAATACATGCCGATTTCTAGACCAAAATTCTCAACGCTCTAACTATAGTCGGGGAGGACAAACGCCTTCTTGGGGTTCCTCGCAGGGACAGGCATCTCAGCAGAATTTTCAGAGGGGCCCCTGAAAGTCTAGGCATAGAGGCAGAGCCTCCTTAACCAGAGCAATCGTGACCCGCTCCAGGTCCCTTGCCATGCCTCTCCAGTAGGAGGTCACATTTCTCAATTTACTCATGCATAGGAAGGGATCACCTAAGACAAGTGGGTACTATCTACCATGGCGGGAGGCTATTGTATAGAGCTCCTACAGAGACCATCAAACCACCCGCCCAGACACACAATTAACGCAGGAGGAACAACGCATTCTACTAGAAGAGATCAAAGCACTACTGAAAATGGACACTATTTTCCAAATGGGGTTTTCAATCGACGAGAAGACACCAAGCCTTGCTCCAAGCCAAACGGAGCAGTTCCTAGGGTTCTAACATAAAAACAAGAGAGGGTTTAGTCTTTCCCTCAAACGAAAGAGTTCAGAACATGCTGCTGTAAATACCTCACTAGCTTGCTGGTCGCAAAATAACTGTATGCAAGGCAGTGCACCTGCTACGGATGATGGCTTTGTGCGTTTGCCTAGTTCCATACTCGCGACTGCACATGCGCCCAATGAAGGAGTGGTTAGCAAAAAAGTGGTCTCAGCCAAGCGGTCAGTGGGATGAACTAGTGGTTGTTTCGATAACCCTAGTACAAGTGCTACGCTGGTGGTCCAAGGAAAATCTCTTAAAGGGAAATCCATTTCAAAATCTTCCAGTTCAAGCGATTCTCAGAACAGATGCCTCTCTCCATATGAGGAGCCCATTACCTCCCCCACACAGCGCATGGCCTGTGCCACAGATCACAGCCCAAAAATCACATCAACTTTTTGGAGCTACTAGCTGTACTCCAAGCCTTTCAGCTGCATCTAGCAGGTCAGACAGTGCAAGTCCTCAGACAGCACAACTGCCATGTTTTGCATAAACAAGCCATGAGGCGCACACTCTCCAAGTCTGTTCAGGCTATACCAAAAAATGTGGAAGTGGGCACTCAAGAAGAACTTGTTCCTAGTCTCTCAACATGTTCCAGGGGAACTCGGTTCTCTAGCAGACACTCAACAGAGAAATTGTAGACAGTCTTCTCCCTGTGGAGGTATCCGCCTTTAGACTTGTTCGCCACAAACCTAAACACACAATGGCCAGACCTCGCATCCAGGTTTCTCCAACCACAGTCCAAGGGGAACGCCCTGTGGATGAGCTGGTCAGGGAAATGTTCTTGCGCATTTCCCCCAGCACCACTCCTGAGCAGGATAGTGAATAAGATTCACCAGGAACAAGCCATGCTAATCCTGATATCACCCATGTGGACAGGACAACCATGGTTTCCACATTTGCTCAAACTGGCCATGTACAACCCAAGCAAACTCCTATGCCCCTACAACATGCTGTGACAGCACGGGAGGGTGTGGGGGGTGAGGGGACTACACATCCACATTCTCAGTTTATGAACTTGGCAGCCTGGCTCCTGAATTCATAGAGTTTGGACACTTAAAACGACCTCAAAGGTGTATGGATATCCTCAAGGAGGCACGCAAACTCAACACCAGGCACTGCTATTTCCACAAATGGAAAAGATTTGTGATATGATGCCAATCAAAACATCTAAATCCAATTGAATGTACCACATCAAACATTCTTCACTACATGCTCTACTTACTAGACTCTGTTTTGGTATTTAACTCCATCAAGGTTCACCTAGCGGCTCTGTCCGCATACCCCACTTCACAGAACAAGGTGTCCTGGTGGATGGTTTATTTTATTAAGGCTTTCATGAAGGGAGTAAAGAGACTTCACCCTCCAATTTCCAACCCGTTCCAGGTTCGGATCTTAATGTTGTACTCTCAAAGCTCATGGGTCCCCCCCCTTTGAGCCGATGCACAAATCCAGCCTCAAACACCTAACTCACAAGACTGCTTTCTTAGTAGCCATCACCCCCATAAAACAGGTCAGTGTCCTACAAGCACTATCAATGCAAGTCCCTTTCTTTGTTATCCCGGTACTTAGAGCACACCCTAGGTTTTCAACCATGTTAACCAGGCCATTGAACTACCCTCTTTTTTTCAAAATCCACCCAACTCAGCTGAGAGGAAACTCCATACACTGGATGTAAGGAGGGCAGTTTTGTACTATGTAAACAAGACAAAACCGCAAAGGAAGACAGATCAACTTGTTGTCTCCATGCTGTCAGAGAGGGTGATCACATTTCAAAGAACGCCATCTTTAAATGCATAGGTAAGTGCATACAGCTCTGCTATTCTCGATCTAAGCAAACCCTTCCTTTCACAGCAAGAGCTCACTCTACCAGAGGTACATGAGCTAATTTGGCATTTATTGCAAACGTCCCATTTGCAAAGCAGCTTTTTGGAGTTCCATACATACCTTTACTCAGCATTATTGCATTGACACACATTCTAAAGCAGATTCACAGGTGGGACAAGCAGTGCTAAAACATCTATTTGCCGCTGCATTGTTTCACAACCCACCTCCTTCTGGAGATACATCTCGCTAGTCTATGCATAGCATGTGATCTAATCAGGTCCACAAGCCTCATAAGGGATACATTACTCACCATAATCGTATTTCTGTTGCTTGTATCTGCTTCGATTCACATGCACCCACTCTTCCTCCCCTCTTGGAGTAGAAGGTGCATAGATGTATTTCTGGCTTTATCCCTTCTTATCTGCTTTATTCCATCTGTACTCACGCTACACTTCATGCTACCTCATGTCAGAAACAAAACAATCTGAGGGACCTAGTATTACTGACGCACCCAGTCGACGTTCCTTTTCGAGTTTTGAAAACAAATAATGTAATACTCCATGACTACCACTAGATGTTGGCCTATGCATAGCATGTGAATCTAAACAGCGATGATGTACAAGTGAGGGGTAGTTCTGTTCACTCTGTGCTAACCATTGAGGTGTTATGGTGGTGTGGACTTTCGCTGCCCGGACACAATAAGGTCAACCCGAACCTTAGTCTGCATTGGATGAATTGGGTTGGGTACCAGAGTATGGCACTGGTCCCAAATAATATACAACGCAATGCTGAACGAGGAAAGTTCATAACGTGCCTTAATTGTAAATGTGCCCCTAAATTGACAAGTGTTTCGACCAATTGTGGTCTTTATCTAAAATGGGCACTGGTTCTAGATTGTTCACAAAAATTCAACATAAATTATATTGAACAGGAGGGGCGTGGCTTGGACAGCCACGGAATAGGCTGTGAGCCCTGTGTGCTCCGTGATCCAACATCCTGATCCGTTCAACAAACGCATGTATTTCACTTGAATCTGGAAGCAAAACACACACATGCGTGTGGGAAGGTGCCGGGAAGAATGTGAGCAGATGAGCGGCTCGCGGGAGACTGGAGAACAGCCGAACGGACACATGGTATCCTGGGGAGAGGCCACGGACGAAAACACCAAAATGGCGGCGCTTCCAGAGAACAAAGGGATCTAGCAGGGCGCGGCAGCGAAACTAAACTGCCGGCCCTCTGATGCAGTCACTGTATCGGACGACGGCCACGGATCAAAGTAAAGACATTTGCAGCCGCACCCGGCAGCTGACATGGCTAAGACATGAGAGTGTGTAACACACTATTACCAGAACATACCGTGGTCTGGCACAACCTACATGTGACGAGGCCATTGCAAAGGAGGTGAGCAGCTGTTGAGTTCTGTGTGGCACCTTGGAGTACGTTGATGGCACATGATGACTGTGTGCAGCAGAATACATGGGAGAAGACAGCCCATTTGAATACACTGCCGCGCTCCACGACACAACGTAACCCGCTGCAACTAGCACCCTAGGGTTTGAGGGACCAGAGCACGACACATCAGCATCGCAGTGTGGGGACCAGATACGATAGAGAATCGCGAGATGTCTGTGAAAGGACAGAGAGCCAAATCCAAACAATCCACAATGGAGGTCTTTGCGAAAACACAGCGAACCCCCACGGCAGCGGTGGAAAAGCACGGGCGCGGCCTCAGCTGACGGTGCCGCAGAAGGAGATAACCGTCATGTCCTGGCGGCCATAACGGATTTGAGCACCAAATGGGGCACAGCGATGGCTGACTTGCGGACGGCCCTGGAAAATAAAATTGACGCTGTGGGAATTGAAGTTACTCTGCTGCGTCAAGATGTCCGTGCGTTGGCGGAGAGAACAAGGGCCTGGAAAGCACAGTGAAAGGCAACACGGAGGTCAGCACGAGCAATGCAAAGGAGGTCCATGTGCTAAAACAGCAGGTCGCCAACCTTGAAAATCGAGTGGAGGAGGCGGAAGGAAGAGCGAGGAGGAAAAGCATACGTGTGGTCGGCCTGCCCGAAGGGGAGGAAGGCCTGGACCCCACGGACTATGTAGAACACATGATCCTCCAGGGGATAGGAGCAGAAAAACTCACAGGGGTTTACTGTTGAGCGGGCCCATCGGGCCTTGACAAGGAGACCACTACCTGGAGCTCCGCCGAGGCCAATAATCGCAAAGATCCTAAACTACAAAGACAGGGAGAAGATCCTGGAATATTTCCGTAAGGGCGGGACAATTGAGAGAGCATCCGCCAATATCACGGCGTACCCAGATTATATGATGCTGATGCAGAGGCAGCGGTATAGTTACGTGGCCGTCAAGAGGAGGCTACGTGCTGCGGGCATCAAATATATGCTTCTGTACCCGGCGAGGCTAAAGGTGCTGCATAAGAGCAAGGTGCTTTTTTTCGACACCCCGGAGGAGGCGGCGTCGTGGCTGGACCTGCAGGGCTGCCCGGAACAGGAGGCTGACTAAGATCGAGCGTGACAAGTGAGGAGTCGGTGCCATGGACATTAAGGGGATAAGTGGGAAGGTGGACTTGTTTCGGGAACACAGGAGATTTAGGTGAATTTGTAGCTTTTGGACCTTGTGCTCTGGCTGGACTGGAATATAGAGTGTCAACTGCATGCTGGAACTGAATAGCATTAACATCATGCGTGATAGTATGGGTAGTAGGAGCAATGGGATGGTAGCAACCTACCCCCGAGATTCGGTAGTTAAGTAGCCATTAGGGCGAATTTACCTTGCTGAGCCCTGAGTATAGACTTACTAGGCAGGGCTAGATGTGGGGATGCCTGAGATCCATGGATGGAGCTGGGCAATGGTTGGGGAGGGTGTTGTTGGGTGTGGGTGGGGGGGAGGAGGGGAAGGGTGTGGTGTATATAGTTTTGGGGAGTTTTAGTTTGAGTTTGTGTGTGAGACTACAGGGAAATGACGAACAAATCAATGACATCGGGTAATCTCAGAATTGTGAGCTCGAATGTGCGGGGCCTTAATAGCTATCTGAAACGTAACAAGGTGATGATGTACCTAAAGAGGATGCGGATTGACATAGCTCTGCTACAAGAAACCCACCTCACCAAAGAGAAGTTGGAGGTGATCAGGAGGAAATGGAGAGGTATGGTCATGGGGGACACATATTTGGCATATGCAAGAGGGGTGATTACATGGGTGGCACTGCATGTACCATTTCAGCTGCTTAGCTCGACAGTAGACCCGGAAGGCAGAATGGTGGGGCTGGCGGGACTCCTGGAGAACAGAGAAGTGAATATCATAAATTTGTATGCCCCTAACCATGATACAGCGGGATATATTAGGTCTTTATATGGTAAAATCAGCCCCCTGGCGGGTGGCGCGTTGGTGTGGGGAGGGGACTTTAATTGCCCTCTGAACCCCAGGATCGATAGGTCAGATGACAAGTTAGAAAAGCCGGCGCCGGCAGCTAGGGTGCTGAGGACACTGTTGATGGACCTCGGCCTAGAGGATGTGTGGAGAAGGCTACACCCAACGAATAGGCAATACTCGCACTATGCAGCGCCACACGACCTGCACACAAGGCTAGATTACGTGTTCGCATCTGCTGAGATAGTGGGAGAAATGGTAGGGGCGGAATACAAAGCCCGGGTACTCTCCGACCATTCGCCTTTGGTCATAGAGTAGCAAAATCAACCCCCCAGGGCACGGATCCCGACGTGGAGGCTCAGGACTGAGGCTCTACAGGATGCGGGCTTCCGAGAGGATTTGAGGGAGGCCATCGAGGAATACTTTGAAATTAATACGGGCAGTGTAAGTTCGGTGGAGACAGTATGGGAGGCATTCAAGGTGGTGGTGCGGGGAGTAGCAATATCTAAATCCAAAGGGCTCCAAGGGGGTATTGAGCGGGAACTGCAAGAGACGGAAAGAGAGCTAGAGGACCTGATACGAAATGAGGGGACCACCCGTGCGAACAGGGCTTAAAATAATGGACTTACAGCTAGCTTGTAGTGAACTCTGGGACAGATTGTGCAAACTGAACTATAAGAAATACACAGAGAGGCTGCATGCTGGGGGGGATAAGCCGGGTAGGTTATTGGCTTGGTTGTACAAGAATAAGACTCCCCGCTCGGTGATCAGAGAGATCGGGGACGCAGAGGGTCAAATCCACAATACCCAGGAAGGGGTAAATGAGGTGTTCCTCAAGTATTGCAGACGATTATACGAGGACACAGGAGAGGACATGAGTCAAGATATACTAGATACGATAGAGGACATAGGGCTGCCCACCTTGGATGACCTAGAACGAGCGGACCTGGACGCCCCCATTACCGTGGACGAACTGGAGGCGGTGATCCAACACCTGCCCACATTTAAAGCGCCTGGGGCGGATGGGTTACCCAGCGAGTTTTATAAAACGTACAAGCAGGAGCTACTCCAGCCGCTGCTGGCCATGTTTAATGAAGCATATGAGCGGGGGGAACTGTCGGTGTCCCTCCGCGAGGCGGTGATCATTCCGCTCCTGAAACCAGCTAAACCAGACGCGGAATGTGGATCCTACAGGCCCTCGTCTATGCTCAATCAGGATAGTAAGATACTCACTGCAGTGCTAGCCAATAGGTTGAAGATGGTAATTGGCAAATTGATACACCCAGACCAAACGGGCTATGTCCCCGGTAGAAATATTGCAGATAACCACAGGAGGCTACACCATATTATTGACCAAACTGAGGGAGACTCGAGCGAGCTGGCTATCGTGTCGCTGGACGCGGTGAAAGCTTTTGATTCAGTGCGATGGCCATGGTTGAAGGTGACCCTGAAAGGATACGGGATGGGACCAGGATATATTAGATGGGTCCAGATGTTGTACAGTACCCCGACGGCGAGAGTCAAAACCGGAACCACAATCTCAAATAAATGGCAACTTGGCAGGGGTACCAGACAGATGCCCCTGGTCACCAATGTTATACATCCTGGCATTAGAGCCACTGGCAACAATACGGCAGGTGGGGATTCGCACGACGGGGAGCACACACCTGATATCATTGTATGCAGATGATGTGCTTCTTTACTTGCGCTACCCGGAGGAGAACCTGCAATATGTGTTGGAGGTGATGGGTCATTATGCCACCATCTCGGGCATATCGGTGAACCCCGGGAAGTCCAGTTTGTTCCCCCTGGGAAGGTACAAGGGCACCCCATTGGAGAGGCTGCCCGTCTTGCAGATACCCTGGCAGACCGTGATGTTCAGGTATCTGGGCGTAAATATCTTCCACAACATAGAGACAGAGCACAAACATAACACAGAGAAGCCGATGGAGGGAGTTAAGAATAGCATGGTGTTCTGGTCTAAATTACCCCTAGCCATGATGGGGAGAGCAGCTCTACTCAAAATGGTGGTCTTGCCCAGACTCTTGCACTTTTTTGTGAATGTCCCATACCTAATCCCCAAACGCTTTTTTGTGAAACTTCATGGTATGTGCAGGGGCTTCATATGGGGCAACTCCAGAAATAGGGTGGCCCTGTGAAAAACTACAGAATACATGCGATAAGGGGGGCATAAACCTACCGAATTTTGAGCTGTATTACATGGCAGGACAGTTGTTGTATGTGGCTAGGTGGTTGTCGGCAGAAGACTCGGCAGAAGCTAGGCTTTTGCAAGGTGAATCGGATCCTTACTTTTTGAGGGAGACAGTATGGCTGGGCAAGACTAAAATGGCGAAGATGGGGAGATTACTGAAGCTAGGCTGAGAAGTATGGCGCAGGACATGGAGAACGATGGGTGACCCAGATCCGCTTTCCCAGCAGGCCCCACTGGCGGTGCTATGCGGGGACGACTCCCAGTTGTTCGAAGCGGTCCGTAGGTACTGGGAACCAGTGGGATTGGCCACCCTTGGAGACCTATGGCAGGAGGGGGAGGCGTTGGGATTCCGGAAGCTGCAGGATGAGACAGGAGTGCATTGAGGCCAATTTATTACTTATACCAGGCTCATGAAAAAGGTGAGAGAGAGGTGGCCTGAGACTGTGCTAGAGGAAGAACCCGATGCTTCCCTAGAAACGATGTATGATGTCTCGGAGGGTGGGCATGAAATACCTAGGATATATGAGCTCCTGAGGGGGAAGACTGGGAAGGAGCTGCTCCAATTGAGGCATGACTGGGAGGAGGATGTGTGGGAACCCATGACAGAGGGACAGTGGGATAGAGCCCAAAGGTACCATAAAAAGGTGTCTCGGAATGCGAGACTCCAGCAGATCCAGCTGTATGTCACTCATAGAGCTTACCTGACTCCCAGTAGAATAGCTAGGTTTGGAGGCTCGGCTGTACAAAAATGCCCCAGGTGCGGGGAGGAGGAGGCAGGACTACTACACATGTTCTGGGCCTGCCCTGAAGTGCACAGATTCTGGGAGGAAATAAAGATGAAAATGGCTGGTGGGGGAGTGGTACTGGATGTAGGATCTACTTGGGCTTGCATGCTCGGGAGTTTCTCCAGGCCACGTCATTCGAAGCATATCAGTAAAATGAAGGACCTGGCCTATATTTTGGCTAAACGCAGAATCGCAATGTGCTGGAAAGCGGCCCACAGACCCAGAGTGGAGATATGGTGGGCGGACCTCTTGAGATGGGCGGAAGCAGAAACTGTGGTATTGTTTGAAGCTGTCACCAAGGGGGGGGAGGAGGAAGCGGGCCCCCTGATAGCCTGAAGGCAGCTGGTGACCTCAATGGCTAGCCCCCACCAGGTCAATCATGATACAGAAGACTCGGATGAGTCGACGAACATAGAGATTCACGAAAATGCTGATGTAGATAATGAGGCTGTGATGGCTCGAGTTTGTGGGGAGGGAGGGGGGAGGACGGGAAGCGACAATGCATAATGTGATGTTTTGATATTGATTATGTACGTCCTAAAAGTTACCATGGTTGACGTGTTTGTTATAAAATAATAACAATTGTTTAAAAAAAATATGATATTGAACAAAAGTATTACGAAAAATGCAACATCAAACATAACGCAACCATTGGCATGTAGAGGAATAGGGGAGGTTGGGACAGGGGAGGATCGAAAAGGGGGAGAGAAGAAAAGAAAGAGAAATTGGCCATAAGTAACTGAATTGTTCAAGATTACATCTTTCAAAGAGTGTCTCAAAACTGACTTGATGGTATGCATGCTCCTATGGGCAGCTGCCTTGGGTAAGTGTGCAAGGGAATGTGCATTAATGACTACTCATATCAAACAAGCGTGCCATGCTTTGAGCATGTAAGACGAAGTGTCGAAGGTACAATCACCTTGAAATATCTTTCCACTTTAGGCTGTGCGCTTTGGCAAAAATTTACCTTGTTTGTGTATGGAAAAATAAATGGGAAGTTGCTCAATAACTTTTAAAATTTCTAACAAATCTTAACGCAAATTTTTAGTCCTTAATCACTTTTGAAATTTCGGTAGAATCTGTTACTCGAATAAAAAGTTAACGATAGAATTGGGATAGGTGTGTATGTGTATATATATTTCTGATGTTTGTTAATCTGCTTAGAATCACATGCTGTGCATAGGTCCGACATCCAGTGGTCACTGCGGAGTATTGCATTTTGTTTTTCGTAGTCGAAAAGGGGATGTCGACAAGGCGTGTCTGTAACACTATCCCTATAGTGACGTGCGTTGTACCCACAATCCCTCACGCGTCGAGGTCCCTCAGATTGTTTTTTTCTGCCCAGCTACTGGTCGCCTTTATGCGGAGCTCCTCGAGAGACATTGCCAAATAGTTTCTTCGACCTTTGGTCGTTTGTTATTAATATCAATAACGTAGATCCCTCCCTCGACGCAGAGCCATTTCTCCGCCGAGCAAGATCTTCGACGGCCATACACAGTAGGGAGAGTGGGGTTTTGTGGTCTTTCTTTCTTTTCTTTAAGAATGCCTTTCTCTTCCCCTCCCTCTCTTTCGAGGTCGTTGTCACACTTACTACCCTCAGCTATGGAGAGGACGCCATTTAGGTTTTGCCCGCTTTGCAAGGGTAAATATACCTGGAAGGATAAGCACAAACGGTGCAACCGTTGCTTACCCCTCGATCACCAGGAGGACGGCTGTGCGGCCTGTAAATTACTAAAGCCCAAAACTCTAAAGGACCGCAGGGTCAAAAGGTGGGCGGCCTACGCCATGTCTAGGCCTGACTCCTCGCCCGCTGCCGCCGAGTGTGACGAGGACAGTGACTACACGGCCCCCGTAACGGAGGATGTAGACCTCTCAAAGGAGCGTTCACGCTCCTCGTCGTCCGTCCCCAGCCCCGACAAGCCCGGCTCACGCCCAGTTTATGGGGATGAACACCCCGGCGACAAGGACGCACACAGAAAAACACCAAAGCACATACCCCCAGGCACACATTCGTCGAAGACGAAGACAGCCATAGCGCCAACGGGGACGCCGGGCCCACCGACGTCTTCCGCCGACCGTAAGGGTCGTCAGCCCTCCCCGCCACCGCTTCCGCAACAGGCGACTGAGCACTCTAAAAATAAGGGCGCTAACACCAAAATTTCTGACGACGCGCATCGCAAGAGCGCTCACTTTGCCAACAAGGACTCTACGACCAAGGACTCTACGACCAAGGATGCGACGGGCAAGGACTCGACGAGCAAAGGCTCAACGTTTCATAGCGCGACGGCGACCGATCCCTCGGAAGAGAGTATGATCGCCAAAAGCCTCGCGCACATAGCATCTAAGGACGGCCAAAGACATACGGCGAGTGCAACGCTGAAAACCGCGCACAAGGCCAAAGATACGCTGAAGGCGCCGGAAAACAGATCCGGCCTGTTCCCGACGCCGACAGAAGGCCCTAGCCAGCAAGAAGGATACTCAGAAGGCGAAGGCTCTTTCTTCGACGTTATGGGACAGAACCAGACAACTACAGGAGGAAGAAACCCCCTTTTCTTTCCCAGACCGTCCTGGCCGACCTCAGTGGACCTTTGAAAGGTTCCAGACCTGTATGGACAAACTAGATAGGTTCATGTCCATCCCAGAAGACAGGGCACCCAAGAGACCAAGGGAGGCACCCCTGGAGAGTCCAAGGGCTAAATACCAGAAGTTTTATAACCCCATACAGGAGGACATAAACTCTTACAATCCCACTGAGGAAGACACCTTCTTCCAAGAGGAAGATGAGTTCACCTATGTTGAGGACCAACCAGAAGAGGAGGTTTTCACGAGGAAACTAACCTATGTGAGGAAGGATTCCAGGAAGACGCAGGCGAGGGCGACCCAAATCCCTGGCAGTCACCGGCTAGGTCGACTGACGCAGGCAGTAGCAGTATAGTCATCAGGTCTACTGAAACTACACCAGTCAGGAACCCTTCACCTGTTGATGATCAACCCACCATCAATGCACTGCTGAAGAAGGCAGCAGCACATTTCGAGATCGAAACTGGGGAGGTCACCCCAGACACTGATTTTGTGGAGAGGATTATCAAAGAAAACCCCCCCACTAGCCAGGTTATACCCATCCTCGCCTCAGTTAAGAGACGTATTACACCTTCTCTTTCCACTCCGGCATTGGTGAGAGGGGTCAATCCAAGGATTGAGAAACTGTTCTCTCCCTCTCAATCAGACCCATTATATATTAAGGGTCACTCAATCCCGGACTCCCTGGTTGTGACCAACACCAGGAAAAGGGCAGGAGTCCCACTATCTACTAGCGAGGCACCCCCAGACAAAGAGGGGAAGAAGCTGTATGCCCTAGCCAAGAGAATCACCACCTCTGCAGCATTCTCTACCAGAATCGCCAATAATAATACCCTATTGGCAAGCTACGCTGATGCTCAATGGGCTAAGCTCAGACAGGACATCGAAGAAGCTCCCGAACCCCTAAGCACTCGTTTACTGGCTACAGTTAATGAGGGCTCTCTGGTCAATCAAAGCATCGTCAAGAATACCCTCGATGCAGCAGAGACGCACTTTGGTACAAGGAATTTTACTGAAGCGTCACGTCTGGCTTCGCAATTCCGGATTTAAGGCGGAAACACAAGCATCCCTTATTAATAAACCCATAGGAGTGCAACCTCTTTGGGAGAGCAGTGGATGACGCGCTGGAGAACGCGAAGAAAGAATTTGATACAATAAAGACCTTAGACCAAATTTCGAAACCCCCTACCAGGCGGGGATTGGGTAATACGCGTTTTTTGCGTGGACAACGCCAGCAACAAAACCAACAACAACAGTACTCTGCCAGCAACTACCAGAGTAATAGCGGCCAGTACAATCAGAGGGGTCAACGTCGTGGCAAGGGAAGAGGCCGGGGTTCCACCCCCAGAGGCTCCCAAGCCAACAACACCACCAAGTGACGCGAAGATTCGCGTCCCCTCCCATGCAACGCCGGTCGGGGGCCGGTTAACATCCTTTCTTCCAGCATGGGAGGGAATAACATCAGACCGCTGGGTACTTTCCACCGTAGCCCGCGGCTACTGTATAGAGTTCAACAGTTCCCCAACATACAGACCCCCGAGGGGACGCCGCATCACACCAGAACACCTCGCCATCCTTCTCCAAGAAGTGGACCAACTGCTGGAAAAAGGAGCCATAGAGGTCGTGCCTCTATCTCGGGTAATGGAAGGTATTTATTCAGTGTACTTCCTTGTACCCAAAAAGGATCTAACCATGCGCCCTGTATTAGATCTGCGTCCAGCGAACAAGTTTGTCAAACCCCAGAAGTTTCGTATGATGACCTTACAGGAAGTGATCCCACTGCTATCTCAGGGAGATTACATGACAACACTGGACATGAAAGATGCATACTTTCATATTTGAATGTTGCCAGCGCACAGAAAATACCTCAGGTTCATGATAGAGGGCAAACACTACCAGTTCAGAGTGCTACCATCTGCACCAAGGGTATTCACGAAAGTACTGGCAGTGGCAGCGGCCCACCTGCGCAGGTTATCCATCCCAGTATACCCTTACCTCGACGACTGGCTCATAACAGGGGATTCTTACGAGACATGCTTCTCAAACACCCAAAAGACTGTAGACCTTTTGTTCCAACTGGGCTTCTCCATCAACGAGAAGAAGTCCAGCTTAGACCCCAGCCAAGTCAAACAATTCCTAGGGGCTCTAATTCGAACAAAGGACGGCCTCGTCTTCCCCTCCAACGAGAGGGTCCAAAACATGCTGTTTCAGATCCCCCAATATGTGGCAGGTCGAGAGGTGACGGTGCGCAAAGCGATGCGATTGCTAGGAATGATGGCGTTGTGTATTTATTTGGTACCTCACGCGTGCATGCGCCCAATGCAAGAGTGGCTCAACAGCCAGTGGTGTCAGGCCAGCGGACAATGGGACGATCTAGTGGTGGTCTCGCAAGCCTTGGTTCTCTCGCTACGGTAGTGGACAAAGGAAAACCTGATAATGGGGAAATCCTTTGCCACACCCGCGGTGGAGGCCACTCTAACCACGGACGCATCCCTCACAGGATGGGGGGCCCACCTATCCCATCAGACTGCTCACGGAGTGTGGACTCCGAACGTAGCATCCAAATACATAAACCTACTGGAGCTACTGGCGGTGTTCAAAGCACTAAAAGCCTTCCAGGAACACCTACAAGGGAAGACAGTGATGGTCCTTACAGACAGCACCACCGCCATGTACTACATCAACAACCACTCTCCAGGACTGTCCAAGCTGTCCCAGAATATATGGAAGTGGGCTCTCAAACAAAACATGTTCCTACTGTCACAACACGTACCAGGGGAACTCAATCTGCTAGCAGACGAACTCAGCAGAGACTTCCCCCTGCCCGAAGAGTACGAATGGCAATTGCACGAAGACATCGTCTTAGACGTCTTCACGCAATGGGGATTCCCGGAAATAGACCTGTTTGCAACTCTGGAGAACTCACAATGCCAAAGTTACGCCTCCAGGTACCCCCAGAACCAGTCCAAGGGGAACGGTCTGTCGATTCAATGGTCAGGGAAATTTGTTTACGCCTTTCCCCCCCGACTCCCCTTCTCAACAAAGTGGTGCACAAGATGCACCAGGAGCAGGTTACCATGATACTAGTGGCCCCAATGTGGGCCCGGCATCCATGGTTCACTCACTTGATGGAGATGTCCCTATCTCCCCCAGTGAAACTTCCCTGCCCGTACAACATGCTGTCGCAGGACAAGGGCAGGACACTGCATCCATGCCCTCAGACCATGAACGTAGCAGCCTGGCTCCTGAGATCATAAATTTGGACATTTACAACTCCCGCAGAGATGTATGGACATCCTCAGGGAAGCCAGAAAACCTAATACTCGCCACTGCTATTCTAGCAAGTGGAAAAGATTTGTCATCTGGTGTAGAGGTAAGAGCATCAACCCGGTTGACTGCTCTCCCACAAACATTGTTCTGTACTTGACCCATTTACTGGATTCAGGTCTAGTGTTCAATTCCATTAAAGTCCACCTGGCGGGGCGGCACTTTCTGCATACACCACTTCCCAACTTAGTGTTGTGGTGGAAGATACCAGTTATCAAGGCCTTCATGGAGGGGGTAAAGAGAATACACCCTCCAATAGCTAACCCAGCTCCCGGATGGGACTTAAATGTGGTACTTTCTAGACTCATGGGCCCTCCTTTTGAACCCATGCACAAGGCAACTCTTAAAGACCTCACTCTTAAGACTGCTTTCTTAATAGCGATCACCTCCATTAGGAGAGTAAGTGAATTACAGGCTCTTTCTGTTCTAGACCCCTTCGTAACAGTTCACAAGGGTAAGGGGGTTCTACGCACACACCCAAGGTTTGCACCAAAATTCATCTCGAAATTCCATGTAAACCAGTCAATAGAACTACCAACGTTCTTTCAAAACCCTTCCAGCTTGGGAGAAAACAGTCTGCATACACTAGATGTACGCAGAGCTGTCATGTTCTACATGGAAAGAACCAGACCACTGAGAAAGACTAATCAGTTCTTTGTCTCGGTGGCAGCAGGCAGAGAAGGAGATGCAGTCTCAAAGTCCACTATATCTAGATGGATTGTTCAATGCATCACTCTCTGTTACACTCTTGCTAAGAGAGAACTACCCTTCAAGCCAAGAGCACATTCCACTCGAGGCACTGGGGCTTCCATAGCATTCATTGCAAATGTTCCCCTTGAGTCCATCTGCAAAGCGGCTACCTGGAGTTCTGTGCACACCTTTACAAAACACTAATGTCTAGATGCACACTCTAGATCTGACTCCCAGGTGGGACAGGCAGTATTAAGACATCTTTTCTCTACTGTTCCTTCTCATAACCCACCGCCAACTCCGGGTACTGCTCGCTAGTCTATGCATAGCATGTGATTCTAAGCAGATTAACAAACATCAGAAGACAATGCATTACTTAACGTAAAAGCATTTCTGATGGTTGTATCTGCTTAGATTCACATGCGCCCACCCTTCCTCCCCGCTCGGATGGAAGGAACATAGACACCTTTCTACATCTCTCTCTCTCTTTTCTGTACTCACTCACGTATAGAAGGCTCCCTCAGGGCAGAAAAAATACAAACAGAGGGACCTCGACGCGTGAGGGATTGTGGGTACAACGCACTTCACTATAGGGATAGTGTTACAGACACGCCTTGTCGATGTCCCCTTTTCGACTACGAAAAACAAAATGCAATACTCCGCAGTGACCACTGGATGTCGGACCTATGCACAGCATGTGAATCTAAGCAGATACAACCATCAGAAATGCTTTTACGGTAAGTAATGCATTGTCATATATATATTTCTGAGGCTTGTGGAATCTGCTTAGATCACATGCTGTGCATAGGCCGACATCTAGTGGAAGCTGCGGAGTATTAGTTTGTTTTTCGAAACTCGAAAATGGGCGTCGACACAGGGCGTGCCAGTAATACTATCCCTAGTGTGACATCCCCTGTACCCATGATCCCTCACGCGTCTAGGACCCTCAGATTGTTTTTTTCCGCCATACTGGTGGGAAGCATTTCGCGGAGTTCCCTGGCCTAAGCCATAATTTTGCAAAATATTGATAATTTTACCCCTTTCTCCACCCCAACGTCGAGATACCGAATTTCTACACTCGACGCCGGATCGGAGAGGATTTCGACCGTCGACTGCAGACGGATTTGGGCCTCGAGGCTTCCGTCTCGGCCCAGGCCTGGGCTGCTGGCCTCGGCCCTGCAAGTAGGGTGAGTGGGGGGTGGTCATACTCTACACTCTTGTAGTATATATATACACTTATATATTCCTACATTTACCAGCCCGCTGCCACAAGGTGCGTATGGAGGGTTCCCCTTTCCAATTCTGCCCCAAGTGCAATCGCAAATACCCTTGGGTCGTCAGGCACGCCACGTGCAACCTCTGCTTGCCGAGGGACCACCCCGAGGCAAATTGCAGAGCCTGTAGTAGGTTTAAGCCTAAAACACTTAAGGACCGTTCAATCAAGCGTTGGGCCCACCACGCCAGGCGTCAAGAGGCCATGGCAGCGGAGGGCGCCTTCAGCGATGGCAGCACTTTCGGACGGCGACGGCTTTATGGCGTCGAAAGACAGCCGAGCGCAAGTCCTAGACCTCGGAAGGTCGACCGGCAGGCCGGCTATGGGGAACACCCCCGGCGACACAAGGGCTTCCCATGACACTTCCACAAAGCACAAAGTCCAACCGAGACTCGACGCGCACGTCGAGTTTTCGGAAAGAAGCACGTAGAGAACGGTCCGAATCGGTGTCCTCTGGGCACTCTCGATCTAGATCGCCGCACGACGCCAGGCAAACATCCACTATTGCCTAAAGTGCCTCGCTCCATAAGGTCACGGAAGTTCGATCCTCGGAAGACGAAGCCGACTTCCACCCTCAGGCCGCACTCCAAGAGTCGGCGCCTGCAGACCGAATTACTACAGATCCCGAACCCCTACCTCCACTCTCGAAGGATAGGGTCAAGACCCCCGAACCTAGACGCCAGGCGTCGAAAAGCTCAGAGGGCCCTAAAGCACACGGGAAACAATCCTCCAGTCACGGGGAGGGAGGGAAACAGCAAAGGAAGCGGTCTCTACCCACTTCCAAGCCCGTAGAACACTCCACTCCTCACAAACAGAAAGACAAGTCTAGGTCTTCTGATAACACCAAAACCCCTGCACAGGCTACCAAGTCTAGTCAAGATAAATTGGAAAAACTCCCAGAAAGGGTCATTCCCAGTTCCAGAGAATGGACCAGTGTTGACATAGATAGGGTAATGTCAAGAATGTCATCTTTGGCAGATTTTTATGCAAAAAACCCAGAGCACTTTCTTGCTTATACTCCCGACGGGTCAGCACCCTCTGGCTCTAAGGATCCTATACTTCCAAGTACAAGGTCCCACTTTGAGACACCAACAGGGTCTTCAGACCACTTCTACGTCCATCCCTACTCTCATTACCAGGGGAGACATCCTTTGTTGAGTATCCAGATTTGGGCATGGTGGAGGAACAAACTGGGACAGGCTACTATGGGGATGATGAGGATCAAGATGAGGAGGAGGAAGACCCCTACAGGGTAGACTCCCCAGTAGAAAGAGAGGCCCTGGTTACCGACTCCCCTGACGACAACCAGCCGATCCTGAATGAAGTGCTGTCTCGAGCAGCCGAACATTTCCACATTGACACCCAGGGTGCCCAGGAGGAAAGAGACTTCGCAGAAGAGTTAGTGGGGGAGAGGAGGCCTGTTGCTCAGGCCATCCTATCCTGAAATCTATTCAAAGAAGAATAGACCCGTCACTCCTCAATCCTAACCTCACCAGAGCATTGAACCCTAGGATTGAAAAACCTTTGCAAGGCGGCCCAATCAGACCCACTATATATAAGGGGGCATCTGAAGCCGGACTCCCTGGTTGTTTCTAACACCCGTAAGAGGGCTGGAACACCCTTATCGTCAGAGGCTCCTCCTGACAAGGAGAGCAAAAGACTGTACGGGTTAGGCAGGAAAGTGGCCTCCACTTCCGCCTACCAGGCAAGGATTGCCAACTCCACCACCCTGTTGGCCAGCTACAACTGCCATCAGTGGGAAGAGGTCGCAGCACTCATAGACTCCGCACCAGAACCCTTAAAGAGCCAATTGGCACGAGTTTCAGCGGAGGGAAGAGCCGTGTCCGGTTGCATTTTAAAGGCAACCTTTGATGCCGCAGATAACGCCGGCAGATTAATAGCAGAAGGAACTGTTATTAAGAGACACGCTTGGCTACGCCAGTCTGGTTTCAAGGCTGAAACACAAGCGTCATTATTGGACAAACCGGTGATGCCGGATCTGTTGTTTGGTAAGGCGGTCGAGGATGCACTAAAGAATGCTAAGGACGAGTATGAAACACTCAAATCCCTAGGCCAGCTAACCACTAAACCCCCGAATCAGAGAGGGAATGGCAATTTTTGTCGCCCACGCGGCCAAAATTCCCAGAGAGGTTCTAACTATTCCCAGGGGCAGGGTACACAGTGGAACAATAATAACCAGCAGTCTACCCAGGGTTACGGCAGGGGTAATAAAAGAGGACGTGGTAGAGGTAGAGGCAGCCCCAATAAAGGAGGCGGCACGCCTCCACCGAAACAGTGATGCTCCGTTCAGGGTCCCTTCTCACGCAACCCCAGTAGAGGGACGCATCTCCAACTTCACCCAAGGTTGGGAAGGTATCACATCAGACAGATGGGTGCTGTCAACAGTATCCGCGGGGTACTGTATAGAACTACTAGAGCATCCCCGAGACCATCCTCCACGACAAAAAATACATTTTTTGGAACACCAGAAGATCCTCCTAGAAGAGATTGTCAATCTGCTAGCCAAGGACGCGATAGAACTCGTCCCGGGACACCAGGTAAACAAGGGTATTTATTCAACTTACTTCCTTGTGCCAAAAAAGATTTGACAATGCGCCCAGTATTGGACTTACGGCCTTCCAACAAGTATGTCAAGCCCCAAAAGTTTTGCATGACAACTCTCCAAGAGGTAATCCCCCTCCTAAAAAAGGGGGATTACATGGCAACATTGGACATGAAAGATGCCTATTTTCATATTTCCATGTTCCCAGCGCACAGAAAATACTTGCGCTTCAAGGTGGACAGCCGGCACTACCAGTTCAAGGTACTGCCCTTCGGGATAGCTTCGGCCCCAAGGGTATTCACCAAGGTACTGGAGGTGGCGGCAGCACACCTACGCAGGGAGGCAATCCCGGTGTACCCTTACCTGGACGACTGGCTCATCACGGGGGAAACCCCAGTAATTTGCAGAACAAACATTCAAAGGACTATCAACCTCCTCTTCGAATTGGGCTTCTCACTAAACGAGAAAAAGTCAAGTCTAGTGCCAAGCACATCCAAACAATTCTTAGGAGCTATCCTAGACACTCAAGAGGGGTTGACCTTTCCTTCAAAGGAAAGAATTCGGAATATACTGCTGCAAATTCCGCAATACCAGTCCGGTCGCCAGATAACAGTACGCAAAGCAATGCGTTTGCAGGGCATCATGGCGTCCTATATTTACCTGGTCCCCCACGCGCGCCTGCGCATGCGTCCCATGCAGGAATGGTTGGCGAAACAGTGGTCTCAGGCAAGTGGTCAGTGAGATGATCTAGTGGTCGTTTCGCCAACACTGGTACAAAGCCTTCACTGGTGGACAAGAGAGAATCTGTCCAAGGGGAAACCCTTTTACGATCCCGAGATACAGGCGGTACTCACAACCGATGCATGCCTGACGGGGTGGGGAGCTCACCATCTCCACCACACAGCTCAGGGTCTCTGGTCTCATGCAGTGGCCAAGAATCACATCAACCTGCTAGAGCTTCTGGCAGTATTCAGAGCACTTCAAGCTTTCGAACCCTACCTTTTAAACCTGTCAGTGCAAATCTGGACGGACAGCACTACAGCCATGTTCTACCTGAACAAACAAGGAGGGACTCGCTCGCCAAATCTGTCCAAGCTTGCCCAGAAAATCTGGATATGGGCACTCAGACGGAACATCTTCCTGTCATCGCAACATGTTCCAGGGGATCTCAATTCCCTAGCGGATGCTCTGAGCAGAGACCCCCTCCCAGAGGAACACGAGTGGTGTCTACACAGAGAAGTCGTAGAAGATATCTTCTCTCAGTGGGGTTTCCCCACTATAGACCTATTTGCCACAAGCGAAAACAGACAATGCCCCGGATTCGCATCCAGGTTCCCCCAACCAGACTCCCAGGGGAACGCCCTGTGGATGAACTGGTCAGGGATGTTTACGTACGCTTTTCCACCAACTCCTCTAATCAGGAAGGTGGTCAACAAGATGAACAGAGAATCGATGACGCTCGTCCTGGTTGCTCCCATGTGGGCGAGACAACCCTGGTTCCCTTACTTACGCAGACTGGCGGTGTGCGAACCCATCAGACTTCCGAGCTGGTACAACCTATTGTCCCAGCACCAAGGTCAAACAGTGCACCCTCAACCCAACTCAATGAACCTGGCAGCATGGCTCCTGAGGTCATAGAGTTTGGACATCTCAAATTACCACAGAGGTGTATGGACATCCTAAAAGAGGCTAGGAAGACCAACACGAGGCACTGCTACTTTGACAAATGGAAGAGATTCGTAATGTGGTGCCAGAGTAAGCAAGTCAACCCAGTTGATTGCACTCCTTCCACTATTGTTACTTACATGCTCCACCTGCTGGATGCGGGACTGGTTTCTAACTCACTGAAGGTACACCTGGCAGCCCTGTCAGCATACACCACTTCCCATAACAAGGTGTAGTGGTGGAAAGTACCAGTAGTTAAGGCCTTCATGGAAGGAGTAAAGAGACTTCACCCTCCTATTTCTAACCCACCTCCAGGATGGGACCTTAATGTGGTGCTATCTAAGCTCATGGGCCCCCCAATCGAGCCCATGAATAAGAGCAGTCTCAAACACCTGACTTATAAAACTGCCATTTTAGTAGCTATTACCTCTATAAGAAGGGTCAGTGAAATTCAGTCTCTGTCAGTGCAAGATCCCTTCTTTACTGTCCATAAAGATAAACTGGTTTTGCGTACACACCTTAGGTTCTCACCTAAGTTTATTTCTAAATTCCATGTAAACCAGTCCATCGAGGTTCCGGCTTTCTTCCAAGTCCCCAAAAGCTTGGCTGAGGTGAAACTACACACACTAGATGTGCGTAGGGCGGTCCTCTACTATGTAAACAAGACCAGACCGCTAAGGAAAACAGATCAGCTGCCACAGGCAGAGAGGGGGATCGCGTCTCTAAAGGTGCCATCTCTTAGTGGATTGTTAACTGTATCCAACTGTGTTACTCACTTTCTGAAAAGACTCTGCCTTTCACGCCTAGGGCCCACTCCACAAGAGGCATTGGGGCCACCCTGGCTTTTATTGCAAATGTACCCCTTGACTCCATTTGCAAAGCAGCTACTTGGAGCTCTAGTCACACCTTTACTCAGCACTACTGCATTGACACTCATTCCAAGACAGATACACAAGTGGGACAAGCGGTTCTAAGACATTTATTTGCTCATGAGCCTTCTCACATCCCACCTCCTTCAGGTACTGCTCGCTAATCTATGCACAGCATGTGATCTAAGGAGATTCCACAAGCCTCAGAAGGGATACATTACTCACCGTAATCGTATTTCTGATGCTTGTATCTGCTTAGTTTCACATGCGACACTCCCTTCCTCCCCTCTGAGAGAAGGCGCATGGATGCTTGTAGTCTTACCCTTCTACCTTCTGTCTGCTTGGACTATCTGTACTTACGCTACTCCTCATGCTACCTCATGTCAGAAAAAAAAACCACAATCTGAGGGTCCTAGACGCCTGAGGGATCATGGGTACAGGGGACGTCACACTAGGGATAGTATTACTGGCACGCCCTGTGTCGACGCCCATTTTTGAGTTTCGAAAAACAAACTGTAATAGTCCGCAGCTTCCACTAGATGTCGGCCTATGCACAGCATGTGAATCTAAGCAGATACAAGCATCAGAAATACGATTACGGTGAGTAATGTATCCCATATCTATCGTGGCCGTGTAGTTATGGTTAAGTTGCTGTTTCCATAGGAAGAGCACTTTTTGGGCAGCCTATAACTCTACTCCCACGGGACGAGTCATCACCACACTTTGCAAATAAAGTATATGGGCCACTCTGAACTTTTTTCGAAAGTTTGGAGATGTTTGGTCCAGGGGGGAAAAAGTTATAGGGGGGGGTCCCAAAACGTCTTTTTTCCCCATAGACTGAATGGGGGGAAACTTTGCGCTCGGCTACAGGTCAAACCACTGGACGGATTTTCAAGGGGATTGGTCCAGAAAGCGTGCTTTTGTAAATTTGGTGACATTCTGTGCAGTACTTTTCATTAAAATGACCAAAAAGTAGGTCTGAAAAAATTAGTGATATCTATGTCCGCTTCGCGGTCACACTTCCCTGTTCGGTCCACGGACTAGATACCGATTGGCTAAGGGGCTGGCGTTATGACCGCAGACACGCGACGTCTCTGCCGATTGGCTGCTGCGGGACATGTTCTGCGTCAGATTGTTTGGCTGCGCCCGACATCTTGGATCCGCCGATAGCGGAGCAACAACGAGCGTACACATGCTATATTTATAAAAAATGTTGCTGTGTCACAGAGCGTTGGGACCGGTTCAGACAGTGAGACATGTGTGATCAATGCATTTGTTCTGGGGATCGGTCTTCATGATGTATATTCTATGGCCACTTTGTACGCACAGAAAATGAGGGGTATAATAACGGTAGCATTTCAGTCCATGCAGTGCACAGGAAACTTGTAACTGTTGTAAGGACATGCGTAGTGGTAGCGAACATTGAAATTGACAACATGCCATAATTGCATTACTTTTTCCTATGGCTATTATTATAGTCATTAGTACGCCGCCATCGGTGTAACATGCTGCAGTGGTTGTGGCCAGGGCCTAGAGTCTTGGATGCATGGCCGTCGGCCGAAGGCCTTACTTCCGAAACTGTAGGCCCTGGCCACAACCACCGCAGCATATCAGACCCATGGATACACCCGTAGTATTGCGTATTGATTGTCAAGTTGTGGGGAGTGTGTGCAGTCTTGGGTGACCGGCCGAAGGCCATGCACCCATGAACAAAGTTATCAGTACTGGACGTGCAAGCCATTGCACACCCATCCCATGTAATATCTATGGACATACAGCTAGGAGTGAAGCCTTTGGCCAGAAGCAGTGAAGGATACCACACCTATAGAAAAACCCCCACTACCACACATCACTAAGGTGGTTGTGGGGAGACCCTGCACTCTTGGGTGCATGACCGAAGGCCATGCACCCAATAACAAAGTTATAACCTTTTCATGATGTATCTTCTATGGCCACCTTGTACGCACAGAAAATGAGGGGTCCAATAAGGGCAGTATTTCCGTCTGTGAAGTACACAGGGAACGTGTAACTGTTGTAAGGACACGCGTGGTGTTAGGGAACATTGAAATTGCCAACATGCCGTAATCGCATTACTTTTTCCTGTGGGTATTGTATTCATTAGTACGCCGCCATGGGTGTCGCATGCTACGGTGGTTGGGGCCAGGGCCTAGAGTCTTGGATGCATGGCCGTCGGCCGAAAGCCTTACTTCCAAAACTCTAGGCCCTGGCCACAAACACTGCAGCATGTCGCACCCCTGGATAATCCCATAGTAATGCGATTGATTTCCTGGTTGTGGGGAGTGTGTGCAGTCTTGGGTGCATGGCCTAAGGCCATGCACCTAACCACAAAGCTATAACCTCTTCACTTGCAAGCCCACATGGGTTTTATGTAGTGCAGTGGTTTTGGCCCAGATGTGTACTTTTGGGTGCGTGGTTGCAGGCTGTAGGCTGTATGCCATACACCCAAGCATGCACCCAAAAGGAAACTTGTAAGCACTGGAGTTATAAGCCATTTATTTCACAACCATATATTGAAATGTATGGACATACACCTAAGATTTTAGGCCCTGCCCACAAAAAGTGCTGCATTTCAGAGCTACAGAGACACCCCTAGTATTCAACATCAGTCAGGTGGCTGTGGGGAGGGTCTGCAGTCATGAGTGTATGGCCGTAGGCCATGCACCAAACAGAACAGTTGTATGTAGTGTACTTGCAAGGCACAATGGGTGTGATATGGTGTGGTAGTGCATCACTCAGGCGGCTGTGGGGAGGGGCTGAAATCATGGGTGCATGACCGAACGCCATGCCTCCAAAAGCAAATTTGTATGTAGTGTAGTTATATGCCGCAATCAATGTCATATGGTGTGGTAGTAGTCGCCAGGATGCAGAGTATTTGAACAAAGTAATAAGCACTGCAGTTGTAAGCAACTGTGCATTTTATATACTGTACACCCATACATTGATAATTCTATGGCCTCAAACTCTCGTCTGTAGCCTGTGGCTACAAACTACTGCACCATATCACAGCTATTGGTACACTTGTACTATGCAACATCATTAAGATGGTTGCGGGGAGGCCGTAGCATTTTGGGAGCATGGCCAAAGGCCATGCTCCCAAAACCAAGTTTGTACATAGTGAAATGACGAGGCACACTGGTTCCGATATGCGGTGGTGTTTCTGGCCAGGGCCCAGGGTCTTGACTGCATGCACAAAGGCAATGCACCCAAGATTGAAGTCATACGCAGTGGAGTTATCAGTGAATATGGGTGTGGTGTTATGCGCTAGTTGTGTGCACGCCCTAATGTCTTGGCTGCATGGCTGCATACGATGGTCCCTAATGTAAATTTATAAGTAGCTAACTTACAAGGACCATGGTTTCCATATGCAGCAATGGTTGTGGCAAGAAACTATACTCTTTGTACCTTGGTCGTAAGGCGTAGGTCGCAGGTTACACACCGAAGATGCAAGGGCCAGTCTACAGCCACTGCACCATATTACTACCATAGATTTGAAGTGTAGATTTGCATGTGTAGAAAATGACTGCCAATATACTTACTCCTTACTTTGTTCAGAATCCACATACATTTTTTAAATGCATTTCGTACTTGGTGGAAGTATCCCTTTTCTAATTTCTGTGATAAAAGAAAAAGGTATGTTAGTCTTTGCATTTTATGAAAACTTACTACATTGCATAATAGACAATTTACCTTTTTTTTACCCTCATATTTAGTTTACAAACCAGTGTACTGTGCATTGTGCTCAGTTTCTGTGTTTGCTTTTCTAATCCTTGGGTCTGGCGGAAAAAAAATCCTTGTCGGATAAAAAAAAAAACCATCATTTGCTATTGTATTAACTACTTTTGTTTCCTTTTAGTGTTTCCTTCATCTTTCTGATTAATGTTAAGTTTGTTGCCTTCCTGCCGATTTTTAACAACAGTTGGATACCTATTGGCGTATTCTAACTGTTTGTAGTCTTTCACATAGTTTTTGGGCAATCTTGAAGTACACATTATTTATTACATTTTGGCTTTAAGAAGATTAAATACGTATTTGTAAGATTAGCTGCCAATCTCTGCTTTCGAGTAATGGTGCTATCATTACATTCGAACCAGCCACATTTCTTTTTAATGTATGCAGTGTAGTGACCTGCATTGGTTGTAGCTCCTGCATGGTAGATTAGGCATTATGTGATTGTATCAGTAAGGTGGAGTGATTGTCTGAATTGCAAATAGTACATAATCTGCCATGGTTTGCATTCTGTACAAGTTGCTGAAATGGAATGCTTTCACAATTTGGTATGGAAACGCACACATCGCTCATTTGGGATTTCTTCCTGTATCACATTCCTACAACGAGTGCATGTATGTTTCCACATGAACGAAATCTGGAAGATTTCATTTACAGGTATGCTTTTGTTTTCCATTACTAATAGTAAGTATATTAGAAATTCTTGTGCATCTTCTTTTGAGTTCAGTGAATCTCACCATTCCAGCACAGTCGTCCAATTCTTGCAGTATTCCATGAACACTATGTTTTGTCAGGATTGCTTGTTGCATTTCTATGAAGCACTAATATTTGCAAACACAATTGGTCTGTACTGTGCAAGTAAATATTGTTAACAATTGGTGGCAATTGAAATAGAATATTCATTGCTACATTTGAATGGACCTGCTAGTTCTGTATCTGAGTGCATGTTTGGGAATTTCTGTTCCTCCTTTGGTGACGTCCCTGGTTTACATTCCCTAATAGGTTCTTCTTTATTTGTGGTAATTGCTGAAAGTTTAGCTTATTTTCTTTTCTTTGAGGAATTTGCTGTTGGATTCTGTTGCATTTCTGTTTCATTTAGTTTTCTTTTACCACGTTTTACTGTATCTGGAACAGGATATTGTTTCAGATGAGGGGTGTACAGTGAATGCAGTCTATTGTATTCTAGAATGCAAGGAATATCAGGTTTGACTTTACTTGCTACAAAGTTCATTAGCAATAGACCGTCAAGTGTACGTAAGCGTGATAATGCTACGTAGCTCATGCCTTCCTTAAAGATTGTGTTTCCTATATCTATCAATTCTTTGTCTAGGGTAAGACCTTGGGATTTATGAATGGTAACTGCATATGCAAGAGTTAGAGAAAATTGCTCTCTTCGTACATACATGTCTTTGAAGAGAAGGAATCGAGCAATTAAGCGCCCTATCCTTTTCACTTCTGAAACTTCAGCCTCATTTGCTATTAGTGGTTGTCCTACTGGTTCTTGACTTCCTGTTACAGAAGGTTGACTACTGTCGGAAGAGTCCTTATCTAGTTGGGCCTGAAGTTCTTCTTCCTGTTCTGCTCATTGTGTAACACTGTTTTGTACTGCGTAAAATTCACATCCGTGATAGCGCTTTCATTTGCTTTGAAAGCATCTTCATAGCAATCATAGTTTTCTAGTATGTCTTCCTCTTTTCTCCATGGTTTGGAAAGTTGTAACAGAAACATGTAATATAGTTCTTTCTGTTGAGGAGTTTTTAATGACAATTTTACATGATTATTTAAGCTTTTTTTGGTAAATTTCACTAAGCTCCCTTCACAATCGGTCACTCTATATCTACGTTTGCTTTCATCGGGTTTTACATTATTTTTGTATGCAAAGCTTTGAGCTATGTGGTATAGACACATGCTTTCCAAAGTGCTACTCCTGTTCGGATAGTATGTGTCCAGTAAATTGTTTTTTAAAATGTCTTGGCTGTTGGGATCATTTCTGGCAATTGTTTCTATGTCCTCATATGATTTCAGCACTCTTTTTCTAGATTTTGCAGGACCAAGACTTAGCCATACTATGTTGTCTGATTTTCCATACAAAGCAGTACCGGTTAAACGATTTGCTGCTTCATAGGCCCACATTCTCTATGACAGAGCATTTTTATGCCTGGGCTGTACAATTTCTGTGATAATGTTTTGTCTGATGCTAGGTCATCCCAGAGGTCTTGAAGTTCTGTTTTTTCTGCTTTTGTTAAGTAGGCTGTAACATATCGTGCAACAGCAGTTGAATTGTCTGCAATGTATTGCTCATCTATGTTTGCATTCCATAAGAGGGCAATGATTGCATTGTAATCATTGATATATTTTGATTCTTCCCTTCTTTTTATGTAATGCGTGTTTTTAGGTGATTTACCATTAACACTACATCGAGCTGAAGACATGAAGTTGTTCACTTCACCTGTTTCTGTAACTGGTCTAGGGAAACCAAAGCAGCATTTGGTGTAGTATTTACCTTTGTTTTTGTATTTGCGGTGACCATATTTGCCACATTTGTGTCTTTGAAATTGTAAAATCTGCCCATGCAGCTCACTATGTGTCTGTTGTGAAGGGATTTCACAAGTGACATATTTTTGGATAAACTGCAAAACAGTGCTATCACTGTCGTGACCAAATGTCGGTGCACCTTTGGTCCATAACAGCATGTGAATATGTGGTGCTCCTCTCGCTTGATATTCTTTTCTCCAAAAGAAGTGTTGCACTTCTCCAAGGGGAGGAACAGTTTTATTGCAAATAAGGTATAGCATGGCAATAAAACGATGATGGAAATATCTTGACACATTAACTGGATCTTGAGAACAAAGTTCTCCAGGTGTTAATATATCTGTTATTTTTGTTGCTGTTTGCTATGCGTAGGAACTCATGTAAATCTTCCCATGCATATTCTGCACAACTTAGCGTAACAAACCAAGTTGGTGGTCCAAGGTTTCTGATCATATAACACACGTCTCCGTGCCTTCGGAACCAGTATTCCTTTGTACCACGCATGTTTGCAACAAATTTGTTATACTTGATTGTAAAACCTCATCTTTTTCCTGTACTTTTTGTATTAACTGCGTAGCTGACATATTTTGAAAGTGGGTTCCACATTTCAAAATGTGTGCAACTCCGTAACATATTGTTGCTAATTCACTTTCATAGAGTAGGTGGAATATGTACTCCATATTTTGTCTAAATTTGGGGTCTTGTGAATACATTCGTAATGAGCGGTATTCTGATGCCCGAATCTGAGTGGGTCTATCATCGTATCTTCCACCTTTGCCAGTAGGAAATAGCAGTGGAAAAGCACGTGCTTCTATACTTTTTTCCCATATACTCATTGGTGACCCTTTGGTTTGTCGGATTTGGTAAGTTTCTAGTGCATCATCTATGCTTTCATTGGAATGCAATGGATGAATTGTGTAATGGTCCAAAAGAGTGGATACTGTAGCAGGATCCAGAAGTTCGAATTGTCCAGTTTCTGAGGGCACTTGAATTATTTCAGTTGTTTCCCTTAAGCTTTCATCAATATTTATTTCCTTGTAGTACTCGTTATTGTCTTTAAGATATTGCAATGCTTGTCTAACTTAATGTAAATCCACCAGTTGTTGCCACATTTTTTGTCCTTTGTTGTTACACCATTTACCAAGACTATTAAAGAATGCTCTATTGACCGTTGCACTCCTAGAGTGTGTACATTTTCCGTTAGATCTAATGGCAAATAAACTACTTTGCCACGAATGCCTTTCACCAATTCAGAGGAAGGTAATTTTGCTGTTTTTGGATGAAGGCGTATAATTGCTTGAAATGGGTGAACTGTTTGAATTATTATGCTCTCATACAAATTGAGTTGTTGCAGGATTTTTGGTAGTGGGAACAATTCCATATCATTTGTAATAGCACGTGAAGGAGTGTGGTTGTCGTCTAATTTTGTAGTACAGTAACTGCAACATATTAGGCGTTCAGTTAGTTCATATTTATTTTCTGCTAAAAGGTAGAGAGCAAATTCAAACCATTTAGAATCTTCATTGTCTTCTATTTTGTATGCTATGTCTACATTTTTTGTGTTCCTTTTGTAAAAGGTTCTGCGGCAACACAAACACACATGGTTTGGTACTTCAGCCGATGACCTTTTAAATTTTACTATTTCTTTTATGAATGTGTGTAATAGAAGGTTGCTATGTGCAGAATTGTTGCTACTATGTTCTAAAACTATTGCATTTTGTAAGTGGCTTTCACTTCCAAAATACTTTCTCAGAATACGGTCAATTTCTTCTTGTAAGTATTTGGGTGTACCATGCAGCAGAGTGTTATTTAAATTGTCTAATTCTGAAGCTGGACTTTTTGCATAGTATATTTTATACACTAGATTTCTTACATTTCAATGATGTATTGATATCTTTTTGATATCATGGAAGGTGCTTTTGCAAATAGGCCCAGAAATGCAGGCTAATGAATGTCCTTGTAGTCCTGTGTATTTGCGCACTGGACAAATATCCATATTTTGCAGCACTTTCATTTTACTTTTGTCTTTACCTTTTATATACTGATTGAGGGACTGATGTAAAGATTTGAAAGCTTTGTTTGGAATGGCACACATTGATGTGCACGGCCATTTGAATACTGGACGGTGTACTTCTGCTGAATCGAGAGGTAATTCACAGTTTTCAGAGGATGCTTTTGAAAGCAGTGTTTCTTGTTCCATGATGGTAGCATTGATTTTCTCATACCCTCGTCCACTGCTATGGATGGCAATTGTTTATTTGATTTTGTTTGTATGCTTCTTCATTAAAATATGGTTCTGTGGTTGTTGTGTGACTCCATTCACCACCACAAACATTTAAGAAATGATTTTTGTTCACATTCCGTTTATTGCTGAGTTTCTTTTGTATTTTGGTACTTAGTTTTGTTAGTGCTTTCATCCTATTTAACACTAATATAAACAACTTCCTTTTGAGAAGGATTGCACTGTCCACGAGAGCTTGTAGGATTAACTTTACGGTAGGTTTTAAGGGGTGAGGAGGATTTTGGTCCGCTCCTTAGTAGATTCTGAAGGACTCTGTGATGAAACATTTTTGATAAAATACTTTTTTTACTATGGGTTCTTGTTACACTATCAGGATTAGTAGGAGCATTGTTAGCTGTACCGGTAGCCAATTTTTTTTGGGAACTTTTTTGTGTTTTGTGACACATTTTGATGGAGGAGGTAAAGTTTCCATAAGTGAAGCTTCCTTTGTTTTGCTAACCGACTGCATTAGCTGGTTTGTTCCAACATTCTCTACAAACTCTACAACAGATGGATGCTTAGATTGGGCACTTTTATTTTTATTTGCTCTACTTCTGCGTTCCTTTCTACGAAGTTGCTTTTTGGTAGGCATTCTTTGGTGTCTGTTGAAAAAAAGAAGGCATACTTTGGTCTTTTGTACAATGTATGTATGCTGTGTGCATGCGTGCATGAGTCTGATGGAGAAGCTATTTGTCATGGTGTGTGAATGTGCATTGGACTCTTGCAATGAATGCAATGATTTGGTAAGGCTATTTTACTGTTTGTATACTACTACAATGTGCTTCAGATGAGAATACAAAGTGAGCTAGTGGTGACGAGAAGCATTAATAATAACCGAAATGCCATACACTTGCAACAGCAACTTCTTTTCTAAATCTAACCTTCTAAGGATTACATATGTTATTTCAGTTCCAAACACACAGGGATTTGTGAGTCATTCTGTCTGTTATTCTTTGTTCAATAAATGGATATTTGTAGGTAGAATGGTTTAGAAATCAATGTTTGCTTTGTTGCCCAAATTAAACAGATAACCCATGCAGCCTCTTTGAGGAGTAGTTACAATATAAAGGTAGTACTGTACTCACTTTTTTTTGCAAAATGACCAGGTTTCTTCCGATATGTGTGTAGTGTAGATGCTGTTGATTCTCAGGAGAGTAGTCTTCACTGCGATTAAAAAAACAAAATTAATTACTTCGTCGGTTTACAGTTGAAACACTTGTGTATAGGCGCGTTACAAATATCATATCATATACAGCAGTGCTGATACTGCACACATTAATTGTGCATTGTTCGTCAGAGCATTCTCCTTTCATATTTGAACCCAGTGCATGTGTGCATTTCACTTCACTCTGTGCAGCCTTTGCATGGTATTTGCAATATGTTACTTGCAAGTCCTTCAAAATTGCTAACATATTTTTAAGGTTATGAACATGCCTTGTTTTTTACAAGGTGTACTATCTATAGGAGAGAGGTTTGTAAGCGATAGGGCATAGTAGTAGATGGGCAAAATGTTCTACTTGCCATTTTCCAATACAAAATAGAGTTTTGCCCTAAAGAGGCATGCTTGCAACGTATGTATAGGTTATGTGGAAGACAGTAAAGTCATGCGGTTTGTCAATGATAAAACGGACATCTTCAACTTAAAAGGGGGGGCGTTGGTATGTATTGCCTATGCACATTTAGCGGCATTAATTTGTTTTAAATTAAATCATAAGGGTTGCACATGTTCTTTGATTAAAATATACATACATGTACTCTATACTCATGCATGTGCGCATGCATGGAGCTGTACGTAGAAATTCGCAACACTTGCACAGTAGCTTCTGAAGTAGGTGCTTTGCAATGATATGCGACTTTCATTCAGAACTATCGACAGTAATTTTGAAGTGCGCAATGTTGACGACAGTTACATTTAGCGATTTTCAATGTGATTGGTGGATGGTTGTGTGACTGCTTAGTTGTGTCCAATGAGGGACTCGATTTGCTACCGCTGTGGAAAGGGCGAAAGGACTGGGTAAGAGTTACGTGCCGCACATAGGCAACGCTTGTGCGCGGGTAGTGCGTATCACATACGGGTTTCTACAGAAAATCCTGCATGGAAAGGGGACTGTAGGCATCAGCCATTCAGATGTTCACATTACTCTTTTTTTGTCGAAAGACGGTGCGTACACTGACGATGGCAGAGGTGGAGAGGGTCAGGGTTTTGGTGCTTAGACATTTTTGTCCATGGCTGCATAGACATACGTACAATGACCTCTCCTCATGTGGTAATTTTGCACTACGGAGCTTGCCATTTGGGCTGCGTGACTGCACGTACGTTGTCAGATTTGGGACAGTTGGTTCAAGCACTTATGAACATCTTTCCAACTGCGAAAATAATTTTTTCTGGTTTACTCCCTAGAGTAAAATGGGACAACAGTTCTTTTTTCTGTCCAGATCAAAGTATTGGGAGGTGTATCATTAATCGCGGCATGCATGCTTTTATGTTACGCGCTGGTATGTTTTTCTGCAGCCGCGAAAACATTGTTCCAAGTAACGCAGATTATTTTGAAGCAGATGGTGTTTCGCTATCTTCTTTGGTAAATGCGTTGTTCTTTTGGAACTTAAGGCTTACTTTAGAGAATGTTCTGTAATGGTTGTAGGAGTAAAGTAAGGACAAAAAATACAAAAAAATAAACAAAATAACAGATGTCTGTAAGGTATATTCGCAAAAACAAAAAAAAAGGCTCTTTTCAGAGCCCACCTTAAAGGGGAAAAAGGGGAATAATACTTTAATGTACCGTCGTCGCGCTCTGATCCTATACATGTCCGCGGACATGGCGGTAGTTTGCAGCCAGCGCATATCTCCAAGGCGGATTCTGGGGTGGAGACGCATGCAAATGAAAATGAGCAGAGCTAGTGATTGGTCAATAAAGTTCAGTGGGTTTGTTCTGAATGGCGAGATTTAGTAAGACCGTCTTCTCCCTGACAGGAGACCACACAGCCATGGCTTTGCGTGCTCGCAAACAGATTACCTGGATTTTGGGAGACTCATGGATACATTGGTTGAAGGTGCATGCAGAAAGCTGCAGTTTATCTGCAGATCTCGGATTTCCTCATGTGGAAGTGCACTGGCATGATTGCAATTTGCAATGAAGGAAGGACTTGCGAAGCTCATGGACATGTTTCCAAATTGTCAAATACTTTTTTCCTGTATTGCACAAACACAAATATGGCTGCGTTCTTCTGCTTTTGGTCCACAAATGGAGAAAGCGAGACGCAATGTGAATAAGGCTGTTTGTGCCTTTTTAAGAGATGTTGGCATGTCCTCATTCCACAATGAAAACATTTTGTTTCGCAGCTCTTTCATTTTCCGCAAAGATGGAGTCCATCTCACATATGCTGGCAGTCAGATTTTTCTTCACAATGTACAAAATGCATTGCGACCTGTTTTGGATTCACAATAACCTATGTTACAATCCGTTTTCTCCAATCCACAGTTTTTTTTTATAAAACATTTTTTTATTGTTTTAATATAACAGTCACAAAAACAAAACCAACATAAGGACTGTCATGTTCATTCATAATCAAAAGGTATTACACATGTTGTCAATGGTCAAAAGGCTTTTTAAGTAAGTACATTTGTGTATACTTCGTGCTCCCACAACATGTGGAAAGGAGTCTTGGGTCACCTCTTCTGCCCACCTATCCCATATTTTCGAGGCTTTGTTGGTACAACCCCTTGCTGAATATATCCTATGCTCCATCATGGCGCATTTGTGTCCATATCCGTCTTCCATTGGTCAGTGTCGGGGAGTCATGGGCTCCCCATTTCTGCGTTATATTACGCTTAATTAGTCCTGTTGCAGTATGTAGGAGCAGTCTCTCCAATTTGTTAACCTCTATTTCGTAAGGTATGCCTAGGAATAAGGCCCTTGGGTCTAATGGTATGGTACGAGCCAGGACTTTCAAAAAGTTCGCTACAGCATGCATTCCAAAAGGTTTGTATCCGGGTACATGCCCATAGGATGTGAATGAAGATTCCTTCTCCCTCCCCGCATCGAAGACAGTTTGGATTTGGGGCTCATTTCCAACCGTATAGGCGTGTCCTAGGGTAGTATACCCGGTGCAATATTTTCAGCTTTACAAGTCGAAGCCTTGAGAACCTGTATCCAGTCCTCTGGGTCTATTTCCCCCACATCCACTTCCCATTTTGCTTTCAAATTGTTCAGTTTGAGGGTGGCAAAGGATGATATAGCGTTCTATAGGATAGAGGTGCATTTAGTGGGGGTGTATGCCGGTAAAATATTACGCTCAATGGGGGTGTATTCCGGTACATTTGCGTCTGCTGGTATGTGGGTTTTTAAGGCAGCCGCGTGTAGTGATATAGTTATGTACTCGGGATCTGGAATTGTAGTTGCAGGGTGTCAAATGAGGCCAGCTTCCCATCTGTGAGAATATCCCCAACTCTCATTACCCCGGCCCTCACCCATTTGGGCCATGGCTCGAATTTCCGGATTTCAGTCAAGTTGCTATTTTGCCATAGGGGTTGTGCGGTAGTGACTTTGTTCTCCCACCCAATAAAATGGTGTGCTTGTCTCCAGACGTAATGAGGTGTGTTGTGGTTGTGGGTGGAGAGGGTCTCGGAAGGGGTTGATAGAGGAGGGTCAGTGGGTCTATGTTATGAATAGTAACTATCTCGGCCCGTATGTGGGGCAGTTCTCGGTCTCCATGGAGCAGGTCATTAACCACTGCCAATTGTGATGCCCAATAATAGGTTTCGAGACGAGGGACTCCTATTCCGCCCTCACAGATCGATCTCTGGAGTGTGGTTAGCGCAATGCGTGGCTGGCCTCCAATCCATATGAGTTCTCTGAGAAGTACCTCCACCTGGTGAAACTGAGTCTGGGATCTGGAGCGGGGCATTCTGAAGGATGTAAAGGAATCTTGGAAGGGTCATCATTTTAAAGAGCGCAGCTCTGCCCATAAGAGTCAGGGGGAGGAGTTTCCAGTGTTGAACATCGGTGATGAAGTCGTCCATGATCGGTCGGAGATTATGCTTTATGTGCCCCGTCAAATCCCCAGATATCCAGATTCCCAGATATCGGAAGCCTTGTCGTTCCACTCGGTAGGGCAGTCCTGGGGGATGGCCTGTGCTCCGCCCTTTACGGGAAAGAAAACAGATTTTCCCCAATTGATTCTACGTCCGCTAAACTCACCAAAGCGGACGAGCATCTGCGTTACAGTGGGACAGGACCGAGTTGGATCCCCCAGGTATATCAGGAGATCGTCTGCGTTCAAAGATGTCCGATCGTCGTAACCCTCTGGCCATCTAAACCCTATGCAGGCTGTATTTTGGCGAAGCCAAAGAGCAAGCGGCTCAATTGCACGGGCGAAGAGAAGGGGAGAAAGTGGGCACCCTTGCCGCGTGCCCCTTCCAAGAGGGAAGGATTGGGAGGACCCTCCGTTTACTTTTACCTCTGCCTGGGTATTGATGTTGAGCAATCGTACCCATCCCAAAAAGGCCTCTCCGAACCCTAACGACGCATCATTTCCCAAAGGCTGTCCCATCAAATTGAATCAAATGCCTTTTCAAAATCAATTGCCAATAGAGCTAAAGGTCCATCTATAACCGGAGACTGCTCCAGTGCCAGATGGAGATGTCGTAGATTCATCCTGGTCGATTTTGTGTGGCATAAATCCACACTGGTCCGGGTGGATCAGGGTGGGTGCAACCAGTTGTAATCGGTTTGCTAGGAGCTTAGCGAGGACCTTGGCTTCCCCGTTAATCAGTGATATGGGTCTGTAGGAGGCGCATTTGTCAGGGGGTTTGTCAGGTTTGGGGATGACTACGATGGTCGCCTTACATAGGTCTGGGGGGAGGGTCCCTTGTTCTCGGGCGCTGAGAAACATTCTGTGAAGGGGGGGCTCTATCTTGTCTCCCCCTAATTTTTGCCAAGTTTCAACCGGCTTCTGATAAGGCGGAGTCTAATCGTTCCTTCTTTTGCGCAGAGAGAGCCGGCAGTGTTATGGTATCTAAGAGGGAGGGGTCTAGCGGAAGTGTTGGGGCTCGGTACAAGTCTGCATAAAACTCAGCAAAAGCCTCTGCTTTCTCAGCGTCTAATTGACACCGGTTGCCCAGTGAAGTGATTATCTCCCGGACATGGCGCTGTCCCTCATCTCTCTTCTCCAACCAGGCTAGCATTTTGCCCGCCTTGTCCCCTAATTCATATATTCTCGCTCTAGAGTGCCAGTGGGCCTGTTTAGCGTTATCCATCACCCTGTTCCGAAGGCCCTCTTGGGCGCGTTGAAGGGATCGGTGAGTCACAGGGGTGGGATCAGTAATGTGCTTAGCTTCCCAACTGTTCACTTCGCCTTCGGCCTCCAGTATCTTCTGGAGCCGAGTATTCCTTTTGTGTGCCATTCAGGAGAGTATCTCTCCCCTCATCACCGTTTTATATGCTTCCCATGTTGTCACAGGGCTGTCTACCGATTCTTCATTAATTTCAAAATATTCGGTGGACAGTTCATCAAGGCGATCAATCAGTTCTGGGAACCCTAGGTAGTAGTTATTTAATCTCCATGTTCTAGAGGGAAGAGCACCTTGCATACATATTTCCATTGACAATGGTGAATGGTCCGAGATACCTCGGGGAAGCAATTCTGCGGACGTCGCCCTGTGGAGGTCGCTATTTGGTCGAAAGAAGTAATCTAGCCTGGACATGGAGCCGTGGGCTCCCGAGTGGAACGAGTATTCTCTAGTACTGGGGTGTAACTCCCACCACACATCCTAGAGCATGTGTAAAGTTGGCCAGTCTGGTAGGGGTATCTGGGCTACTTTTGCTAAGGTGGGAGCGGTCAATGCTGTTGCTCATGGCATCGTTGAAGTCCCCCCCCCTAGAATGTACGTGTCAGGGTGATGTTTCCCTATAAGAGTGGTGAGGTCATCTAATAATTCCTGCCCCAGCCCAGGTGGAGAGTAGATCGAAGCAATAGCCATATTCTCACTCCAAAGCATTCCTAAAAAGAACACGTAGCGGCCCCTAGGGTCCAGTTCTACAGATTGCAGGATAAACAGGACACGCTTGTGTATTAGAATAAAGGTGCCCCTAGATCCCATCGTATACCCCGCATGGAAAGCAGGACGATAATTGTTTTTTTGGAAAAAGGCACATTTTGACCCAGTCAGATGTGTCTCAGTTAAAAGGGCCACGTCAGGAGAATGTCTATTTAAAAATTGCATGATGAGGCGGCTTTTGATCCCTGATCCCATTCCGTTCACATTCCAGGTGAGCAGTTTTAGAGCTCTGGGATGTCGCACGGCTGATGTCTGGGCTTGTGTAGACGTCATTTACGGCTCATGGTGGAGATTTTCAGGGTATTGTGACCAAAGAGAAATGGTGGTATTCTTCCCGCCTGTGCAGTGGGAGTGGGGTTGCCATGTGGAGTGGTGCGAGGTGGTCCAAATGGGGGGATAGTGATTAAATCGACCTGTGAACATGTAGTAGTCCTGGAACAACAACAAAAACTTTCAAACTCTCCCAACCCTCCCCCTCCCAATACACCACCCCAACACGAAGTACCTGTCGCCCAAACATTGCTGACACTCTAACTTGGGGTGTCAGCTCGAAATCCCAACACTTAGAGTTCAAAAAAGAGAAGGGGGTTCAGCAGCAGGGGGGTGGGAGGGGTTTGAGCCTTTCCCAGAGTCCCCTCTCTAGCGCCCATGAACGCTGAACAAGTCACTATCCTTTATCAGAACGTGTAGGTGAACTGCCGCAACGCACGGACACGCCGCGTTCAGGCCTCCGATCCCGTCACATGATGTAATCCACCATGAATGATGTTGACAGTATAGTGACTTGTTCAGCATTCATTCTGTTCCGCAGCTGGCTCCAGGACCTCTTGTCCCGCCAGATCTAGGTTTCTCCTCGGGGAGGCCCGCCTTGGCCCGGGTCGGGGCCTTCCTCTTTGTCTCCTCATTCTTGTGGTCCAGTCGCCCTCAATGTGAGCCTCTGCCCATTTCCAGGCCTCTTGTGGATCAGTAAAGTGAACAGTGGTTCCTTTATGATAAATCTTGAGTTGAGCCGGGAAGAGCAGGCCATATTTCACATTTAGCTGAGCGAGCTGTTTTTTGAGTGGTTCAAACGATTGTCTTGCGCGCTGCACTTCTCGGGTATAGTCCGGAAAGAAGGCAATTCCTGAACCGTTATGGGTGATCATCCCTCGTGAGCGCGACATCTGCAGCAGAGCGTCCCTGTCGCGATAATTAATAATCTAGCGATTATTGTTCGGGGCGGAGCACCTGGGATCGGTTTGTCCGATGGCATTCTGTGGGCCCTTTCCACTGAGAACATTTTTAAAAGGAATGGGGTTCGAAGGACTCCACGAGCCACTGTTCCAGGAACAGTTCCATGCATTGTCCCTCCTCCCCCTCCGGCAGACCAAGAATGCGAACATTATTGCGGCGGGACCTTCCTTCTCCCTTGTCCACTCTAGATTCTAGGGTTTTCAGGCGGTTTAAGGCTTGGGACAGCTGCCGATTAATCCCGTTGATGCTGTCCTCTGCTTCGGAGATGGGGTGTTCCGCCGCTCCAGTTCTGGAAGTCAGCTTCTGTAAATCGTGACGCAGGAAGGAGAAATCCGCTGCGATACTATCCATTTTAATCTCCATGGAGGAGTGGGAGCTGGCGATGGCAGCCATCACGTCTCGTAAGGAGAGAGAATCTTCGCCCATGGGGGAGTTTGGTCGTGTTGCTGGGCCCGCTGGGGCCGGGGTAGTAACGACCGCGAATTGGTCCATGCTGCTTTGTGTGGGCGGATCCTTTTGCCTATCTTTGCCCATCCTTACAGAGGTTGTGAGGTTTATGCTGTGATGGGAGAATCTGCCCAATGTGTCCCGATCCAGGGATGGCAGACCGGGTGCGCTGGGGTCTGATACCGCCGTTGGTGCAGAATCAAGATGGCTGCACCCCACAGGTGCACTGTATTATGGCTTTCGTAACAGGTCAATTGGGTGGTTGTCAGTACCTCAGAACGATTTCCGCTGGGGGTGGCGGGGGTTCACCCCCCCGTGCGGGCTGGAAGATTATGGGGTAAGAATTCCCAAAGTGGGCCTTCAGCTGGGGCCCCAGGTCCCTTGTTGGGCCTTTCTTGCCCTCTTAGTGCCCGTGGACCTTCAGCGCCTCTATCAGCCTTCCCAAGTGAGCAGTGGCCGCCCCTTGGTTCGTGCTTTCAACAGACACCGTTTACATGACTCAGTCAACGGGTGGGGGGCCCACTTACTTGTGCTGCATTCAGGCCGCACTTCGCCAGGGTGCACTACCCCCCTCTCCTCACCGCACGGCTCCACCGCCTGGGAGCCAGAGTGCAGCCGCGTCCGGGAGTCCAGAAGGCGGAACGTTCGCCTGCGCCAAGCGGCGCGCGAACCCATGAGATTGGAGCTGCGCGTCGCCGGGACCGCAGGAGGGCCCCGCTCTCCTCCCCTCGCCTCTCGGGCAACGCGCCCCTCTTAGTGCCCGTGGACCTTCAGCGCCTCTATCAGCCTTCCCAAGTGAGCAGTGGCCGCCCCTTCGCTCCTGTGCTTCGGTTCATGCTTTCAACAGGCACCAGGCACCGTTTACAAGACTCAGTCAATGGGGGGGCCCACTTACTTGTGCTGCATTCAGGCCGCACTTCGCCAGGGTGCACTACTCCCTCTCCTCACCGCACGGCTCCACCGCCTGGGAGCCAGAGTGCAGCCTCGTCCGGGAGACCAGAAGGCGGAACGTTTGCCTGCGCCAAGCGGCGCGCGAACCCATGAGATGGGAGCTGCGCGTCGCCAGGACCACAGGAGGGCCCCGCTCTCCTCCCCTCGCCTCTCGGGCACCGCGCCCCTCCTCAACGCACACGGCTCCGGCAGATCGGCTCCGTCAGGACGTCCTGCGATTCTCAGTGGGTTCTCAGCTGGTGGGCATTCGCAGACCCAGCGGTCACCACTCTCCATCCTTCGTTTGTGTTTCGGGGGAGGTCACCGATGTCCGCTTCAGTTTCTGCTCTGTGCCTCGCCACGAACGTCTCAGGCGGCCGGATGGAAGCCATTCTCAAGCGCCGGTGGCCATCTTGGTTGCGCGGCTCCAAGGAAGCCGGCCCTCAGTGTTTTGTGGATTTTCTGTCGCCTGGTCGGGTGGGCATTGCAAACTCTGTCAACCAGAGCCCCCCGCCTCATGGGTTCGGTCGGGGTGCTTGGTCAGCACGAGATCCCCAGAAATAAGGATGTAAACGCAGGATTATTTCTGCGCCTGCGGGAGCTCACCAGGCTCACGTCCGCATCGTTCGCGCGTTGGCCACGCCCCCTCCAATCCACAGTTTTTGACCCACACAACACACCACCCAAAGGCTCTTTTCAGTGATGTCATCAATGACATTTGTGATCTCATCTTTGATGTCCTGGGTGTTGTTCTTAGCAATGCACGTAGATGGTGCGAGTTATGGTTGCTTAGCTTACCCTAATTGGGGAATGTGCAGTGTTTTTTGGTTGCACTGTGAAGTATAAGATCCCTTTTAACAAAGTTTTTTTTACTGAATGTGCACAGGTTTTTGGTAGGGCAACTTTACCATAACGTCCCCTCAACAAAGTTTTTTTTGTAGTGAATAAATATATATATATTGTTTTAAATAAATCAATATAATAAATATTGTTTTTCGAAACTCGAAAAGGGGTGTCTAACTAGGGCGTGCCAGTAATACTATCCCTAGTGTGACGACCACTGTACCCATGATCCCTCACGCATGTAGGACCCTCAGATAGTTTTTTTCCGCCATACTTGTCGGAAGCATAGTTGCGCAGTTCACTGGCTTTTAGCCAATTATCATAACATTAAAAAATCCCTGTAATCAAACCCCATGTTGAAGTTCGACGAAGACCGACTCTGCTACCTCCGAACAAGGACGAACAGCCGTCTAGACTACACAACAGACTTTGGCTTCGGCCCGGGCCTCAGAAGGCCTCTGGCCTCGGCCCCTGCAAGTAGGGAGAGTGGGGGTGGACATACTCGAACACACTAGTTTTCCTACTTATACCCGCCCGCTGCCAGGTTTTAACATATGGAGAGTACTCCATTTAAATTCTGCCCCAAGTGCAACCGTAAATTCCCCTGGGTAGATAAACATAACACCTGTAACCTGTGTCTTCCAAGGGACCACCCGAGACGAATTGTCGAGCTTGTAAACTCTTCAAAGCCAAGACACTTAAGGACTGCTCGACCAAACGTTGGGCCCACTACGCCAGGCAACTCGAGGCCATGGACGCAGTGGGTTCCTTCAGTGATGGCAGCAACGCCGCCTATCGGACGGCGAGGGCACAGGGGTATCGTTAGACACCCAAGCGCGAGTTCCCGACCTCGGAGGACTGTCTGGCGGGTCAGTTATGGGGACAACACCCGGCGGCAAGAACGCTACCCACACATCTTCATCTAAGCACACAAACCCCACCCGAGATTCGACACGCATGTCGAATGATCGGCAGAAGAAGGCACAAAGAGAGCGGTCCGCAGAATCTGTGTCCTCTGGGAGTCCCAGGTCAGGGTCGCCTCATGACACACAGCAACCGACTATGAGCAACCGACTACGATTGCTAAGAGTGCGACATTACCTAAATTCACAGAGGTAGGGTCGTCAGATGACTAATCCGACCTCTACCCCCAGGCAGCACGTTCGAAGGATCTTCGTTCGACGTCTGCGATTCAACGTCCCTCTTCTAAAACTTCTGAATCTCGTAATCCTTCCTCCGAATCTCGATGCCAGGCGTCGAAAGATTCTGAAAAGTCCAAGGGGTCAGGAAAACATTCCTCTACACATGGGAAGGGGGAGCAACAACAGAAAAGAGACTCTGAACACCAGGTTCAGAAGGAGAAACACCCAGAAACGTCCAAGGACCCTGTCACTAGGCCAAAGGTTGTCCCTCTCACCCCCCAGGATATGGGATTAGAGGAGGAACCACCAGAGGCAAGGGTTATTCCCAGTTCCAAGGAATGGAACTCAGAGGACATTGACAGAGTAATGAGGAGGATGTCTTTTCTGGCAGATTTCTACGAGAAAGACCCTAATTACTTCCTTAGCTATACTCCTACACGCTCTACCCCTTTGGTATCCAAAGACCCTCCACCTCTTACTAAGACACTCCGCTCCGAGACTCCAGTTCAGGGCCTGATTTCAGACCCTCTGTATGTTGAACCTTACCAGCAGTATGGTGAGGATCCAGAAGTACAAATACTAGACGACCAGACCGGGTTCGATTATTATGGAGATTAGGATCAGGAAGAGGCGGAGGAAGACGAGGCAAAGGCCTATAGTCTTTACTCCCCTATTCCCAAGGACCCCCCTCTGTGAATGACTCACCTGTTGACAACCAGCCCTTGCTCAACAAAGTTTTGGCCAAGGCTGCAGCCCATTTCCAAATTGACACTAGGGGGCCCAAGAGGACAGGCACGTTGCAGAACAAATTCTAGGGGATAAAAGATCCATTGGCCAGGCCATCCCGAGTCTAAAGTCTGTTCAATGACGAATCGATCTTTCTCTGCTCACCCCTAATCTTACCCGGGCAGTTAACTCTCGAATAGAAAAATTGTTCAGGGCTGCTCCCCCGGACCCACTTTACATAGAGGGTCATCTCAAACCCGACTCATTAGTGCTTACAACCACCAGGAATAGGGAGGGAACACCACTAGCATCTTCAGAAGCTCCCCTGGACAAGGAGAGCAAGATAATATATGGCCTAGGAAGGAAGGTGGCTTCCACTTCAGCATACCAAGCACGCATTGCTAACTCCGCAACTCTGCTGGCAAGCTACAACTGCCACCAATGGGAACAGGTAGCTGGCCTCATTTCCTCTGCATCAGAACCTCTAAAGAGCCAGTTGGCCCAGATTGCGTCGGAAGGGAGTTCAGTATCTGGATGCATTCTCAAGGCTACCTTCGATGCAGCGGACAATGCAGGTAGACTGATATCTGAAAGCACAGCAATCAAAAGACACGATTGGCTGAGGCAGTCTGGTTCAAACCGGAGACCCAGGCCACCCTCATTGGCATGCTGGTGGAACCAAACCTCCTGTTTGGAAAGGCAGTGGAGGAAGCGCTAAAAACGGCCAAGGACGAATATGACACCTTAAAGTCCCTTGGCCAGCTAACTAATTAGCCCACAAACCAGCGGGGAAATAACAATTTTCGTCACTTTCGCGGCCAAAACTCCCAAACAGGGTCTAATTACTACCAGAACCAAGGAACCTCGTGGGGCGGCAACCAACAAGCTTCACAAGGTTTTGCCAGAGGTCAAAAGTGGGGCCGTGATAGAGGGAGAGGCAGCCCATTTAGAGGCGCTACGCCTCCCAATAAACAGCAGTGACGTTCCCCTCCGGGTCCCTTCCCATGCATCCCCAGTAGGGGTGCGAATTTTCCATCTTCACCAACGCATGGGAGGGGATCACTTCGGACAGATGGGTGCTGTCCACAGTGTCCGGGGGATACTGTATAGAACTACTGCAACGCCCCAGCAACCACCCTCCAAGACAGAAGATACACTCCCTGAAGCACCAAAGAATCCTCCTTGAGAAGATCGCCTTTCTTCTTGCAAAGGACGCAATAGAACTTATCCAGGGCAACCAGGTAAACAAGGGTATTTATTCAACTTACTTCCTTGTGCCAAAAAAAGATCTAACAATGCTCCCAGTATTACATTTACGCCCTGCAAACAAGTATGTCAAGCCCCAAAAATGTTGCCTGACTGCACTTCAGGAAGTAACCCCCTACTAAAAAGAGGAGATTACATGGCAACATTGGATATGAAGGATGCTTATTTTGATATTTCCATGTTCCCAGCGCACAGAAGATTCCTGCGCTTCAAAATAGACAGTCAGCACTACCAGTTTAAGGTGCTGCCCTTCGGGATAGCCTCGGCTCCAAGGGTATTCACCAAAGTACTGGCGACGGTGGGGACGCACCTACGCAGGGAGGCAGTCCCAGTGTACCCTTACCTGGGCGACTGGCTCATCACAGGGGAAACCCCCGTAATTTGCAGATCCAACATTTAAAGAACGATCAACCTCCTCTTCCAATTGGTCTTCTCAATCAACGAGAAAAAATCAAGCCTGATGCCCAGCACCTCCTGACAGTTCCTAGTAGCTGTCCTAGACACTCAAGAGGGGTTCTCGGAATCTGTTACTGCAAATTCCTCAATATCAGTCCGGTCACGAGATAAGGGTTTGCAAAGCGATGTGTTTGCTAGGCATGATGGCGTCATGCATTTACCTGGTTCCCCACGCGCGCCTGTGCATGCGTCCCATGCAGGAATGGTTGGCGAAACAGTGGTCTCAGGCAAGTGGTCTCACATGTTGAGTGCAACTTCTGCTGTAAAAAAACTGGAGTACTCCCTGCAGTTATGGGTTTACCTTTACTTTCTATAACTGGTATGGAGATGTGCTGGCACCATTTTTATAAATTTTGTTTAATTCTGTCTTGGAAGCGGTGGAAGCTCCCAAATAGTTTTCGGAAGCTAGGGTTGTGAAACTTCATAAAGAAGGGCGAATCGGGGATGAGCGCAGCTCTTATAGGCTGATCTCCTTGTTGAATTGTAATGCCAAGATATTCACGAGTGTACTAGCAACAAGATTGAGCTACCTTCTCACCAGGTCGGTCCACCTGGACCAGGTAGTATTTGTATGTGGTCGGCAGGGTGAAGATAATATTAGGAAAGCCCTGCACCGGATAGTGGCACACAGGGATAGAGCAGAAGATCCTATGCGCCCATCCCTTGACACAGAAAAGGCGTTTGACAGTGGTGGGGTGGTGGTTCCTGTTTATGAATCTTAATAAATGGTTTCATGTGTTAATATCCCCGCAAAAATATCGCCATATTTTTGCAGCAATATTAAGCCATGGAACCTGCGGGGGACACCCCTGCAATCCCCATAATTCTTTTAATGGAGCGGGGGAACCCCCGCAATCCCCAGTCCCAATAACCCCATTCATTATCCACACTAATAATATCGCCTATGGCCTTACCCCACAACCATATATATGGCGAGATTATTGGTGGGGATAATATTACCTGATACCAAAAAAATGGGGGTTGGGCCGAAGTGGATGGAGGCCTATAGGGGACTGGATGCAGTGGTTTTGTGAATGGGGAGGTGTCTGAGAGAATCCCCCTGGGATGAGGTACGAGACAGGGGTGTCCGCTTTCGCCATTATTTGCTTTATCGATGGAGCTGATAGCGATTAAAGAAGAGGGAGAAATTAAAGGATTCGCAGTGGGTGGTGAACGGTATAAACTGGCCTTATTTGCAGATGACATATTTGTTTATTTAGTGAAAACCAAAGGCTCCCAACTGAGACTAACTTGAGTGCAAGAGACATATGGCGCCCTCTCAGGTTTTAAGATCAATTTGAGTAAGTCGGTGGCCCTACCACTGGAAGTGGGCGGGGGAAATTCACATCACATTGTCGGAATTGCACAGCAGAACTAACGACGTGAAAATCAAGTACCTAGGGGTTTTTATTACGAGAGATTTGGAACATTTATATAAGGCAGATGTTCCACCCTTGTGGACACGTATCAAAGACGACTTGATGGTTGGAGAAGCTGACACTATCCTGGGGAGGGATGCTGACCGTGATCAAGATGAACCTACTTCACATGTTTTGACAAAAATAAACTATTTAAGTTTGACAAGCACATGTTGAGTATACATCGTAAATCTTACTGCAAATTGACATCATATCGTTACTATACAGTTTCTGTGCAATGGATGGCATGTAGCCCACAGCAGTTACAAGCCAAACAGCACGGTTAAGCATTAGTCTTTAGCAAGGAATTACCGAAACTCACTCCATATGTCCCTGGGTTCGAGGACATTAGCTGTATAGCGATATACGTCTCCTCACATTCATTGAACCAAGTCGGGTCCCTCTACCATGCACGCTTACTTGGAGGCAATTGGTCTTTCCATCGCTGAAGAATACAGTGCTTCGCCAGAAAACACCCTACATTTAAAATGGCCCTCATCCGCTTCTCCGGAATCCCTTCCCACACTCCAAACAATGCACTCATGGGCGACAACACCATTTGCCTATTCACCACTTCAGACAGTGTAGCATACGTCTTTTACCAAAAATGCACTTGTCTAGGTCATTTCTATAGCATGTGCTTATAGCCAGCATTGTCCTGGCCACCTCTCGGGCAGCAGCTCCCATGATCCGGCTATATCTTCTGCAATGCTTGTAGTGTGTAGTGTAACCTGTGCAGAATCATATACTGTATCAATTTAAACCTCATATTCATGGAGACCTTATTAGTGAATAATCGAATGTTCTTCCACATCTTATTTGATATATCTAACCCCAGTGCTAATGCCATTGCCCATGATCCTTGTCTGCTTCTACAAGGGTCTTGTCTAATATAGTGGCGTACAAGGTGTGAGAAACCTGAAGGTGTCTCACGTACAAATCCCCGGGGGTCTGTCATCCACAGCCATTGGGTTCAGTTCCTGGGGGTGGACCAGTGTGGGAGGATCACCTGGATGGGGGTTTCTCGGGGAGTGGAAGTGGGACACCAACGGGTGAGACGCGGTATCCCCCTTCTTATATCCTACCCCGTAGGATATACACTCCCTCTACTCCTCCTTTTCCGGCTCAAACCCTTTCGCACACCTCGAAAGATGACCAACAAACACTAGAGCTGTTTACCTGATGTGTCCCAACACAAGGGTCAGGCAAAGTCAGGCAATTAGAATCACACACACCTGATGGCCCTTTCTCTTCCCCACAGGGATAAAAGGTGGAGCACAAGAGCACCATACGAGCAAGGCAGACTGCACAACAAGACAGTTATCCAGGCACGGCAGTTCAAGAGGAGGAGAAAGACTGGGTGAACCGAGAGGGTGACTGTTAGGCAGAATCACCTGCAGTACCCTTTAGGAACACTACAGGCAATTAGGACTACAAGTGTAAGCACAATTTCACCTTTGGTACAAGCCTCTACTACACAGTAAAGTGGTAGCTATGGCTGTAGAACAAGTTGGACAAAGGACCAACTAATACAGTGATTCAAACAAACACTTACTCAAGGTTTCTTGGTAAAAGAATATACATTCATTTACTCAGTCAGTTAGAAAACATTACACTAGCATAAGCAGCTCAATATCACACACTAGTACACACAAAAACCCAAGTTTAGCTCCAGTGAAGTGGGAGCAAAATGGCACTTCAGATACTTATTAAAGGGATAAAAAGACACGGTTATAAGAATAGACAGCCCAAATACATTCATAGGCAGGGCAAAGGGTTCAGATAAATACAACCAGCAATTCTTCTCATAGGCCTGGACCAAAGTCAATGGTTCAGAGTCTTTGTATAGGATAGCACAGTTCCGGTAGATAACGGTTAGGTCTTTGCCACAGAGTTTAGAAGAATTTGGCTAGGCGAAATGTTTGACCAATGTTTAGGGAAAGACCAGCCTTCGAAGTTGAGGAAAGTTTCACGCACTTTCTCGATGGCCGAAAATAGTTCCGGACCCCGTTTGCACAGTACCTTGTCAATGAAGAAAGCTGTAGCTGAGGCACTTGTTCCTGGCAGTTAGAGCAGATCTCGCTGTTCCTGGGCTTCAGTCATGGGGACAAAAAGGAGGACGTCAAGCGGTTCCTGCACTGCCCAGGGATGAGGCCAAAAGCTGTAGCACGTAGCCGGTTTAAGGTGCGAGTGCCTTAAAGTCCACAAGCTGTTTTCCTTCCCTCTGGCTATCTGGTTTTGAACAGCACTCTGATGAAAATTAAATTTGACCAGAAAACTACGGTGTCTAGGTGGCTTACGAGTTGGTTGTTCCCACCAAACTCAAGGGAAGAAGTTAACCTTGAAGGGCTTCTCTGTCGATTGGAGTTTCAGGCAATTCGGAGCTGCAGCAGGGCTTCACCGGTCATCCAGGAGTTGCCGCAGTCCTCTTCCTTCAGCACGTCTTCGGTTCTTTCGTTCCAGTGGTCGACTCTGCTTTCCAAGTCCCAGAGAGCTGCTTTTAAACCATTTTCCCCATTCATTCCAGCCTGGCTGTCACGCACACAGCAGGGTGGCTGTGTTTGCCGGACAGGCAGTCGGCCAATCACGCTAGAGTGCATTCATGGTCTCCTAGGAGACTAAGCACAGGGTTTCGGGCACCTCCCTCACATCCCTCCACTCGGGCGCCAGAGGAGGGCTTCAGCACTGAAGCCCGCCAAAGGCCAACAAAGGGACCAAATCTGGTTTGCCACGCAGAGACAAACTCAAGAACGACTTTTCCTAAAAGAAATGGTGAAAAAAGATGACCACAGTCTGTTTTTACAGACCGGCCTCGGGCGCCATATTGGAAAACATGGCTGACCCGATTTTTAGATTCCGTTGTTAGCGGTCGAGAAAAATCACGGTAGTTGATCTAAACCACTGCCACCAGCCATTTAAAGCAGGAAAAGGTAACATTTTACTGTTACATGGGTGTTTTGACTCGGGGGGGGGGGGGGGGGGGGAAGCTAAGCAACCCCTCCAGCACTCTATAGGAAGATAGTGTGTGCTGGGTCAGTAAATTTAAAAAGACTAGTAAAGCCAATTTAACTTTACATGCTCTGGGAGACGGTAGTCAGTCCCAGAGAAGGTATTTAGACCTTGGGGAATCTGAAAGACACCCCTGTGCCACTGCACTGAAGGTGCTGTGTGACACACAGAAAAAGATGATGCCTATGGAGTTGTTTTAAAACTCCATAACCAAATAACACAAAAGTAAAACGCACACAAAATACATGGAAGAGTGGGAAAAAATCCTACAAATCCAGCAAAGTTACTGGGGGTCTCAAAAGGTAAGGGAAATAAGCACATTTTGAGAATTCTCCCTAACAGCGACAAGTAGAGAAGCAACCTTGCCCTTTCCGACCAAGGTCTGTGAGACCTCCGTGGAAGGAATAGCAAAACTGTGAACAATAGCCCAAGTGTGTTGTAGCAGATGTCAACGGTACACAGAGCGTACCTACGCTGATCAGCAGGACAGAGGGAGACGCCTGCTACCATGGTACCGGCCTTGACTCCCGATATGAAGAAAGCCAAGCGGTGCATCACAGCCGGTGAGTCGATGGAAGTACTGATAAAGAAACCGAACTGTGTTGAACAAATTTAACAATCGGCTGATTGCAGAATCTACAAAGAACTGTTGATGTAAAAGGGGAAAGCCAGCTGCAGATTATCCAGGCACCACGCTGGTGCTCACTCGAGAATCCCTGGTCGATTACCCGATTGTTGAAACTACTATTACCAGAAGGCCTTGGGAAAGGTGAGACGAGGGTCAAAGTGGTCATACAGGGGTCTAGTAAAATCCTCTGTACAGTTGAAGGTCTTTGACCAGCAGATGATCATGAAGAAGGGAAGTGAATCCCACATCATAAGAAAGTAAAAGGAACTGTGACATTGGCAAGAGTGAACCCAAAGGAGGGATGCCGATGAGAGGGGGCAAAGTCTGAAGTCCCAGGGAACATTGTGTTGACAAGAGTGAACCCGACCGAGGGAGGCAAACAGTTGAGAAAGATCTGCGCCCAGAAAGGGGGATCCAGGGGTGAGAACCTCACACCCCAACCATACATGAAAACAAACAAGATATTTTTTTTTAATACAAGCCAAAGTGAATTCCTTAGTGGGAGGTGGATATTTAAGAGGGGTCCGCAGCCTGGAAGAGTGGAACCCAGGGGTGAGGAATCATCACCTCAAGTGCCACACAAAAGGGACTTATTGTTTGTTAATTTTGAATCTATCAGGCCATCGGAAGAAGGAAAGCTAACCTCAGAAGGCCCTGATGTCGTTAAGAACTATTTGGGTATCTTAGCCTGGAAGAGGGGGAATCCCGGGGTGAAACGTAATCACCCAACATACATGCTGAGAGGAAGTTTTGTTATTTTGAATACATCAGGCCCTCGAAGGCAAGAGACTTTTTTCACGACAAGAGGCTTGGCCATCAACGGTCCTGATAGCTGAAAACGGAACTGTCGTCTCATGCTGGGAAAGCTTGAGCGGCTGCTGTGCTCCAGAGTCCCGCCTTGTCCTGTGCTCAAAACGTGGGGAAGGGAGACCACGACTACCGCATCCTGACATATTATTTGTGAACACTTCTTTATTTCTTATGAGCCCCATACTACACTCTTTTGTATTTAGCAATAGTTTTTTTCTTAGTATAGGCCTTTTGATTTGACAAGACACCACTAGGACTGCCTTATTTTGATTTGATGGTCGTAGCTTGCTCCCATTTTGGATTTAGACTTGGAGTAGGCGTTTTTCTACCCTACCTATACAGTTTAATAAACACCCTTGAACTGTGATTACTTGTCTGTCTATTCTTGATATAATGTAATCCTTACAAAGGCGGCCACTATTCTCTGGCATCCATAGGAATTGGATATGAATTGGATATGAGATGAACTCCTTCATGGGGTTGGGGGGAAGGTTTTAGCGGATAGCAGTCCCATTGCTCCAGCTCTTAGTCAGTAGAACAGAGTATTTCCGTGGTCATACCCCTGTGCTCCTCCCTCCATGTTTGCATTATCAGGAACTTCCCATTCGGAAACAAGTCCCTCCATTGAGCAGTAGCCCAGCCTATTCCAAAGTTCCATTAGTGACGCATCCCTGGTGGGGGAGAGATTGGTGAATTTCCCCAGTGCCAGCCGCCTATAGTACAGCCTTGTCACCCCCGGTCAAATGGGCAGTCATTTATGTATTCGGACCCAAAATCCTTGTTCTCATATCTGCATTCCCCCAAATCATCGTTCTCATATCTGCATTCCCCATCGCTATTCTTTCAAGCTTAACATGTGGTGGGGCCCCCTCTCTCCCATTACAGTTGGTTTGTATTGCGCCTGGGCCGCTAACCAATATACTTGCATGGGAGGATTGGTGAACCCTCCCTTACAGTAGGGCCAAGCCATGTTCTCCCATTTCTTCTGCACAGCCCCAGAGTGCCACAGACTAGCATGTAGATCACGAAAGTACTGTTTACCTGGACATAGCGGTACATTAGTGAAGAGGTACAGCAGTGTAGGTAACAATATCATATTAACCAATGCCAAGTGTCCCGCCAGTCCAACGAGTTATTCTGGCACTCGCATACATTGCATGTGCCCAAAACTGTGAGTCAGTGCAGCCTCCTTACTCCTAGACACAATAAACCCTAGATATTTGAATCTGTCTGGTGCCCACTGCAGTGAAAGTGCAGAGTCGGCCAAGCTCTGTGATATCTGTCATAATGGGGTCCAGGTTATTTTGGGGATTCCTAACATAAAGGAGCATGTCCTCTACAAATAGCAAGATGATCTTTGGGCTGCCTGATATTCTAATTCCCTGTTTGCCATGCCAGTCTCTGATCAGATCCGAAATAGGCTCAATCGCCAGGGTGAATAAGGGAGGGCATCATCGGCAACAGTCCATTTGCTACAGTTTTAGCAAATATTTTAGTGTCAACATTCATTAAAGACGGTGGTCTATACGAGCCGCAGTCCTCGCTAGGCTTCCCTGGTCTCATAGATGCTATAATAGTAGCTTCTCATAGCGTCTCAGGGAGTTGTCGGTTCTTCACAGCTTCCTCACACTCCGTCTAGAGGTAAGGGACCAGGATGGTCACGTACTCCAAGTAAAATTCGGCAATGAGCCCGTCCGGGCCCAGCAAATTCTTTCGCAACAGTTCCATAATAACCTTGAGTATTTCCTCCGCAATGAAGGGAATATTAATTTGTGTTCTGGAACTCTATGAAAAAGATAGTCATAGGCTTCAAGTCTAACAGTGCATGCACCTCAGTTTCCCCACTATCAGCAGGTGCCTGATAGAGAGCCCTATAAAAGTCTGTGAACAATCCATTCATCTCTTGATCAGAGTATTGCATGTTTTCATTTGTGTCTTTAATCCCAACTACGTGGGCTGGCCTGCTTTCCAATTGTACCAAGTTCGACAGTGTCCTGCTCGGCTGCTCGCCCTCCTCTGTACCCCCTTGCCGCTGTTAGTTTCGTAAAGTATTTCACCTCTCAATTTGCATGGCCATTAAAGGAGTCTGAGTCTTTATTTCTGCCAGCACGGACTAGCCAGGCTCAGCTGTATATTTATCTTCTAGTTCCTTAAGCTTACTCGTGCTGAGGGCAATATCTCTGCGGATGGCCTTAAGCACCCCAGACTCCTTAGCCATGGCCATACCCCTAATAAATACTTTAAATGTTTGCCATAGGTACCGTGCGACACAGCACCATGATCATTGATTTGAAAAAATGTCTATGTCTTCTATACCCACCCAAAGCACCAAGTGCTACAGTGTTGTCGATTTAAATCGCCACGCTGTGCGGTCCTGGGACCTCACAGCCCTTTCTAAGGACAGTGTTATGGGTGAGTGGTTTGAATATGTGTGAGGAAGTATATATGCCCCAATACATGTCGCACTAGGAATTTTGAGTCCAAGAAGCAGTCTATCCTAGACGACAAATCGTGTGCTGTGGGCTAGAAGGAGGATCCCAGTCGTGACGGTTGTAGTATTCGCCACACGTCACATAGGTCTAGACTGTCCATCTGGCCCTGAATGCAGCGTGCTGCTCTCGGGAGCAGTCTGGGGGCATTGCCTGTTCTGTTCAGCTGGAGGTTTAGTATAGTATTCATATCTCCACCCCACAATGTAGGCACCATGGGATAAGCAACCAGTAAGTCTGCCAATTTTGTGTAAAAATATGGGTCGTCCAGAATAGGGCCATATGCATTAGCTAGTAGTATTTCTTTTTTGAACAATTACAAAGTAGACTAACATACCGACCATTCAAATCAATGTGGGAGTGGAAAGACATGTATGTATTGGGGTAAGCACCCCCCTGGACTGTGTCGTGTAATTGGTATAGAACCTGTTGGTGTCCCACCCCGTCAAAATGAACATTCCTGCTTCCCGCTTATTCGTTTTCTGTAGGGATAGGATATGCACATTATGCGTACCCACAGATGCCACCACTTTCCTTGCCTTGGAGTAGTTCCCGAGACCCCTGATGTTCAAGCCCAATATTTTAACAGTTCCCATCTAATCCTATTGTCGCGAGGGGATTGGGTCCTCCGACGTATTCCATATCTATGACAGTAATCATCACAGCTGTGCTGCTTCGGAAAATCTTTCGGCGTCTGCGTCGATGACGTCGATATGCCGTCCTCGAGGACCTTGGCCGACGTCACCAGATGTTATAAGTAGGACGCACGACGCCTGTAGCCTCAGTTGTTTTTTCCGCGAACATGTTCGTTTCGGCGGTATGCCTCGACTCTTTGGAGTTTCTGTTCTTTCGATTCTTCGAACCTGTTCATTTTGTGAATTATTCTACAGGATTTCTTCCTCTTCTTCCACCCTGCGTCCGGGCTTCAAGAAGTGTGGGGAATGCGGGTCCAAGATGTCGGTGACGGATTCGCACAACGTCTGCCTCTGGTGCCTCGGGGAGGCCCACGACATGGATGATTGTGTCGACTGCCAGTCTCTTACGTCCAAGGCCTTGCAGGAACGTAAGATGAAGCTGTCGGTCGGTAACGTGTCCAAGCCCCGGAAGGTGAGGTCCACTGGGCTTTCGACGGACGATTCGAGGAGTGACTCTCCGCATCGTAGACGTAAGTCTAGGGGGTCTCGGTCCCGGAGTGGGTCCCGCCACTCCTCTGCCTCTTCGAGGCACTCCCGAAAGCGCCATCATCGGGCGCCTTTCCCGTCCTAGTCCTACCAAGCGTTCCTCTCCGGAGGAATGGGCTTCCTTCGGGAAGAAAATGTTGGCGATTCTTGAGTCGCAGGGCTCCAGTCTGTCCGCGCCTCTGAGAGGGGTCGGCCGTGACCGTACTAGAGACACCGCTCGTATGCCTTCGGGCTCGGGTGGTCGGCATGATTCAAGAGAGAGGTCCCGCTCGGACAAGGGGAATCGTTCTAGTCATGCCCGTTCCAGGTCCCGGTCCTCGACGCCCTCGAGCCCGTGTGCACCTGTGAAGTCTTCGAAGCGGCTCCGCCTCCGAGGAAGTCGTCGACACCGTCGATGCTGTCGGCGCCGCGCTCGACGTCGACGCCGTTTCACTCGACGCCCTTGATGCCTTTCGAGGCTGTGGTGTCGGAGGTACTCCGTAGCACGGGGGAACCCGCTAGCACGGCTCTGGCCAAGGCAACACATGTCTTTCTCCCTTATTCAGTGCCCACTTTCCAGCCTATGGATTATGTTTCCGAGGTGGAAGAGGGTTCTGAAGATGGGTTGGTTCCTGACACGGTACCAGATGACATTCTTTCAGGTCATAGCAAGATTGAGGACCTGCGTCGGTCACTGCATGATGCCAGTGGTCTGGACGCCTCTCCGGAGGTGGAGTTCTGTAGGCCTGAACCTGGCACCCATGCCAAGTCGTCGTACCGGCACCATATGTTGAGGGTCACCGACTACTTGAGTGGTCGGCACCCCCAGTTGATTTTGCGCAGGATGACCTGATGGATATCCTCGACCATGGTCCACTTACATATGGCTCTGCAAAGAAGGGTGGCAGCGGCTTGGACTGCTCCAGAGAGTCTCCCGGCAGTGGGCAAGTCTTTGCCGTGTAAATACCGCAATGCCGGTAGTAACCCCTGCTACTTGACCACGCACCCCACTCCGGACAGTTTGGTGGTGCAGACGGCTACGGCCCCAGCTAAGCAGGCGTTGTATCCTACCATCCGTCCTGATAGGGACGAAAAGCGTTTTGATGGCTGGGCGAATAAAGTGATTTCTTCAGGGGGGTATGGCTCTTCAGGCGGCCAACTCCGTATGTGCCGTGTCGCGTTTCACGCACTCTGTGGAACTGTTTCCTTAGTGGCTGAACATATTCCCGAAGGGGACGAACGGGATGGTTTTCTTGCTCTGATTCAGGATGGCAAGGATGCCATGTGCGAGTCCGTTCAGTTGGGGTTGGACATGGCAGACTGTGTCAGCCGGTCCATGGCGGCGAGCACCGTCATACGCAGGTTTGCGTGGTTGAGGAAGTCGGGGTTTGCTCCTGATGTGCATGCCAGGCTCCTCAATATGCCCTTTGATTGTGTACATTTTCGTCCTAGGGGACAGCAATGGAGGGGAGGTTCCTTTCGTTATTACTCATCCTTGGTACAGCGAGAGGAGCTGCCAGACAAAGGGGCCACCATAGGAGTGCCAGAGGTGGAAAGCAAGGTACTCGAGGTGCCAAGGCCGCTCGGGCTGTTGCCTCTTTGCCCTCAGGCAACGCCGCAGCCGCTTCAGCTCAGCCATGAGGCCATGTCCCATGGTTCGCCGGTAAGGGGAAGGCTGGCACAGTATCTTGCAGAGTGACGCGCCATTACTTCAGATATGTGTGCGCTGGAGATCATAACCCACGGCTACTGTCTTCCTTTCCGGCAGAGGCCTCAAGACAATCCACCAGGTAATCTCTCTTTGCAGAGTCCGGCCCGCTCCTTGCGCAGGAACTTCAATCCCTGCTGGATAAAGGCGCCATAGAACTGGTGCCTGTAGCGGAGAGGAACAAGGGATGGTATTCCCCTTATTTTTTTAATTTCCAAGAAAGACGGGGGATTGAGACCCATTATGGACTTGCGTGGTTTGAACGAACTCCTCAGGAAGGACAAGTTCAAGATGGTTACTTTCTCTCAAGTCCTCCAGGCCCTTCAACTTCAGGACTGGTTGGTGTCTCACGGCCTCGAGGACGCTTATTTTCATGTGTCGATACATCCAAAGCACAAGAAGTACCTGAGTTTCGCAGTTGGCGACTGACACTTTCAGTTTCGGGTCCTGCCGTTCGGATTGACCTCCGCCCGAGGGTCTTCACCAAGCTCATGGTAGTGGTGGCAGCGCATCTCAGGAAAGGGGGATGCACGTCTACCCCTACCTGGACGATTGGTTGATCAGGGCCCGCTCTCCCGAGCAAGTCCTGGATCATCTGTCAGTCGCCTGCCACTCCCTCCTCAAGCAGGGCTTCTCCCTCAACTTAAAGAAGTCCCATCTGACACCAACTCAGAGGCTCCAGTACATCGGAGCAGTGCTTGACACGCCCCTGGGGCAGTGTTTGCCTCCCCGGGTGAGGGGTCATCACATTCAGCAGATGGTGCACAAGTTTTAGCTTGCCCAGATTCTCCCAGCGTTCGAGTTCTTGAGATTGCTCGGCCTCATGGCATCCTGCATTCTTCTGGTGCCAGAGGCCAGGTTGCGGATGAGATCTTTGCAATGGGCACTCAAGCTCCAGTGGTCTGTCGTCCGGCAGGATGTCGTACCCTGTTCAGGTGGGTGTCGGGACATTTCGTCGAAAGACATTTGGTCGACGGAATTTGGTCAAACTAAATGGTCGAATTTTTTTTTTTCATTTATATATATATTTTTTAGGTTTTAGTTTAGGGAAGAAAAGGGTTTTTTAGAAAATAATAAAAACAAAAATTCGACCGTTTGGTTTTCGACCAAATGTCCTGTCGACCATTTTTTTCGACGAAATGTCTGGTAACTGTTCAGGTGCCGTCCTCGGTCGCCCAGGACCTTCTGTGGTGGGCCGTCATAGACAATCTGATGAAGGGGGCTCCATTTTGGCTACCTTGGCCGGAGGTGACGATCGTGACGGACGCATCCCTCGCGGGATGGGGAGCTCATGCCAACGAGTTGACAGTCAGCGGTCGTTGGTCTCCGTCAGAGTCCGGACTCCATATCAATCTGTTGGAGCTGAGGGCCATCAGGCTTGCCCTGAAGGCTTTTCTGCCGACTGTGCGAGGAAAGAATGTCCTGATCCTGACGGACAACACAGTGGCCATGCACTACCTCAACAAAAAGTGGGGGGGGGGCAGGGTCACTTCCTCTGTGCAGGGAGGCGATGCAGCTCTGGTTCTGGGCCATCCAGCAGGTAATTTTGATTTCGGCAGTTCATCTGGCCGGAGACGAAAACGTGACGGTGGACTCTCTGAGCAGGCAGAGCGTGATCTCTCACAAGTCGGAGCTGGGTCAGGAGATTCTCCTGGAGATCTTCGCCCTTTGGGGGACCCCTCAAGTGGATCTCTTCGCCTCCAGTGTCAATCGGAATTGTGAAAGGTTCTGCTTGTGGGAATTTCCTCCAAGAGGAGCCTTAGGAGACGCGTTCGTGGTGGAGTGGTCCTTCCCACTGCTGTACGCATTTCCTCCAGTCCCCGTCATCCCACAGGTGCTGCAGAGGTTCGGTTCCCAGATGATCCTCATTGCTCCGGCATGGGCCCAGAGGACGTGGTACCCGGACCTTCTAGACTTGTCCATCTGCCCTCAACGTCGTCTTCCCTACCGAGACGATCTGCTCTCACGGGGGGGGGGGGTCAGGTTCTCCATCCAGAGGTCAGACCCCTCAACCTTCACGCTTGGCTTCTGAAAGGTTGAGTTATAAGGATTGGGACCTCCATGAAGACGTGATGGAGGTGTTGCTTTCGGCCAGAAGGCCAGCAACAAAATCCCTGAACCGTTGCCGGTGGAGAAAGTTATGCGACTGGTGCAGGGTTAAGAATGTGGATCCTTTTTTCATGTGACATTCCTATGGTTCTGTCTTTTTTGCTTTCTTTGGCCCACAGGGGCCTGCAAGTGGGTACCATCAAAGGTTACCTGGTGGCGCTGTCTATATTTAAGCGCTCGTCTGAAGAGTGTTCTTAAAATCCCTTTAATTTCTCCATTTTTGAAAGGGCTCACTCATGTTTTCCCTCCGTCACCTTTCCAGGTTCCAGGTTGGGATCTGAACCTTGTTCTCAAGTTTCTAATGGGTGCTCCATTTGAGCCTTTGCATTCTTGTCCTTTGAGACTGTTAACCCTTAAAACTGTATTTTTAGTTGCAGTCACTTCTGCTCGTAGAGTGAGTGAGTTACAGGCACTTTCAGTTAAGCCACCCTTCACTGTGTTTCATAAGGACAGGGTTATCCTTGGAGTTCGTCCTTCTTTTCTTCCGAAGGTGGTCTCGGAATTTCATTTAAGCCAGAAAGTTATTCTTCAGGCATTTTATCCGCCTCCACATCCTGGTAAGGAAGAGGAGAGGCTCCATAGGCTGGATCCTAGGAGAGCTTTAAGCTTCTACATTTCACGCATGTCCCGGGTCAGAGTGGACGATCAACTCTTTATTGGTTATGCCTGAAGGCGTTTGGGTCAAGCTGTCACGAAGCAGACGTTGTCTCGATGGATAATCTTGTCAATTTCTGAGTGTTACCGCTTGGCGGGTAAGGACCCTCCGGTTGGCTTACGGGCCCATTCCACAAGGGGTATGGCTGCCTCTACTGCCCTGCAGAGGGGTGTTCCTATTCGTAACATCTGTGATGCAGCCACCTGGGCTTCGGTACATACTTTTGTACGTCACTACTCCCTCGATTCTATCCGTGGGCAGGATCTCGCCTTTGGCAAGGCGGTCCTTTACTCTGCAATTTGATTGGGCATTCTAAATTTGTATGTTCTAAATTCTTTTCCCACGTCCTTACGTTGGTACTGCTTTGGGAGTCTGTCATAGATATGGAATACGTCGGAGGACCCAATCCCCTCGAAGAACAAGTTACTCTCTTACCTGGTAACGTTCTTTCGATGGGATGGTCTGACGACGTATTCCATATCGCTCCCTCCCTCCCTTCCCCACTACATAATTTCTTAATGCGATTGCAGCTTACATTTCCGCAAGGCTTTCTGAGGTCATACTGGCAGACGATTGGTACCACACGTTCTGGGGGAAAAAACTACAACTGAGGCTACGGGCGTCGTGCGTCCTACTTATAACATCTGGTGACGTCGGCCGTTGGAGGAGGTCCTCGAGGACGGCGTATCGACGTCATCGACACAGGACGCAGACGCCAAAAGATTTTCCGAAGCAGCACAGCTGTGGTGATTACTGTCATAGATATGGAATACGTCGTCGGACCATCCCATCGAAAGAACGTTACCAGGTAAGAGAGTAACTTGTTCTTCTATCCGGAGAGTCAATGCCAGTAGCAATAGTAGTTACAAACCGTATCTGAATGAATGCTCCCCCCAAGGCCCGCCTCCCTCATCACTCCTCCCTCCCCCCCTCCCCCTGTCAAATCGATGTCACACTCCCAGGTTATTTTTGTTTCAAATGTTGCTGTGGAAATCCTGCATGCCTTTTTTGAAGAAGGCAAGAAGGTGCTTGCGCAATTTTGCTGGCAAGGCGAGTGTTTCCCATGCCAGCTTGACTCGGAGTAAAGACGACTGGGGAGTGGGCTTACCGCATTTGGAATACTATTACTGGGCAGCTCAGATAAGTTGTAGACCACTTGAGGAATAAATGGGTGCAATTTGAAAATGCAAGTTGGCGCAAGTTACTTTGGGGGAATGGTTATGGGTCCTGCAGGACAAAATTGTGATGAGAATGGGTAGACGCCCTCTACTGAAAGTGTTATGAGAAATAGGGAGAAAGCAGAGGGATATGGAGGGTGTAACGACCTGTCCTTCGCCCCTTAGCTGTATCTTGGCGCCCCATTAAGGGATATGATTCACAAGCCTCTACGTTTCCAACAATGGTATGCGAAAGGGCGGGTGAGAGTAGGCCAAACGTAGAGATGGGAAATTCGTTGAAATTAATCATTTGCAAGAGACATTGAATTTTGATCCTCTTTCCCCCCCATTATGTATATGCACTTAAAGCGGGTGTTGACGAATCGGAGGTAGGAGGGGAAACTGGACAGACCGTTGATGGGCTTCGAACAATTGTTGGATAGGTAGCTGCATACGAAGGGATTGGTATCCAACATATCTAAAGCTGCGGGCACACAGAGAGGGGACGTCCACCCCCAAGAAAGTTTGTTTTATTAGTTTGTTGCCTTTTTTTTATTTACTTTTTCCCTACCCACCTGCACATGAAAACAAGGATTGGCAATGCCAACAGTTTGGGCTTTTGTGTAGGCATGCAAAATGGTGCGAGTGCCTGGGCATCTAATAGCAGTGTCTGGCAAATGCCTAATACTTATACATAAGCCAAAACAGTTGGCTTTGCCAAGGCTTGTTTTTAACAGGACTTCAGTGAAGGACACTCACAGTGCTTATGAATCGAGTGGCAGACCTGTTAAGATATTTTTATTACACCACTAGAGGGTTTACAACTCAATTAACTCTCACAAGACTGCTTTGAAAAAAATACTGGCAGACACGGAGTGTTTTTGGCGGGAGGGGCAGGAACTGGGTGGGAATGGCCATACGGATTAGCATGGCCATGGGTAGTAAATGGGTGGGCAAATAACCAAAAACCCTACAGGCTGCGTCCTTCCTCATATGCCATTCCTCCTTATCTGTCCTGTAATGCACTAGTTTCAGCTTATAGGTGTTGCAAGGGACATGTAATAGCTCAAACTAAAAATGAACCATGTGCCTTTTTATACCTGAACTGGCTTTTGTGACGTATTTCTTTCTACACAGCACTTTGCCTCACAGCACAGGCTTTATAAAACCACATTTTATACAGATAGGGCAGCGGGAGCTGTTCTCAAGGCCACTCCAATGCAGCTCAAGATTAATCCTTGTTACATAGGTACCCAGAGTCAGATAACAAAAAAAAGGCGCTGAACTGAAAACAAAGGAGGACACCGCATCACTAGAGCCAGTAATTTGGCTTCGGCCATAGATGTAAGGAGGCTGTGATTTGTTTACATGAAACCAATATAGAAGGTATCATTTCCTTCAAACGTCATCTTCCCTGCTGACCTCGATGGAGGCTTTTAGGCAATCCATGCATGCCAATTTTCAGCAGAATATTTTGTCACCTTCAGCTGAGGATCCCCTGCTCCTTTGATGGGCACCAATGGAAGGCCTGGAACCCAGCATTGTACTCGCCCAGAATAATTCTTCAGGCCACTTGTGCACTGTAACGACACCATCACCAGTGCCCGCAATGACCTGCTCCTGGCTTCTGATGGCTGACATTTCACAACCATTGAAGGTCTAAAGACAGCATGTTCTGCCCAACTTTAAGCAGATTTATAGAGATGCGCCTGCCTATCTTGAGGAAATGCAGAGGACTACTAAGCAGGGTTTTGCGGTATGTATAAGCCAGATCTGGGGTGTTTCTAGGTCTGGAAAAAATCTCGGGCTACAATAATGTTGGCACCTGGGGCTAGCTAGCCTTTTGGTTGTAGCACTTGAACTTCTATCCGGAGCTATAACCAAAAGACCCAACACTATAGCCCTCTCCTCCCCCCAGCAATGCCTCTGAGCCAGATCCTGGTGCTGACTGCGGCTAACAAAACTTCAAGTTTTTGCAATACAGAGATTGACAGAGTACATACATACAGGTGAGGTGAAAACTAGCTTCTTTGTGAATACCAATGCGTGATTCATCATTTTTTGCATCAGGATCTTTGTTGGATTGGATCTGATGTAACGTGTCTAATCCAGATAATCCATGAATTGAACTAGGGACCCAAGCCTTGCTCGTGAAACGTGGTTGCCATAAATACTTTGAGAAAAGAAACATAAAGAATACATCACTTATTTAATAGTTCCAACTCCTGCCAAAGTGTGCATTATTCTTTCTTTCTTCCCTGAGGAAGGCTTGGCACTTTGAAACACGTCTGACCGGTTCAAGCCGAAGCTTGAGTTGGCATTTTGCTTTGAAATATAATTCTTTTAAGATCATGGGTTAAAGTGGTGCTGTATTTTAGACACCTGTTTAGATGCTGGGTCAACACAAAAGTGCGGCCTAAGGTTTATCTTCTGTTAAGGTCTGTTGATTGTGATTCTTTCCTTCTTGCACACAATTCTTTTAGCTAGTGCACAGGCCTCTGTTGGCACTTTGGTGGTGGAGATCCCTTTTTCTCTGCTTGCTTTGGTCTCCTTGGGTTGGGTATTGTTTGGTTGTACCTTGCACTGTTTGTAGTGCAATTTGTTATTGCAGATGAATGTGTATTTTGTGTTCATGTCTAATTTTAATTGTTTTCCTAAAAACACTGGGTATTTTATTCAATTAAAACAAGTTTTCTAAAAAAAAAAGATTTCTTGAGAATTGCAAACTTTGCGTGTATTACACGAACTGTACCGTTTTTGTTTTAGTGTTCTGAGCCAGAATCTAACATGGAGGAATTGGCATCAGGTGCTGTAGGACTAGATACATCCACTGCATTTTCTTGACCTGTACAGTGATCCTTTGGATGAGATTATCTTCATTTAAATTGGTCATCAACAAGGGGGGCTGACTATGTCTAGGTTTCTGTCATGGTAGTTGCCAGAACTGTACTCAAGCGTGTAAACATCCTGGAGTCAGATGGTAAACAGGATGTCCACATTGCCTTAAGTTGGGCTTTAAAGAAGCCTGTGCGCTCTCGCTATGTATTTCTCGCTCTCTGTCTTTGTCTATTGTCGGTCTCTCTCTGCAACTCCAGTGTGGAAGAAAAACATAAGAAATCACAGGTCTGCTCTTGGTGATCCTATGTTTCTGTGCATGCAGCCCATTATTATTAGGTTTTTATACTGTGCAGGTTGGACACTAGTGGTCTCCAAGAGCGTAAACCTTGTCTGTGTTAAGGAGCATTCTGTCTCACACAACAAACCACAGGGCCTTGGTCTGCTGGAAAGCATTGAGCGAAAAAGTAGTGTGTAATAAAAAGTATAATACCAAAGGTTTTTGTGACTGTAAAGTTGTGTTATTAATTTTGAAAAAAAGGAGGATGTGCAAGTGAATGATTGAAGACAAGAAAACATAGGTGTTTTAGCAAAGTTAGGGTGAGTGAGGGGCTTGGGAAGTGCGAGTAGTTTGGGGATACCAGAGCTCGAAGAGTATTGCGTTTTGCATATGTAGACATCATTGAAGTAAGAGTAAAGTAAAACCAAGAAGGCTAGGTTAGAGAACGCCAAGGATATGGGGATGGTTCCGGAGTGGTCTACATAATTTATGAGAACGGTGGGTGGAGGAATAGGGACAGTTCACCAGCATGAGTTATTACATTGATTTGCATGCTATGACTATTCCCCGTCGTCAACCTGGGAATTCTCGATAAAATAAAGCAGATTAGTTTTAAACGAAAAACTGCCTTGTCACTTGTATAGCCTATTGCTCTCTCTTTGGGTCGTACTGCCCAAACCAGTGATACTCGTCCTCCTTAGCTCCACCCCTGGCTTCCATCTTCAGATTTTTACAGCACGTTTTAGTTTGGGGAGTTCTGGAATTTCGCTCCATGGCTTCCTTGAGTATTTAGCCTATTTTTGATAGTTTTCTTAGAATTTTTTCTTCAACCCATCACTGTTGTGACTTGTCGGCAGCAGGGATCCATTGCCGGTCTCGATTCCTCCTTCCGTCGGATTGCTGCGTAGTGTAAGGCTAAGAGCTGAGTTTTGGTCCTAGTACACGTGCAGTGTCAGAGGCTGTGAAGAAGAGCCCCTACAAAGTCTGTTCCAGATGAGTTCAGAAACATGTCTTCATCCAAGTGCACCACCAAAAGTGTATTTTCTGCATGTAATGGACCACAATATGGAGGGATGCCCCCTAAGCCAGTCTTTCTCCACTAAGACGTGGAAGGATCACCATCGGAGGCTAGTCTCATGGCTGGACGGAGGTAAGGCCCTGACTCAGTGTCTGTGAGCGGTCATGCCTGTGCCAGAGCTAGCAGGCCCAAAGAGCATACTCCCTTTGGCAAGAGGTCGAGATCCTTTTGAGGATGGAGGCAAGGGGGAAGTTACCTAAAAAGGCAAAGTCGTCATGCTCTCAGACTTCCTTGTCGATGAGCACTGCATTGCCTGTCATCTGGATTGGCGACGGCCACAAAGGGAACCCTGTCTTCGGAGGGCTGGAGATCGTCCACCCCATCACCGTCAACAAAGCATTGATCATTTTCAACATCGTCGACGACCCCAAAGGCATCCTCGTCGATGACCTCAAGACTGTCTAAATCAACGTCAGCAAAGGCTCAGTTGACAACACAAACGACACTGTCCGCTAGGCTGGTGGTACCAGTTTTTTGTCACGTCTACATGCTCGCCCTTGACTGCAGGCACTGTCTCTACAGTAACGACTATCCCAAGAGTAGCATTGCCTCCAAAGCCTGTCAGTCCCAGCTGGGTCGGCTCCATCTGCACTACCTTCACCAGATGCGCCTGTGCTAGGCAGCTTCCTGAGAGGTTCCAGCAGAGAGAGGGAGGCACCACCAGATCTCTTTTCTGTCAAAGCCCACAAAGGCCTCTCAGCTGTCTGCCGCATCCCCTGTGAGACCTTCCATGGTTGTCTCTCCAGCCCCTATCTCTGCCTGTTCCTTCCTGTCGGAGGAGGAAGACATTTTTGAAGACATCAGCCCACATTATGGTGGGCGGTGTTGGCCTCAGACCACAGCCTGCGCTACTGCTTCAGTCTACTCTCCCTACGAGTCCCTGGCCACATGCACCAACGTTGATGCATCAAACTCCGAGAGATCTACCTCCAAGAGATGTTTCTTTGGACATTCCGTCAACTCTCCACAGTCTGGTCAGAGATTCAGCAGCACCTGCCATGGGTGGCCCCAGGTCCTCCTGTATTTCCGGGCCCAGCTCCTGTGGCCAGTCCACAAAGACTGTCTAGGCCCCGCCTAGAGCCACTTCCTCCAGTGCTTGCAATCCCACAGCCACCTCCTGTTCTATGGCCTCCTATTGTAGAGGAGTTGGACCTGATGGGAACGGACACTAATACAGACACCAGCCCAGATACAGATGGTACCCAGGGTATAGATGAGTTTTAGGACTACGTCCCTGCCGACGGTGAGCCACCCGATGTAGACCTACCATCTAGGGACTCGTGTCCCCCACCCTCTTCCAGACAGCCAAGTTCTTCAACCTGGTCCCATAGGAAAAGGAGGGATTCCTTTTCCAGCATTGCGAATACTCCCAAAAGACTGTGGTCTCAGCTTCTAGATGACATCTGGGAGGATGGGAGGGTGGGTGTGTGAAAACCCTTTTCTGCACCAGCTTAAAAAAAGAGGCTGGAGAAGAAATATAGGGTCATGAATACAGCTCTGAAATGCCTCACAGCCCATCCAACGCCGGACTGAGTAGTCTCTGCTGTTGCGAGGTGGGGCTAGTCTAATACAGATTTCTCTTGCTCAGTCCCACCTGACACAGCTTAAGGAAGCTAGATGCGGCTGGAAAGCGCCTAGCTACGACTGCGGCATCTACAGTCCAGGCTGCCAACTCCCTAGCCATCCTTGCATGCTATAACCGAACTCTGGTACAAGTTGGGGCCCATTCTCGATTTCCTGAGAGGACAAAAAAGCAGCGGTGAATGCATCTTTCAGGAGTGCGAAGTGGCATCTGACCTTAAAATCAAACACCCTCGACATTGGCAACTCTGGTGTCTGGCAAATGGGCACCGGGGTCACCCTACACAGTCAAGGTTGGCTCAGGGCCACAAACTTCAGGGAGGACGTCCTCCTGTGATATGACAAGAACAGCACAGAGCTCATCTCGTCAAGGTGGTTTGGGCCATGCTGCTAAAAGGGGCATTAGAACCTTTTCCTCTGCGTCTCCAGGGTATACTCCAGATTTGTTCTGGTTCGCAAGAAGTCAGGCGAGTGGATGGCCATCCTGGACTTGCGTCATATTAACAAATTCCTAAAGTCCCAGAAATTCAGGATGGTCCTATTGCAGCACATGCTCAGCCAACTGGAAGATGGAGATTTCCTGGCGATGCTGGATTTGGAAGATGCATATTTCCACATCCCCATTAACCCAAAACATTGGAGGTTCTCCGTAGGTTTGTCGTCCAAGGAAGACCTTAGCAAGTCAAGGCGTTACCCTTCGGCCTCAAATCAACCCAAGGGTGTTCATCAATTGCCTTGCCCCAATGGCGCGTGTTCCTTCGGAAAGGAGTGTATGTCTATCCCAACCTGGATGATGGGCTGGTCCGGTCTCATTCTCACGCCCAGGTGGTGCAACCTACAGCGGAGACGGTCCAGACCCTAACCTCTTTGGGATTCTCTGAAATATCTCAAATCCTGCATGGTACCATCCCAAGACGCACAGTTCCTGGGGACCAGACTCAACAGTCTTGTGCCTGGTGGCCCCATCGGAGGAAATGATGCACACCATCCTAGCAAAGGACTAAAATGATCCTCTGCCAAAGTTGCAGTAGTCCGGCCCATCAAATCCCTGTTAGGGATGATGTCCTTCTGCATCCATCTGGTCCCTCATTGCAGGCTGCTAATGAGACCTCTTCAGGAGTTCTTGGACACCAGGTGGAAGCATATCTCTGGCTCATGCAACAACAAGATAGTCCTCAGTCAAGCATTCAGGAAAGCCCTGAGGTGATGGTCCATTCGTCCTTCACATTTTGCTGGGGGCTCCCTTCAAGATCCCAGCGCATCAGGAAACTGTCACTACCGACACCTGGAGAGCTGGGGCACCCACACAGTCCAACTATACACTAGGTGCTATGGCTCCCGAATGTGAAGATGGTGCATATTAATCTCCTGGAACTGCAGGCAGTTTCTGGGCCCTCAAGTCTTTCAAGTTTTAGCTTTTGGGAAAGTGGTCAGGAGCTTTACAGACAACATGACCACCATGTATTACATCAAGAAGCAGGGAGGAACGAGATCTCCTGTCCTCTCCCTGGAGGTATAGAAGCTACGGCGCTGGGCAATTGCTCAAATGATGTTTCTATTCCCCTTCTGATTGGCAGGAGTTCAAAACACCATTGCAGACTCTCTCAGCAGGGAGCTGCGGTCCTGCCATGAGTGGGAACTTCAGCAAGCTCAGGTGTCTCAGATCTTCAGCAAATGGGGCCAGCCTCAGATCAACCTGTTTGCAACAGCGACTAAGACCAAATGCCAGCAGTTTGCCAGCAGGTTCTCTCAAGCAAGGAGTCCGGGGATACTTTCTCAATCCTGTATGCATTCCCATCAATACTGTTGCTGCTATGCTTGATCATCACACTCAAACTAGCCTGCTGCAAGCATTGGACTGGTGGCTTCAGCTTTCAGACTGCCACCTCTCCCAAACCTGCTCTTCAGGAAAGGGGGTCCATTCTGCACCACACTCCAGCATCTCTGAGCCTTGTGGCCTGGCTCCTGCAGTCCTAGAGTTTGAACACTACTTGCTGCCCTTGGAATGCAAGAACATTCTGGCTAAGGCCAGGGCTCCATCTACACTTGCTTGTTACAAACACAAGTGGACGCATTTTACTGTGTTGTGCCGATCAAAGATTTCTCCATGGTGCGTTATAGTGCCACAGCTGCTTCCATACTTGCTCTTGCTTGCCATGGACGACCTTGCCCATGTGTCAATCAAGTTACACCTGGCCGCCATCTGCCTGGTGACCAGGACTCCAGGCAAGCTCTCCCTGTGGTTGTATGTTCCTCAAGGGCTTCTTCAGGACATGTCCACCAGTAAAGGCCCCTGCTCCGGCGCGGAACTTAATGTGGTACTCTCCAGGCTCATGGGGCCGCTGTTTGAGCCTTTGCATTGGACTACTTTTGAAGGTTCTTCGCAAATCACTTTCCTTGTGGCTATCATCTCTGTCCAGAGGGTTGGTGCAATACAGGCTCTCTCATGTAAGTCTCCATATTTGTCATTCCACCCAGCGAAATTGGCTCGAAGGGCTCGCCCTTCATTTATGCCGAAGGTCCCGTCAGGCTTTCATTTAAACAAGCCTTTGGTACGGTCAGTTTTCTTGGCAAACTCTTCTTTGCCTGCTGGAAGATCTTTGCATCCGCTGGATGTGGCGCATGCCTTGAAATTCTGTGTGGCTTGCACAAAGGACTTTCAAAATACTTCTCAGCTTTTTGTAAACTTTGGACTTGTGGGGCATGGGAGGGACCTGTATAAGGCGTCCATCTCCAGAGGGCTCTCCGGCTGCATCATGCATTGCCATCAGCTGGCCAACAGGCCATTGCCAAGCAGCCTGAGGGCCCATTCCACCAGAGCAATCACATCTAAGACAGCGTTCCTCTCTGGTGTTCCTGTGCTGGATATCTGCAGGGCTGCTACGTGGAGGTCTACTCACACCTTTGCGAGATTCCACTTTGTCGACAGGGATTCCAGGGAGGAGTTTTGTGTCTGACAAGCAGTGCTTTGCAACCTGTTTCTTGAGGTGAGTGTTGTTCCAGCGATACGTCTTATTGCTTCAATTGAACCTTGCCACCTCCCATGGTTGTGTATATGTACTGCTGTGTAATCCTATTCATAGCCATATGAATCCATGTAAGACCCCATGCTGGAGAAGGAACATGCAAACCTTTCCTCCTTCTCCTCTACGGCTCTTCTTGGGTCCTACTGCCACTTTGTGTAAGACCAAATCTGTAGATCGCCACCAGGGGTGGAGATAAGGAGGATTTGTCATTGGTTAGGGGCAGTATGACCCAAAGTGACAGCAATAGGCTATACAAGCGACAATGCAGTTATTAGCTTAACGCTAAACTGCTTTATTTTACAGAGGATTCCCAGCCTGACTGGGAATATTCATAGCATGTGAATCCATGTAAGACCCATGCTGGAGAACAAGAGTAGCAGGTAAGTAACATGTTCCTTCTGTTTTACAAGAAATCTTAATTGAGGTATGTACGACATACATAGTACATGATGATTTTTGCTCCGCTTCTGAGGAAAATTCACATGCTTTGAAGTGAAGAATAAACGGCAGGCCGCATAACTTATGCACACGTAAAGATTTAATGGCACAGATGATCGCAAAATTTAATTTCATAATTTCCCTCTAAGAGAAGTGCTCCCCACCACTGAAAGGGGCCAAGCTAAAAAAACGTTTGTATGTGCTAAAACTACAAGGCATATTGCCACTATAAGATATAAAGTAACTTAACAAGTTATAATAATAATCTGATGGAGGGCTTGAAAACGTCTACAGGTGTTAAGCGGTGAGATGTGGGTGGATCATTAATGCAGTGAGCAGATCTTGTCAAAGGCTTTGTTGTGAGTATTGAGTGTATGGCTAGTGAGCCCAAGGTTATCTATAGAAAAGGGACTTTTATATCTCCACTGAAGAGAGAATGCCTGTGACTTGAGTAATGCTCCAGAGAAGGAGAGCCCCCCATTGTCTTTAAACTGATAGATTAAAGAGTGGTTTAGTGTTTGTAGTGGCTAATGGTATACATGGAGTACTTCTAGATAATCTTACTGGAGAGAGATACTTTTTCCATTGGTTTGAAGGAAGGAGACCCAATGTAATCGCTTTTTCGAACACGCTAAATTCCTTTGTCTCTAATGTGACACAGCATGGAGTTCCAGAGTCTGGGAGCAAAGGTTGAGAATGTGGATCCACTGTGTCTATTCTCACTTTATTGAAAGAATGGGTTATCAATGCTGATGTTATACGGTTTCTACTAGGGAAGTAAAGCTTGATTCTTACTTTGATATAGGATGGTCCTAGATCATGTACCCCATTAAAAGTATGCATAATAGTTTAAAGGGGATATTGCCGTGTACCTGAAGTCAGTTCCATGACATCAATGGGGGTAATGTGATCACTGCATTATAGGTTTAGTAAGAGGCTACGGTCCGCATTGTGCGCCCTGACTAGTAGATAAGCTTTGATATATATATATATATATATATATTTATTTCTGAGGCTTGTGGAATCTGCTTAGATCACCTGCTGTTCATAGCCCGACAATTAGTGGAAGCTGCAGAGTATTAGTTTGTTTTTCGAAACTCGAAAATTGGGCGTCGACACAGGGCGTGCCAGTAATACTATCCCTAGTGTGACGTCCACTGTACCCATGATCCCTCACGCGTCTAGGACCCTCAGATAGTTTTTTTCCGCCATGCTGGTCGGAAGCACTGAGCCGAGTTCCCTGACTTAGTCAGATTTTGCTAATATTGTTATATATTTCCCCGTTTATTCCACCTCTACATCGAGTCTCCGAACATCGACACTCGACGCTGGATCGGAGAAAATTCAACCGTCGGACTACAGCGACGGATTTGGGCCTCGGAAGTCCTCTGGACTCGGCCCTGCAAGTAGGGAGAGTGGGGGGGTGGCACATATCCTACACTCTGTTTAATAAAGGTACACTACTTATATTCCTACACTCCCAGCCCGCTGCCATAGGGTGCGTATGGAGGGTACCCCCTTTCAATTTTGCCCCAAGTGCAACCGCAAGTATCCTTGGGTTGACACACGCCACGTGTAACCTCTGCTTGCCGAGGGACCACCCCGAGGCGAATTGCAGAGCGTGCAGTCGGTTTAAACCGAAGACCCTTAAGGGCTGTTCGACAAAGCGTTGGGCCCACCACGCCAGGCGACAAGAGGCCATGTGCGCGGAGGGTGCCTTCAGCGATGGCAGCGACACCGTACTTTTGGACGGCGAGGGCAATGTGTCGTCGATGGACAGCCAAGCGCAAGTCCCCGACCTCAGAAGGTTGTCCGGCAGGGCAGCTATGGGGAAGACCCCTGGCGACACGCGCGCTACCCACACCACTTCCAGCAAACAGAAGTCCAACCGAGACTCGACGCGCACGTCAAAAGGCACGTAGAGAACGGTCCACCCGAGTCGGTGTCCTCTGGGCGTTCGCGTTCGAGATCGCCTCATGACACCAAGCAACCCTCCACTGTTGCTAAAAGTGCCTCGCTCCCTTTAGTGACTGAGGTTCGGTCGTCGGAGGACGATGCCGACCTCTACCCCCAAGCCGCACTCCAGGAGTCGGGGTCTGCAGGCAGCGGCAAGGCTGCTACCGAATCCCTTACACTCTCCAGAGACAGGGACTCTACCCCCGAATTTCGACACCAGGCATCAAAAAGCTCTGATAGGGCCCAAAAGTCGGGGAAGCACTCTTCGACCCACGGGGAGGGGGAAAACACCGAAGTAAGCAGTCCCAGCCTACTTCCACTCCTAAACTACATTCTACTCCACCTAAACAGACTGACGAGTCTCAGACCCCTGTCCTTAAGGCCCCTGTTCAGGCCAGTAGGTCTAGCCAGGACAAATCTCAATCTGTTGTCCCTAAGACCCCTGTTCAAACCAGTAGGTCTAGTCAGGATAAAACAGGGAAAGCACTCCAGGAAAGAGTTATTCCCAGTTCAAAGGAATGGTCCAGTGAGGACATAGACAGAGTAATGTCAAGGATGTCATCATTGGCAGATTTCTATGCCAAGAACCCGGAACACTTTCTCTCTTATACACCAGAAGGTCAACTCCCTCAGACTCGAAGGTTCCAATACCCCCAAGTAGGAAGTCCCGGGGTGAAGCACCAACTCTATCTTCAAACCCCTTCTATATACAGCCCTATTTTCAATACCAGGAAGATCCATCCTTTATGGAGGTTCCAGACGTGGTTATGTTTGAAGAACAAACTGGGACAGGCTATTACGGGGATGATGAGGACCAAGAGGAGGAGGAGGAGGAGGAGGAGGAAGAGGACGACCCAGATACATACAGGGTAGATTCCCCAGTAGAGAAAGAGCCCGCGGTTACCGACTCCCCGGTCGACAACCAACCTCTCCTGAATGAGGTCCTGTCCAGAGCGGCACAGCACTTCCACATTGACACCCAAGGTGCTCAGGAAGAGAGGGACTATGCAGAGGAACTTGTGGGAGAAAGGAGACCTGTTGCTCAGGCCATCCCTATCCTTAAGTAAATACAAAGGAGGATAGACCCTTCCCTATTTAACCCCAATCTCACTAGGGCAGTAAACCCCAGAATTGAAAAGCTTTTCAGGGCAGCCCAATCTGACCCACTATACATAAGGGGACATCTCAAACCGGACTCCCTGGTTGTTACAAATACTCGTAAGAGGGCGGGAACACCCCTGTCATCATCCAAAGCTCCCCCCGACCAGGAGAGCAAGAAGATTTATGGCTTGGGCAGGAAAGTAGCCTCCACTTCCGCCTGCCAGGCAAGGATTGCAAACTCCACCACCCTGCTGGCGAGTTACAACTGCCATCAATGGGAAGAAGTCGCAGCTCTCATAGACTCGGGCCCCAGAACCCTTAAAAAGCCAATTGGCGCGAGTTTCGGCCGAGGGGAGAGCCGTATCAGGTTGCATTTTAAAATCAACCTTTGATGCCGCGGATAACTCAGACAGATTAATTGCTGAAAGCACGGTCATCAAGAGGCATGCTTGGCTACGGCAGTCTGGTTTCAAGGCCGAGACCCAAGCATCATTGATAGATAAGCCGGTGGAGCCGGATCTATTGTTTGGAAAGGCGGTCGAGGATGCGCTAAAGAATGCCAAGGACAAGTACGAGACACTCCAGTCCCTAGGGCAACTAGCCAACAAACCCCCTAACCAGAGAGGGAATGGCAATTTTCGTCGGCCTCGCGGACAAAACTCCCAAAGAGGCTCTAACTATTCCCAAGGCCAGGGTACTACATGGAACACTAACCAGCAGTCTACCCAGAGTTATGGCAGGGGTAACAAAAGAGGTTGTGGTAGGGGTAGAGGCAGTCCCAATAAAGGAGGGGGCACGCCTCCACCAAAACAGTGACGCTCCCTTCAGGGTCCCTTCTCATGCATCCCCAGTAGGGGGACGCATTTCCATCTTCACCCAAGCTTGGGAAGGTATCACATCAGACAGATGGGTGCTGTCAACAGTATCCGCGGGGTACTGTATAGAACTACTAGAGCGTCCCCGAGACCATCCTCCACGACAAAAAATACATTCTTTGGAACACCAGAAGATCCTCCTAGAAGAGATTGTCAATCTGCTAGCCAAGGACGCGATAGAACTCGTCCCGGGACACCAGGTAAACAAGGGTATTTATTCAACTTACTTCCTTGTGCCAAAAAAGATTTGACAATGCGCCCAGTATTGGACTTAGGGCCTTCCAACAATTATGTCAAGCCCCAAAAATTTCGCATGACTACTCTCCAAGAGGTAATTCCCCTCCTAAAAAAGGGGGATTACATGGCAACATTGGATATGAAAGATGCCTATTTTCATATTTCCATGTTCCCAGCGCACAGAAAATATCTGCGCTTCAAGGTGGACAGTCAGCACTACCAGTCTACCAGTTCAAGGTACTGCCCTTCGGGATAGCCTCGGCTCCAAGGGTATTCACCAAGGTACTGGCGGTGGCGGCTGTACACCGACGCAGGGAGGCAATCCCAGTGTACCCTTATCTGGATGACTGGCTCATGACGGGGGAGACCCCAGTAATTTGCAGGACAAACATTCAAAGAACTATCGACCTCCTCTTCGAATTGGGCTTCTCCATAAACGAGAAAAAATCAAGTCTGGTGCCCAGCACCTCCAAGCAGTTCTTAGGAGCTGTTCTAAATACGCAAGAGGGGTTGGCTTTTCCTTCAGAGAATACACTACTGCAAATTCCGCAATATCAAACCGGTAGCCAGATAACAGTACGCAAAGCAATGCGTTTGCTGGGCATGATGGCGTCATGTATTTACCTGGTCCCCCACGCGCGCCTGCGCATGCGTCCCATGCAAGAATGGTTGGCGAAACTGTGGTCTCAGGCAAGTGGTCAGTGGGACGATCTAGTGGTCGTTTCGCCAACAACTGTACAAAGCCTCCACTGGTGGACAAGAGACAATCTATCCAAGGGGAAACCCTTTTACGATCCCGAGATACAGGCGGTAGTTACGACGGACGCATGCCTGACAGGGTGGGGAGCTCACCATCTCCACCACACAGCTCAGGGTCTCTGGTCTCACACAGTGGCCAAGAATCACATCAACCTGCTAGAGCTTCTGGCAGTTTTCAGAGCACTTAAAGCGTTCAAGCCCCACCTATTGAACCTGTTGGTGCAGATCCGGACGGACAGCACGACAGCCATGTTCTACCTGAACTAGCAAGGAGGGACTCGTTCGCCAAATCTGTCCAGACTTGCACAAAAAATTCGGATACGGGCACTCAGATGGAACATCTTTCTGTCATCTCAACATGTTCCAATCGATATCAATTCTCTAGCGGACGCTTTGAGCAGAGATCCCCTTCCGGAGGAACACAAATGGTGTCTACACAGAGATATCGTAGATCATCTCTTCTCTCAGTGGGGTTTCCCCACTATAGACCTATTCGCCACAAGCGAAAACAGACGGTGCCCAGGATTCGCATCCAGGTTTCCCCAACCAGACTCCCTGGGGAACGCCCTGTGGATGAACTGGTCAGGGATGTTTGCGTACGCTTTTCCACCAACTCCTCTTATCAGGAAGGTGGTGAACAAGATGAACAGAGAGTCGATGACGCTCGTCCTAGTTGCTCCCATGTGGGCGAGACAACCGTGGTTTCCACACCTACGCACACTCTTGGTGTGCGATCCCATCAAACTCCCAGGCTGGTACAACCTTTTGTCCCAGCACCAAGGTCGGAAGGTGCATCCTCAACCCAACTCCATGAACCTAGCAGCATGGCTCCTGAGGTCATAGAGTTTGGACATCTCAATTTACCACAGAGGTATATGGACATCCTAAAAGAGTCTAGGAAACCAAACACGAGGCATTGCTACTTCGACAAATGGAAGAGATTCGTTATCTGGTGCCAGTATAAACAAATCAACCCAGTTGATTGCACTCCTTCCACAATAGTGACATACATGCTCCACCTGCTGGACGCAGGGTTGGTTTTCAACTCACTAAAGGTACACCTGGCAGCACTGTCAGCGTACATCACCTCACATAGCAAAGTGTTGTGGTGGAAGGTACCCGTGGTTAAAGCCTTCATGGAGGGAGTAAAGAGACTTCATCCTCCTATATCTAACCCACCACCAGGATGGGACCTGAACGTGGTGCTATCTAAACTCATGGGCCCCCCCATTCGAGCCCATGCATAAGACAAGTCTCAAACACCTGACCTATAAGACTGCCTTCTTAGTAGCCATTACATCCATAAGAAGGGTCAGTGAAATTCAGGCTCTGTCAGTGCAGGATCCTTTCTTTACTATTCATAAGGATAAGCTGGTTTTACGGACACACCCTAGGTTCTCACCTAAGTTTATTTCTAAATTCCATGTAAACCAGTCCATCGAGCTTCCGGCTTTCTTCCAAAACCCACAAAGCTCGGCTGAGGTTAAACTACACACCCTAGATATGCGTAGGGTGGTTCTTTACTACGTAAACAAGACCAGACCACTTAGGAAAACAGATCAACTGTTTGTCTCTGTAGCCACAGGCAAAGAGGGAGATTGTGTCTCTAAGGGTGCCATCTCGAAGTGGATTGTCAACTGTATCCAGTTGTGTTACTCTCTTTCTGACAAAACTTTACCTTTTACGCCCAGAGCCCACTCGACAAGAGGCATTGGGGCCACTCTGGCTTTCATTTCAAATGTTCCCCTTGACACCATTTGCAAAGCAGCTACTTGGAGCTCTATTCACACTTTTACTTAGCACTACTGCATTGACACCCATTCCAAGACAGATACTCAAGTGGGACAAGCGGTTCTAAGACATTTATTTGCTCATGACCCTTCTCAAATCCCACCTCCTTCTAACACTGCTCGCTAATCTATGCACAGCATGTGATCTAAGCAGATTCCACAAGCCTCAGAAGGGATACATTACTCACTGTAATCGTATTTCTGATGCTTGCATCTGCTTAGATTCACATGCGACCCACCCTTCCTCCCCTCTGAGAGAAGGCGCATGGATGCTTGTAGTCTTATCTTATCTATCTTCTATCTGCTTGGATCATCTGTACTCGCGCTACTCCATGTCAGAAAAAATGCAATCTGAGTGTCCTAGACGCGTGAGGGATCATGGGTACAGTGGACGTCACACTAGGGATAGTATTATTGGCACGCCCTGTGTCGACGCCCAATTTTAGAGTTTCAAAAAACAAACTGTAATGCTCCGCAGCTTCCACTAGATGTCGGCCTATGCACCGCATGTGAATCTAAGCAGATACAAACATCAGAAATATGATTACGGTGAGTAATGTATCCCATATATCTGCTAGCTTAGTGGAGCCTGGTGAGATTGATAGCTGCTATTGCTGTGCATATTTCAGAGATCATTAGAAAAAAAGAGTATTTTCTTTAGTATTTAGTACGATTAAACCTCTTCTAGATACGTCATTAATGTGGGGTTCTAGTGAGAGTTTGCATTCCAACACTCCCAAGTTCCTCATTTCAGTAGAGGGATTGATGGGAAATGTTTGCTTGAAAGATCAGATAAGAAGAGACTGCTGAATTTTAGGTCCCCTGTACTAAGAACTCCTGCTTTCTCTGAGTTCAGGGATAAATGGTTCAAAGCCATCCACTGTTTTATATTTGTTTACTGGTGTGTAGTGTATAAATTGAATGTATGTAGGATGCAAATGTGATGGAGGGGAGCAGCAAAGGCCTCAGAGGTGGTATATGGTGAGTGAGTACGGTTGTTGAATGTGAGTGAGCCTTTGTTTATTATGACAATGCCTCCAGCTGTTTTCTGGGGACATTCTCTATGGGAGAAGTATGTCTGGGATAATGGGTGTGTCGTGGGGCTTTAGTCATATTCCTCTGAGGAAGAGTATATCAAGGGTATATGTTTTATTCAGTTTTCATAGGTGTGCAGTTGCAGAGTGCCAGTGTGTATATGAAGAGTTCTCTCAGTGATGCTGTGGTCTGGAGTTTGATTTTAGTGTTTTATTTTGAGTGCGGATTCATGGTTGTGGCAATTAGTGGTAAACAAAGGGCATGAAAAGGTATAAATAAAGACATAGATCCCTAATTTTAGCTCTGTTCTACTCTGTTCGCCCTAAGGAAGTTCCTTATATTCCCAACTTAATCCAGAAGTACTTTCCCAGGAAACCGAAAAGTATTGTGAAAAAAAGCCAGTCCTTTTTTTCTCTTCATATCTGTGAGGGTGGAGCAAGAACGCAGGAAGGAATTGCGCTGGGCGTCTTGATTCTATTAAAGACTAGGAGGCGACCATTATGCTTCTACTTCTTTTATTCACTCTTCAGCAGTTTCAACAACAAAACATAAGAAAAACTGAAAAGGTCTCTCTTCATCCCTTTTCTTTTCTTAAATTACTAATCCCACTGTCTCTGTAGTCCTCTTAGTGTCAGTCCAGTTTGACCCACTTCCTGTTCCTGGACTCCTCTTCTATGAATGCTCTGAACTGCATCCTTTAAAACTTGACCAACTATGTACATCCAACGGGGTGAACCATTCCAACTGATGCAAACTCTGCTTCGATGCTTCACGGGTGCGGTGCTCAATTACTTCCAGACTTCACTGCCTGAGGATCCTCACCACTCAATTATTCTTCTGGTCTTCCCCTAGGGATCATACAAACAACAATATCAGGGTGGTGACATTGTGCTCTCACTCATAGCAGCATAATATCGATACATATGAACAGTACATGAGGGTGGGAAATTAATGCTCGCCACCTAGTCTTTAATAGAATCAAGACTCCCTGCTCGATTGGCAGGGGTAATCTTCATTCTATGTCAAGACTGGAGGCGAGCATTATGCTTGTTAACAGCTTCCCCAATACAGCTGCTGCCAACCCTTCGATTGGCTTGAAATAACTCTTTAAAAGTAGTATCGCTAGCCCAATCGGCTGCTTACATGATATCTTGCAGCGTTACCCCTGCTGTGAACGCTTTGGATGCCATAGCCCCTCTCACAGAATGTGTGCCGTACTCACTCAAAACGATGCCTGCTTGCTGCATCACCTCGCGCACCCATCTAGCTATGGTGGCAATCGCAACTGTCTGAAACGGCTTCCTTTGCGTAATCAGCAACTGCGTAGTATGTGGCGCCCTACACTCTGCCGTTCTTCTCTTGTATTCTTTAATGCATCTCGCTACGCACCATTTAGCGTTGCTTGGGAAATGGGGATAATGCACTATGGTAGACCCTGTTTTCGTCGTCATAGCTATTGAGACGATCACTCCTAGCCGAAAGATTTCCTGTGTATTTCTAGGGCCTTGACATCCACCACTAGCTTGCAAGACACTAGACATAAAAGCATTGCTAATTTGCCTGATAATTGCTTCAGCGACAGATATCTGTCTGTCGGCCAGCTTGCTAGTAGTCGCAGCACTACTGTTACATCCCACAATTGCTTGCATCTTGGTTCCGGAGGAGCCCCCTTTAAGAGTGGTTGCTGCCGGTTGTTCCCCTGCTGAGGCCCCTTCGACTGGCAGGTGACATGCTGAAATGGCGGGATTGTAAATCCCAATAGTCCTAAATGCTTTCCCATCTGGCAGCGCCCAGCATCTCCTGATAACCTGCACGCTATCAGCGGGAGAGTGCCTTTTGGTCTCAGAAAATGAAATGACTCAACTGGGTCTATGAGCAACTGCACCCCATCTGCGAGGACTCGCAGAATGTCCGCTGTCAGTTCTATTAACGTCAGAAACCATACTTGTGACTTTCAAATCGGCGCTATCAGAATCCACTCCACCTTCTCTCGCCAGCACTTCACTAGAACTCTGCTCAACATTACGAAGGGGGGGGACGCATAATGCAGCTTTCCTGCCCATGTTTGGAGGAATGCATCTGTGCCCTGCACGGACAGATCCAGCTTCCAGCTGAAGAAGCTGCGTGTCTGCGCGTTGCGATGGGACGCAAGCAGATCAGTGTTCACTGGTCCCCACCGCTGGTTCAGCTGTCCAAAAATCTGAGTCTAGCTTCCAATCGTTGGAGTCTGGCAGATACCGAGAGTTCCAGTCGGCTACTACATTGAGTGCTCCTGGTAGGTACTCTGACATCCCTGACTGAAGGCCGAAGTGCCAAAAATCGTTTGCTTGGCAATTTGGACCTTGTTCCTCCTAGGTGGTTTATGAACCTTACCGCTGATATATTGTCCATTTTGAGAAGAACACATGAACTCACTCTCCCTTTTGTGATTGCCTTGATGGTGAAGGAGCCCGCTAGAAGCTCTAAGCTGTTTATGTGAAGGCAGAGCTCTTCTCTGCTCCATTTCCCTCCGGTCTCTAGGGATCCGCATCTCGCTCCCCAGCCCACTCAGCTGGCGCACGATTCTATAACTAGATCCAGTCGATCTCTGAATATAGCTTGTCCATTCCAGGCGTCCATATTCATCAACCACTATTCCAGTTCTGTGATGGATTCCTGGTCTAGGGGAATCAACTGATGATATTTCAGACCCTGATGTAGGTGCCTGATCTTTAGCCTCTGCAGGGCTCGACAATGTAGGGGACCTGGAAAGATAGATTGGATTGATGCTGCTAGCATCCCCACTATCCTCGCTAGCCCTCTGATTGATATCTTCTGCTTGCTCTGGCAGTCCCTGATCTCCTTCTTGATATCCCTGATCTTTCGGGCTAGCAACTCTAGAGTTGCTTTTCTGATATCTAGCACGAAAACCAGGAAAAAACTGACCTTTGAGCTGGTGTAGTCTCTGACTTCTCCCTGTTCACCACGAACCTTAGTGAAGAGAGGAGAGCTTGCACACATGCGGTCTGAAATAACAGCGCTTGTCGATCTGCCGCTAGGAGCAGTAGATCGTCTAGGTATATAATCATCCGGATTCCCTTCTACTGGATCGCTGCTTTTACTGGTCTCATCAGCTTGGTAAAAGCCCAAGGCACTGATGCTATCCCAAAGGGTACTCTACTGAATTGCCACAGTTGGCCGCTGCAGCGAAAGGCCAGGAAAGACCTGAATTCCGCTTGCACCAGTATCTTAATATACATGTCTTTGAAGTCTATTCTCGATAGCCAGTCCCCTTCTCTCATGGTGTCTCTCAATTGGTGTATACCTTCCATCTTAAAGTGATGGTATACTACTCAGCCGTTCTCTCAAGTTGGACTGGATTCACATTTTCTTTCTTGTGGAATAGAAACCTAGAGCTCACAAAACTCTGGGCTGCACTGCACTTCTCTATGGCTCCCTTCAATTCTAGTTGGCGAAACTTGCGGTGTAAGCTCTCTCGCTTTACTTGGCTAGCTATAACTCTTGGGTCCAATTCTCTTGGAAAGTGCATGCCAGTTTCCCCAAAAAAACTGTTTCTCCCCCCTCCTCCACTGGAGGATTATTTGGGGCTCTCACCTGGGTTAAAGCTCAGCCCTCGGCCGGCTTCTCTGCCTCTGCGGCCTCTCGGGAATCAACCTCTTGTTCGGGAACCACAAGTCCTGCTGCTTGTTCTCCCAGTACTGGGCTCTGGAATTCTGGGGCTTTCTGCCTCCGTGGAAACGACCGGCTGCTCGACCCCCGATAGCGCCTGTTCCCGGCAAAAACTCTGCCTGGGAAGTTCTTGCATGTAGACGCCAGAGCCATCTCCAGCGATGTATAGGTTCCTACGAACATGCCCATTTCATTGCCAAAGGTCTCCCCGAAGAGGAGACCCTGAGCTGCTTCCCCGTCTTCGTAGGAAGCTAGATCACTTAATTTGGCATCTATCTTAAGCAGCAGGCCTCATCTTCTCTGAGGAGATTACACAGTTCGCATTACCCAATATGCAGACTGCTCTCTGTGTCCAATTTGCGAGGGCTTCCGGGTTGATCTCTTCCCCGGTATCTCTGGCTGTTTCGGCCAGGTCAATTATTTTACGCCAGCGGCCCGATAATATCCAACACTTTATCCTGGCAGGTCCTCCACGATGTGTATATACCCTTACATGGGTCCTTGCTAGTCTTTGAGACGAACGCTAGCATTTTGGGGTCCAATTCTGGCATCTGTCACTTGCTAGGCAGGTCTGGCTGGGGGCATTCCGCCCGCAAGCGCTGCTTCACTTGCTTGTCAAGTGCTTTTCTCAGTCTTGGGGCCATGTACCTCATCACTCTGGGGGAGGGCTGCCAATCAGAGGATCTGGGGTTCCTAATGCTGTCCAGATTAAACATGTCTCTCACTTCTTCTGCCTCTTTGTCCAGATGCTTTTCCTTGCAGGCTGTTTTGCCTCCGCTGAGTCTTTCCCATTCTTCTTCTGCCTTTTCTTCCTCTTCTTGGGAAGACAGATTGCCTTTGGCTGGCTCTTCTTCCGAGCCCAGGGTAATCTCTGCCAATATTTTCTTCACCTGGGGAGGGGGTTGTGAGGCTTGGCACTCCTGACCTGTGCACGAATACCTATCTTAGCTTTGCAAATGGTTTGGCTGCCTCTGGGGCCTTTTCAACAACCCCGTAAGATCGACCTGGGGGGGCCAGGGGGGGTCAGTAGAGGGTTTCTTCTTGCAGGGCTGATTACTCCCCTTCAATCCTCTTCTCGGGACTTCCTTGGGCGTGCTGTCTGTCTCTACTGTGCTCTCTCGGGGCTGGTTTAGTATGGATTCTAGTGTTTGCAGCCCATCTTGTAAGTGTTTCACCCCTTGCGCCACAGCATCGACCCAATGAGCTTCCCAGCACTTCTTTAAAGCTGGAGGCGAGGTCCAGCGATTGCTCCTCCTCGCTCCACTCGAATTCAGACATATTAGAGTGCTGTGTGCCTGATACCTGTGCTAGGTGTCACACCACTCCTAGGCCCTTAGATGTCTGTGTCCTTCTGAGAGTCGTTATCTCTCAAGTTTCACGGTATTTCGCGCAGTCTTATGCTCGTCTGAACGTGAGGATCCTACGATCCGATCTGGGATTATCCTATCGTATGAAGGTTTCTTTAAGCTTCTAGGCTGTCTCGCTCTGTTCTCTCGAGAGACATATGTGACACCACCGGGCCCAGCTTTCTTTAGAACTCTGGCGTGCTCGCACTGCTGTCGCCCAGATAATGCTGCTGAGGGACACGGACCTCGGCTTCACCTCTCTGTTGGAGGTGCCCCTTCGAGGGTGGGGGCCGTAATGCTCCTGCCGGCCATAAGGGAGGACGAGCCACTGGGTGTGTTGGGAATACGAAATGGGGTTCGCTTCCCTCGCGCCGGTACCTAGCTGTTACTAGACCTGTTACCAATTTCTTTACCTCCTACCGCGATGTGCCGTATCTCGCTGACACTATTAAAGCAAGTTTGCTTCAGTCTTGCAGTCGCTGCGATTCGCAACTTCCATACAATTCTTATGAAATTCTGTCATACTACAGTGCTTTTCTCTTGGCTCACACGTTATTTACATTAATATGTCTTTATTGCATACGAAAATCGTTTAAACATCCTGCATTTTCCGGGGTAGATGTGAAAGGGTACTTATCTGCTTGAAGAGCAGGAAAAGAGGAGGAGTAGTGCAGGAACAGGAATTGGGTCATAAGCTGGACTGACACTAAGAGGACTACAGAGACAGTGGGATTTGTAGTTTAAGAATAGAAAAGGGATGAAGGGAGACCTTTTCAGTTTTTAAGTTTTGTTGTTGAAACTGCTGAAGAGTAAATAAAAGAAGTAGAAGCATAATGCTTGCCTCCAGTCTTGACATAGAATGGCTGTTGGGGAGGCGGAAATACGATTCTAACGCTTCTTGAAAGAACGATAAAAAAGTGTGATTACAGCTGTGGATTTAAAGGACCATTTCACGCATCCGTATTGTGGGCAACCAAGCTGACAAATGGTGCACGTGGTGTGTGGAAGCTTAGGGTTCTAATCCTATACAAGTATATAACCCGTTTGTTTTCCACGAAAAAAAGAGGTCACATATAGCTTTTTCAGTTGATTTATAAACAAATCTGTAATGTTATCCTGTTTCCAGAAATGCAATTAGTTCTTCTATGACACTTTATTTTTCGCATTCACTAAATCGGGATTTGAAGAGACCCCTTCTTCTCAAATTGGTGTCCTAGATGCACAATTTTACAGCTCCCAAACTTTGGTTTCCTTTTTTGGGGCGAGGAACATTTTCTCTAAAACTTACAATACCTATGTTGATCATTTAATAATGTTCAGCATTATCCTGTATGTTCGAACATCAACCTGAAAGAAACCACCTCTTTTTAGTTTACCCGGTAATGACTCTATGATGCATTGAAAAGCGGCTACCCTGGACACCAATTCAAAGTGCATCTTTAAACTGTACCACATCCGTTGTTATAAATGCTGCATGTTTTCATTAATCATCATGCCATCTTTCTTCGTGGTAATCTACAGTCCAATCTAGGGTAGAAAACACCCTTGTTTTTTCTACAATCGAAACCATTCCCATGATAATGTTTATCGTTCATTCCTGTTAACTGTGTAGGTGGCGAAGTAACCACATTGATTTTGTCACATCGACCTGGGTATGGTATCCCTAGGAGTACAACAGCAGCTGTGGGTAGAGAAAACATATGTACAAGCACTGATTCATTTGGTAAAAACCAAACTAGCAAAAGCAACATGTCCCATAATTCCCTTTTGGGTGAAACCAAATACAGAGCTGGATCCAAGGAGTAGAATTTAGGGCCTGTGAGCGGTTAGACCATATAGACGACCCATAGAAGACCCAGTCGGGGTCACCTAGCCCAGGTTGAGAGCTGGAGAAGACATCCCTAGGCCATACCTTCCAAACCATTTTGTTGACAAACAAGAAAGGGACTACATATCCTACAATTCCTTGTTCCCAAAAGAGAAAAACTGGACCAGACTAGCAAACACACTCAGATTTGGACTCGGAAAGATAATGTGGAAGACGGGGGTAACCCATGGAAGTGTTTTACACCCCCCCCTCACCGCCAAAGGGTTCAGTCTTGGGGAATATGGACCCCTCCCACATTTGATATCCAGAGTGGGGGCAGGGCGTCCACTTCTCCCCCATACAGTTAATGAACTCAGAGCCCCACTTCCTCCTCACACTACCAGGAACATTGGGGAGGAGAAAACTCCTATTTCGTTCACAACTGCCAGCACAAGGGAGACCGAATCAGCTTCAGCCTCCATCCAAAACAAGGGAAAGGATACCAGCACTTTACCAAAAACTCCCAACCTACTGTAGTAATATTTAATACATACCCTGAGCTGTTTGACACAAGAGGACACCAAAATGAAATTCAGAGAGGGGAAACTCTCCTTGTGAAGCGTTTGGGAACACTATACAAAACCCAACCATCCTGACACCTTGAAATAAAAAACATAAACTTGAATATCCTCATTGAGTTTTTGTTGCAAGATATGACAGTATCTTCTTAGTATTAACTTGTCCCCAGGTTTGCTCATCACGATAATGGCAGAAATACACTCTGCCGCTTTAACTTTTTCCATTATAATCAGTTGTATTTGCTTAGATACAGCCTCTCTCTGTGTTAGCAGAATATTACACAACTTCTGTGCCACTGAACAGTATTTTCCTTCTACTGTATTTTATGTTCAAAACCTATGATGTACCCCATCTTGTTATTGAATACCTTTGTAAAAAAACAAGTTCTTCAGTTTACACTTCCCTTAAATCTGTTTCCTGTCACCTTAGTTTGGCTCCAAACAGTGAGGAAATTATGGCACAGTCGTTTAGTCCACTGGTCACTTGGCTATGGCCAGCATAGAAGGCATTCCATTACAAATTACAAAGATGCCCCCGACAATTTCTGTTTGTAATAGTTCCTTAAACACTCGAAGCATAGTTGCCGAATCCACCATGTCTCTCATACAAATGTCTTTCGTGTCTGTAATGTGTTTTAAGCTGAAATGCCTCCCCACCGGGACTTACCCTTTAACGAACAGCCAAGTAGCCCAATTTGAAAGGAACAAGCCAAGCGATGCCCTCCAATGAACACTTGGGGTTAAGACAGGTCAACTCCCTGCTGCTGCCATTAGCGTGATTAGCACAGCAGCATAATATCTGATATGCTAATGGTAGGTAAAAAGAAATGTTCGCATTTCATGAATTGGGGAAAGAAAATGAACCTGGCTCATTATGGCTGCCATGTAAAACAGATGAGGCCACCTGTGATGAGGCCACTTGAAAAAAAACAGGCCCCTTCATTCTTTTGGTGGTGGTGACCAGGACAGTATTCGAGTGGAGAGGTTGTGTGCGCGGGTGGGTGTCAACATGGCTTGGATCATAAGTCTGGAATCTGAATTAATTGATTGGCTGAATCCCACGCACCAAGTGCTAATGCCATATCTAAAGCATGGTACGACGTTTTTAATTTTCCAGGTTTTGAAGTTATTTACCGAATTCTTTTGGCCGAAAAAACAAACAAAAAAATGAGGCGGTTCATTAAGGGGGGTTATAAGGGGTAGGTGGGGTTGTGGATTAGGGACTAGATTATAGGGAATGGGTTTGGGGGGGACGTTCTAGGGAATATCACTACATTTTGCGTTCCAGAACCACATGTGCTAAGATACTGCCCGCTTCCAATGAGCACGCAGGGTGTGCGTCCCAGTAATATTTTTGAATTTTGAGCTCGACTAGCTTCAATGAGAAGTTACATTTGAAGATGCGTACTGAGGATTGAAGAACACGTGTAGAACCCCCTTCTACATTGCTATTGAGAGCCTCCCAGACAATACCTGTGGATCTGATTTGCCCCTAGATCCAAGCTCAGCTAATGTTAGGGAAGAAAAGGTGTTGCTGCGGCACAGGGACCATGAGCAAACACTACACTTTGACCTCTTCTGTCAATATATTGCCTGGCATTTCAAACTCATTATTAATTAGTTTTCGAGCACGTTCTGGTTTGTTTTACAATTGCATACGTTTATATAGCTCTACTGCAGATTTTAGTTTCGCAGAACACTGAAAAATGGGTATTATAAGCACCTGGTGTACTCAATTCATTGACCTTGGTAGGGTAGGCAATTCATGATAGAATTCAAACCTATAATTGTAAGGTTGCACAAAAATGTCTGCAATGTGATTCTCTCCATTCAGCCCACCTCACCTGTACGCAAGGGATAGGCACATCATCCATTAGCATCCAACTCTCAACCTCTTCCTTACTGGTGCGAATTTGTTTTAGCAGACATCAAGGTGCAGACTTGCATTTCTGGGTTGTTTCACTTATCCAGCAAATTTTCTTCAAGAATTGGTGAAAGGACCCTTTTCCCAAAAATAGGCTGACCTAAGGCAACACATGCTGTGCAATTAAATAGTGTTCCCTGTGTGTTTTGGTTACTGTATCAAACCCAGCAATGATCAGTCGGCCCTGATTTCCTGGTTTTTGGATATTTCAGAGCCTATGGAATATCCCAATGGCCTGATTGTTTGGTATCTGATGTTTTAGGTGTTCCTCATTACTGCTTTTTTCTTTTTTTTTTGTCAAAATCTTTTTATTGAAACATCGATAAACATTGAATTCATTAACAAACCAATCAGTGGCAATATTACTTGATTACAGTTAGGCGGTCATGCGCCCCAATGATTCATCCATTAGGTCAGCCAAAGAAATTAATAAAATGCATAAAATACAACCTTAGTCACTGTGCTTCTAACTTCAATTAGATTACCATTAACTTAACAATGCATCAACGTTCTATTTTAACACTTTTGATTCTTCTAGTGAATGTAATTCATAAGTAGCCCTCAGGGTTGTAGTGTTGTAGCTTTATGTTCAGTAACGTTGGCCAAAAAGAAAAGGGTAAGAGGACGATAAGAGAGGGGAAAGAAAAAAAAATCCTCACCAACAGCACCATTAGTTCCAGGTATTACCCCCAGTGCCCTGCATCGTTCCCCCAATCTGCTTTCGCATCGGTGGGTCCTTGTCCTTCCTTCATTTTCTTTCCTCAGCTATTCTGGGCTGAAGGAGGTATTTTACTAGTCTGGGTTGGAAGAACATGTGTTCCTTCTCCTCCACATGGTCCAGGAATGGGCCCCAGATATTCTGAAATGTGTTCGTCTGATTCTCCAGTGCAGCCGTTAGCTTCTCTATTCCCAGAAGCTCCCAAACCTTAACCCACCAATGTGCGATGTGAGGGCCCTCCAGTTCTTTCCAAAATCACGCACGGGTAAGGCGGGCCGCCATCAGTAGCGGTGTGACTAGTCTCGCTCTGGGACCCAACTGCGGGTAGGATCCGATATCTGGCGTGTCGCCCATTACCATCACCAACGGGTCCATGGGGAGGAGAGTTCCACAAATGCCCTTGATTTTGGACTTGACCTTCAACCAGAAGGATTGAATGATCGGACAATGCCAACACAAGTGCCCCAAGTCTCCCTTTTCCCCACACCCATGCCAACATACATCCGGGTAATCTACATTCATTGCGTGTAGCCTTTTCAGCGTAAAGTACCATCGATAACATATCTTAAATGTGCATTCCCTGACAGTTGTGCATCTAGAGGATCTATGGGCTCTGTCCCAGATTCTCTGCCATGATTCTGGAGCGATCTCTCTCCCCAGCTCCGTCTCCCAAGCCGACATGTAAACGTTTTTCTTCCTCTGGGGCATTTTCTAGGAGGCGATAGCACATAGCTACTTAGTGTGACAGTTGTCCTTCTGAGACTGTTATTTCTAGGCCTGTGGGGGGGTCTGGTGGCTGCCTTTTTTTACGGATGGGTTGGTGGTCCAATGCCTGCGTTGTATATATCTAAATCTTTCGGATTCAGGGAGGCTAAATTTCTCCTTACATTGGATGAAGGTCAAAGGGTTGTTATCTGCATAAAGCTCCTGCAGTCTCAAGGTCCCTGTTCTTGTCCAGTTTTGGTATGATTTGAGTTGGAGCCCTGGGGTGAATGCTGGGTTCTGCGTAATTGGGGTTAGGGGACCCAGGCCTGGGAGGATCCCTCTTATGGTATTCTGCCTGTCCCAGCATCGGAGAGAGGAACTCGTAGTTGGGAGAAGGGGCTTCCATTAAGTTCGTGCTTCCCGCAGAAGGAAGGGGAGGTGAGAGAGAGGAGCCACTGAGAACAGTTGTTCGATGTCCTGCCATTTTGGGGGGGTCCTCCTGGGTGGCCAAGCTCAGGATGGGGGCAATTTGGGTTGCCCGGTAATATTTTAGGATAGAGGGGGAGCCCTAAACCTCCAAGCTGCCTACTTCTGACGGGGATCTTGCGCTGAATTCTAGGTGTTTTCCACTGCCAGATGAATCTAAAATCTCATTCTGCAAGTCTTGTAAATCTCGCTCTGAGATATGGACTGGGAGAGCCTGGAATGCATAAAGAAGCCGGGGAAGCAAGGTAATTTTGACTGCTGTTATGCTCCCCAGCCATGAGATCTCCTGGGGGGACCCATTTTAGTAGAGATTCCTTCTCGTCCTTTATCAGCGGTGGAATATTGGCTCTTGCCAGTCCCGCGTATGTAGGAGTTAAGTGTACCCCAAGGTATGTTATTTTAGAGTTTACCCAGCTAAGGGAGAAAGTGCTTTGTAGTTCGTTTAGCACTTCAGATGTTTCAGATAGGTTCAGGCCCTTTCATTTGGCCATGTTTATTGTGAAGCCCGAAATCTGCGCAAAACTATCGAGCAGGCTCATGAGTAGGGGAATCGAGGTTCTGACTTCTCTGAAGAAACAGAGCACATCGTCCGCATATAGTGCTACTTTGTGATTCTGATCTCCTACTTTGAACCCTTGAATGTCGCGGTGAAGGCGAATGTGTTGGGCTAATAGTTCCATTGCTAGTGCAAAAACCAATGGCGACAGGGGACACCCCTGCCTGGTCCCTCTGCCGAGGGGTATCTGTGGTGTCCAGTGAGCATTGACTCGTATTTGGGTGGAGGGAATCCGGAAATTGGCTAGAACCAGTTTCGAAAATTATGGGCTGAAACCAAAACCCCTCAGGACCAGGTGTAGGTAGTCCCATGACATGCTATCGAAGGCCCGGTGGCCATCTAGGCATAGCAAAGAAAAAGGCCCTGGTATGGAGGGAGCTAGCGCTATTAGGTCTATTGCTCTCCGAATGTTGTCCTGGGCCGCTCGGCCCTGGATAAAGCCCGTCTGGTTCCTGTCTATTAGTACCGGTAACACATCTCCCAGGCGTCGCGCTATGATTTTACTAAACAGCTTGGCGTCAATATTAAGCAAGGCTATGAGTCGGTAGGAAGCGCAATCCGCTGGGTCTTTTCCAGGTTTTAGCAGTAAGGTTGTGTTCGATTCCACCATAGATTGTGCGACAGAAACCATCTCCCATATAGTGTTGAATAGTTTTGTGAGGTGCGGAGTGAGTTCTTTTGCAAAGGTTTTGTAAAACTTGTTTGTAAATCCGTCTGGACCCAGACCCATGCCAATGGGGAGGGCTTTAATAGCAGACTCGACTTCCTCCATCGATGTTGGGGCTTCCAAGGATTCTAGTGAGGCTTGTGGCAGTTGTGGGAGGGCCGCATTGGATATAAACTCTCTAGACTGTGAGTCCCCTACATGTGGGGTCGCATGTTCCTTAAAAAATTCTTCTATAATACAACATTTGCCCTCCTCAGAGTACATGCCTTTGCCTGACTTATCACGCAGGAAGTCTATTCTGTTTTGTTTAGTCTGTTTGCCCAATTTGGCCGCCAGTAATTTGTTAGCTTTATTTCCTTTTGTGTAAAAGAATTGTTTGGTGCGCATCATACCATAGGCCGCCTTCCCCATGTGATGTGCTTAGAGCGCCTTTTTCGCCACCCTCAGGTCTCGTAGTGTGCTTCGGGAGGGTTTTTCCCTGTGCATTCCTTCCAATCTAAGGACTTCCAGTCCTAGCTGCTCCCGCAATAGTCTCCTGGCTCTACCACGTTGTGCTGCCTGTTCTATTAGATGTCCCCTGATTACCGCTTTGCTAGCTTCACAAATTGTACCCCAGCTCACATCCCCCGTGTCATTCTCCCTGTAGTATAACTCCATGGTTTCCCTGACATGGGCGCAGATCAAAGGGTCATCTAGCAGGAAGTCATTTAGCCTCCAGTGGGATTTCGTGGGGGGGACACTTCGGAGGGGGGTTATCGATAGTGAAACCGGGGAGTGGTCTGCTAATGCTTCAGGGAGTATGTCCACTACCAGTACATTTGGGATCATAGAGTCGGAGATAAAAAACATGTCTAGTTTCAAAGCCCCCGTGGACTGCTGAAAAATGTGCAATTCCGCTCTTCCTGGTGGCAATATCTCCATACCTCAATCAAGGAATGATCTCTCAGCAGTGAGGTAAGAGTCTTGAAATCGTACCCATCGTTCGCTGTTGGCGGTAACGTTTTATCAATTAAGGGGTTGATCACTGCATTAAAATCCCCCCCTAGGGTCACTTCCCCCTCAGCATGGTCATACAGCGCTTTTGACAACTTCATAAAGAATTGATTCTGGTTAGTATTCGGGGCGTAGATGGAGACCAGTGTAACCTTACGGCCATCTAGTATGGCATTGATCAACAGAAACCTTCCCTCCTCATCTCGAACCACTCCCTGGGTCTTAAAGGAAATCCCTTTGCGCACCAGGATGGCACCCCCTCGTTTCTTCAACCCGCTTGAGGCAAAGAATTTGGTGGGATAGAGCCCATCGTTTAGCCGGAACTCATCAGCCGGTTGTAAGTGGGTCTCTTGAAGGAACAAAAATGAGGCATCTAAGGACTTTAGTCTATGAAGGAGTGCTTTGCAATCCAAGGGGGAGTTCAAACCTTGCACATTGAGTGAGATACATTTATAACTAGGGGTTGCCAGGGTATGATCGCTCAGGTTTTGGCTTTAAACTGGCTCTCCCAACCCGCTCCAGATTAGGATACCTTTTTAGATCAAACATTGCGGTGCAACAGGAATGAGGACTGTGGTGAGGCAAAACATACTCTCCCCCTACCAGGTGCAAGGCAGGGGTATGCTAAAAAATAAATAAAAATAAAATAAAAAAACTTAAGATAAAAACCAATGATACCACATAAGCAGGTTATTTTCATCAGAAAGTGCATTACTCTTAATCCCCAAGGTAATTTAAACCAAGTATAAAATACGTCGGGCGCCTTCCATTCCGGCGCCCAAGCAATCTGGTTGGGCAGAATTTTTAATGCCCGAAGTCGGGCTAAACATGAATTCGTGGGCAGAAGGGAGTGTTCTAGCTTTTCAGAGCTTCGGTAGAAGTGGATTATTCCCTTTCCGTTACGTTGATGTAGGTTATAGGTGAAGCATTCGTGGACGCATTCAAGAGTCGATAAAGAAGCCTCCAGTATTGTCCAGGATCCCTCGCCCTGCCAGGAAATCGCCTATCCCGGGTGAGAGTTAACCTGAGGCTCCAAGGTGAGCGAATCCCCTTATTGAAACTCTTGCCCTTGAACTGTTTAGGTCGCAGATCTGCTCCTTCCCTCCCAAGCTGCAGAGGGCGGAGACTCTTCAGGGGCTTTGTTTGTTTTCCCGGACTTGGGTTCCTGGCCCGGGACTGTAGTGGGCTGCGGCCGGCGCTGAGATCTCCCCCGCCCAGCTCTTGATGGCGGGGGTAGGGCAGGGCCATTCTCCTCCTGGGATCGTGGGGTAAGGTCTCCCTCTACGAGTGTCTCCTCCATCAAGCTTTTCGCTTCTTCCTCCGAGGAGATTATATGATGTTGGTTGTGAAGTTCAAACATCAACTTACAAGGGAACCCCCACCAATATCTGATCTTTCGGGCCCTCAACCAGGATGTCACCCTCTGCAGGCGCCGTCTGCGTGCAAAGGTGTAAGGGGCCAGATCTTGAAACAGTTGGATCCTCTCTCCCTGGAATCGTATTGAGTCTGAGTCTCTGGCTGCTGCCATAATATCTTCCTTCTGGCGGTAAAAGTGCATCCGGGTGAGCACGTCTGGGGATAGATTTCTCTTCATTTGGGCCGAGGAGTACACTCGATGGGGTTCTATCTAGCTTTAAAGCCCCGTCATGTGGCAGTTCCAGGAGGGCCCTGAACAGCGTCTCAACGTATTCTGGCAAATATCGGTCGGGAATATTCCGGGGGACCCCGCGGAGGCACACGTTGTTTCGTCTTGACCTATTTTCTAAGTTGGCCTGTTTTGCCCAGATGTCTTCGAGGTGCTCCTCGATAGCCTTAACTCTTCCCGCTAAGGCTTCGCTGTCATGGGATTGCACGCAAATGACATTCTCCAGGTCGTTAACTCTAGATTCCAGTCCTCCAAGGTGGGCTGTGAGGTCTGCAAGAGATTGAGTCTAGGAGTCCTTAGAGGTCTTGATTTCTTTCTTAATTTCCTGCGTGATGTCTTGTTTAAAGTATTTAAACATCCCATCCAAGTCTTCCCTTGACACCGACATATCTGCGGGCAGGTTCGGGGCTGGGTGGATTTCAGCCGTGATATTGTGTACAGGAGGCGGGTCTTCGGGGTTGAGGTGTTAGATATGCTTGAATACCGTGTGTCGTCTTTTTGCCCGAAGCTTTGGACGTCCCCTGTCGGGCTGCCGGTGTCGCTTATTTGGCTTCCCAGGGCCACCCGGAGCACCCGGAGGGAGAGGCATGCAGGAGCTTGCAGCGTGTGCTTTAGTGTTGTTGTGCGCCTTACAGAAAGTGGGAGGCCCTGGAGAAGTTGTAATGAGTCTTTCTCTCCCCGGCTCTACTCTTGAGAAGGAAACTCCCTCCAGTCCCAGACCACAGCCCCCACTCTGTACTCACTCCGTGCCCCGAGGCCCAGCACTCACCCTTATTTAGGTTCTTCGTACTCCTCCCCTCGGCTCTCGAGGTGTCTCCACTGTTTTGTAGGTAGTCCCTCCGGGGACCCTATGTGCCTCCGCAGCCTCTCCCCCAGTTTTAGGCCGCAGGAGGTAACCCCGTCACTCTCTGTCCCGGTTCTTCGCACCCGGGGGCCAGCGCCGTATAGAGATTAACGCTGAAGAGGGAGTGGGTGCTCCCTTCCTTTTAGGCGTTCTGGTTTTGCTGGTGGGGGGGGGGCCTCTTCGTTGTGGATCCGGAAGCCGCCCAGCCTTCGGGGCTAATGGAGCAGCGTGGATCCCCCTCCTTTCCTGCCCTCCTGTGAGTCCCGATAAGGCGGTGGGGACGCCCCCCCCCCCGAGACTCCGGCCGTGCCGCTGTGGGGTCTCCTCACTGCAGTGCTGGAGCCGGACTCCGCCCACCCTCAGGCCCAGCGGCGCCACAGGGATCCAACTTCGCTTCGCTGTCCGATGACACCTAGAGCATCTCTGCTGTTCCCGGGGCCAGACCGCTCTTCAACTGCTCTTCGTCCAGCGAGACTCTCACGGGGACTCGTCACGCTGCTGCCGGGACCGAAGAGGCAGCGGGGGTCCGCCTTCCTCTCGCCGACCTCTCTGTGCTGATTACCGGGTCCTCCCGCCGTCGGACCTACGGCTCGGCTACTCTCGTCCCTGGAGCCGCTTCTCCTCCTCTCCGGAGACTCTTCTGATGTCCCAATCCCCGTTCAGTCTCCCCAAACTTGCGGGGCTCTCTGCCATCCACCCGGTCTTCTTTCTCTGATCAGTTTCAGTCACGGCCAGCTGCGGGGGCCCCCGCGATGTCCCTGCTTAGCCAAGGGATCTTCTGCTCAGGGGCTGCCCGGGATGGCGCGCGCCACCGTTTTCCACTTTCCGGTTGCCAAGTTCCTTCTCCCGAAACTGCATCATCCTGGGGATTTTAAGCCTCGGAACTTCGACAGTTGCTTGGAATACATGTCATCTTTGTTCTGGGTAATTTGTAGGGCGAAAATCCTGTTATTAGAGGAAGAAATCGCATGGCTTGGGCGCTACGGCATGGAGCTCAGGGGAAACACGTCTGCATGGCGTGTCGCCTAGCCACGCCCCTGGCATTTTTTCTTTTTTTTAAATGAGGTTGCCAGTGCAGGACATCTGTAGTGCTGCAACTTGATCCTCTCTTCATACTTTATTGCCTGGACTCTGCGTTGAGTCAGAAGGCGAAGTTCGGGAAAGCTGTTTGCCACAGCATGAACGATAAATTCTCTGCTCCCACTTCCTGCATCATACTGCTATGGGAGTCTTATTAAAGATGAGGAATACATGGGAGGACATAATCAATTTGAAGAACATATTACTTACGCCTGCTAATGTTCTTTCGACTGGATGTTCCTCCCAAGTATTCCTCATCGCCCCTCCCATCCTACCCTTCTTCCTTCGAGAGAATTTCTGTGCATTAGTCCTTCCTTTCTTCCAACGTCTTGGCGCCATATGGCTTTACAAGCGGGGGTAAAAATTAAGAACTGAACGAACGGATGCAGCCGTCGAGGGGTATGAGTCGACGACGAACGGTGCCCTATAATGAAAGAAGTTTTCCAAACAGAATATATCAAAGATGAGGAATACATGGGAGGAACATCCACTCGAAAGAACATTACCAGGGGTAAGTAATTTGCTCTTCTCAGGACCTCTAGAGGTGAGAACTCTTTTGCAGTTGGTGCAATTATATGTAAGTTCTTATACCAAACGTATACAAGGCAGGTGGGGACGGCATCTGATGGCTAAATTCCTTGCATACTTTTCCTGCAGCCATTGCAGTTTAAAGTGTTTAAGCCTATTCCTTTTTCCTGTGAAAAGATTTGTCTGGCGTTGTTTGTTTTGTTTGTTCATTTTAATGTGTGACACTATCTGATGACGTCTATGGTACTTTGAAAGCTCATGCATTTTGCCATCTCAGCATAACCTTTTTCAGACTAACTGAAAATATTATCAAATCTTGGTTTGTAACATATTGGAAAGTACAAGTTTAGACAGTGGGAGATTCAACTGGACTGCAAGTCCTACCCCTCTCTAGGAATGCCGGCCAGGAAGAGGACAGCAATTGAGGTTGATGACCCCCTGCATGTCCATTGGCCTGCAGTCTCCTCAATTACTCGCATACTATTTACATTCAGCTGATCTGTAGACCCATCCATAACCATACTGTTATGGAGATGGGGGATCAGGTCCCAAGATACCCTGCATTCTCACTACCTCAGTCCTGGCCCTGCGAAGGCCCCCACTAACAGGCATGACATACCACCTCCTCTACCCCAATGCACACAAAGGCCCTGGAGAAGTCAGGAAAGGGACAGTAATTGCTTAGAGAGTTAGTGGTTTTTCTGCAATTTCATAGTTCTATACAGTACAGATTAGTTGCTTACACCTCACACGAGCTAGTGTCCCTTTTGCAAAATCAGACCCTCGTGCTCCCCTGGGTCCCACCTAGGTTCGTTCTGTCGCTAGGAATCTCACATCAATACCGTGTGAGCAAGTACACTGCAGGGGAGAGGGTTTTGAGAGTAGAGGAATTAGATTGTAATTTTAGTGATCAAGAAAAGGAAATAATATTCATACAATATATTTAAGCTCGAAATATTGCAGGACGGGGTGACATATAGATTAGAAGATTATTACATAAATTGCTTTATAGCCCTTGCCCCTGTTTTCCATGAATTCAGATGTGTTCGTTCAAGGCCTAAGATTTCAGAAGCGAAATCCACAAACGGCAACACATGGAAACATCGAAAGAAGTCTATCATTCTCCAGCATGGGGTCTGGCATGGATTCACATGCTCATGAATATTCCCCGTCGTCAGGCTGGGAATCCTCGGTAAAGAAAAAAATCAGTTGAAGTTTTGTTTTTGAACTGTCTTTCTCCTAATAACCAATCACTGGTCTCTGGGTCATACTGCCCCCAGCCAATGAATGCCCTCTACCTAAGCCCCTCCTCAGGCAGCCATCTTCAGATTTTTACTGCACGTTCAAGTGTCGGGAGTCCTCGTGCTTAGCTCTCGAGCTTTTACTGCGTATTGCGTTTTTTCAAAGAGTTTACTCTTATTTTTTCGGTCAAATCGAGCCTCAAGCTCCACTGATTCATCTTCCGATTAACGGGGACCCGTTTTGTAAATCTCTACGCCCCTCAGGGGGAATTTTTGTCGAATTTCACTTCTTGGAGGATTCAGGAAGATCTTTGAGGCCTACCACGCGTGGACCTGGCTGAAGACAAAGGAGACTCGACGGCCGTTGGATAAAAGCTGTTAAGGATCTGCCCAGGATGTGGACTACAGACGTCTTCAAGGAAAGTCGCACGTGGAGGAGGACTGTGCGTTCTGCAAGGACATGTCCATCTGTACCAATGAAGGACTGTCGCAAACGACTTGCTGAATGGCTGGCGGCGAAGAGCCCGGTGGCAAGTGAGCCCCAGCAATGTACTTCGCCCAAGAAGTCGTCTGAGCGGTCTTCTAAGACCTTTGAGGGCGCTTCAGCGACGGGGGCCCAACATAAGGCAAAGCACTGTGAGTCCACGGGCATCGGGAGCGCGTTGGTACGGGCTATGCGGCTGCCAGGCCGGGCGCAGCAACGGCGTCAACTACGAGCCAACGCTCCGGCTCAACGAAGAGGAAGTCGGAAAACCTGGGTAAGCTTCGGGAGAAGCGCCGTTCAACCCCGACAGAGAAAGCCAAGGGGGAGCGAGGCGGTGACCCTTCCCCCCACGGTGAAGGCCTCAGACGCACCGAAGGTCGTGAAGGCCCAGATTCACCTGGCTAAGGCTTCGATTGAGGGAGTGGCAGAGTCCCTTCAGAAGCCCGCAGATGTGGCCCTGTGGAGATGACCTCCAAGCCAAGAGTTTCCCTGCCCTCCCAGAGGGAATCATCTTTCCTGCACATCGAAAAGACCCCAATGAAGTACCTGGCTGAGAAGAAGGGGGTGGGGCGCAATAGTCCTACCAAACTCTGATATCTCCTCTGAGGATGAGCTGTCGGGCCTCATGTCAGTCCTGGACAAGAAATTCGTCGAGGTTAGGTCCTACGGGAAGGACCCAGATGAGACGGACGTGGAGAGCGACGGGAAACGGCAGATCGATGAGGAGCCGGAGGCTACCACGCCGCTGCCAACGCTCTCGTCGCAGCCGCTGCAACCACTGACGGACAGGTTGGAGGACATCTTACTAGCCTGGAAATGGTGGCAACAACGGATCAGATCTCCCATTGCCCCCACCCGGGCTTCTCCTCCCGACGAAATTGGCTAATTTCACGCCATGATCGCTAGGGCCTCAGAGCTTTTTCAGCTATGCCCCGATGAGCAGAAGGAGGGATTCCTTTATCAGCGACGAGAGGCCAAGAGGAAGACCGTGCTCTTGGTCCCGCTGTTGCACGACATCTGGGACGAAGGGCTGGGCCTCCTGAAGAATGTGGACCGTCGGGATGCCTTCCTCTCAAGCGGAGGTGAGTCCATCCGCCCCCACCCTTCCATCCTTCACCTCCATCCCCTCCGTCGAGGGACGAGACGGAGACAGCGACGGGTCATTTCATCAGCGGTGATGACCATTAAAGCGGCCAACGCTCTCGCTATCGTGGCCCGCTACGATAGGGAGCTGTGGTTTAAAATCGGCCCCCTACTGGACATCCACCCAGACGACAAGAGGGCAGAGGCCCTTGAAATCTTGCAAGAAGGCGAGGTGGCTTCGGACCACGGCATCCTGTTGGCCACGGACATCACAGACACCTGCTTCGGCCAGATGGGCAACATCGTTTGCCGGTCTGGTTGGCTCAGGGCCACTGACTTCCGCCAGGACGTACAGACGAGGGTACTGGACATGCCCTTTGACGGGAACAACTTGTTTGGCAAGGCAGTGGACGAGTCACTGCAGGCCATCAAGGCAGACACCGAGACGGCCTGTGCCTTGGGCACGCTGCATCAACGACGGATCAACGGTCGTCCTTTCGGCCCTCCAGAGGCAACTCACAAGGTGCCTCTAAAGGATTCGGCGGCAGCTCTTCTTCATACCGTCAGGCGGCCCGTTCTTCTTCCCAGGAAGCCTACAGAGGCCGCAGCAAGGCCAGAGGACATGGTCGTCGTTGCCAATGGGCCCAAGGTGGTAAGGCCTCAGCGAAGCAGGACTGAACCGGCCGTGACATCGGGCCCCCACCCGAGCACCCTGGTGGGAGGCCGGCTGGTGATCTTCGTTGGCGTGTGGAAGTCCATCTCCACCGACCATTGTGTGCTGGATGCCTTAGCCCACAGACATACCCTGGAGTTTCAAAGGAAGTGTCCCTGTTTCCAACCTGTGGCCAGGAAAGTAAACCACATACTTCTGGAGGTACGAGCCGTGCTAAAAAAGGGCTCAATAGAACTTGTCCCAAAGAGGCTTCGTGGCTCCGGAGTATACTCGCAGTACTTCCTTGTCAGAAAGAAGACCGGGGGTTGGCGACCCATTCTAGATCTTCGCCGCCTCAACAAATACATAAAATCGCAGACGTTCCAGATGGTCACCCTCCAGCATGTGCTGGGACAGCTGGAGGAAGGCGACTTCCTGTCATCGCTGGACTTGGAGGATGCCTATTTCAACATCCCCATTTGCAAAGGACATCGAAAGTTTCTGCGCTTCGTGGTCCAAGGGCGGCACTACCAATTTAAGCCCCTCCCCTTCGGCTTGAAGTCGGCCCCAAGGGTTTGCACCAAGTGCCTGGCACGGGGCCGGCGCGGCTGCGCCTGCAGGGGATCCACGTCTACCCATATCTGGAAGATTGGCTCATCCGAGCGAAGTCAAAGGAACTCGCCGTCGGACAGACGGCAAGGACCGTCCGTCTGCTCACGGAACTGGGGTTCTCGATAAACTATGCAAAGTCCTACTTGGAGCCATATCAGGATGCTCAGTTCCTGGAAGCCAGACTCAAGAGTGGCACGCCTGGCTGTGCCATCGGAAGACAGGATAAAGGCCATCCTGGGCAAGGTACAATGGCTATTGACCATGAAGATTGCCAGGGTGAGGTCCAAGTCCCTGCTCGACATGATGTCGTCATACATCTACCTCGTTTGGCTTTGCAGGCTGCGGATGTGGCCGCTGCAGGAGTTCCTCAACGGCCCTTAGATACAAGCGACGGGAAGCTTTGAGGACAAGATCACCCTCAACAAGACATTCTGTTAAGCAATCCGATGGTGGGGTGGGTCCGCGCGCATCTTGCGGCGAGCACAGACTTTCAGACCCAAGCGCATCAGGAAACGGTGACGACGGACACCTCCCTGGAGGGATGGGGCGCACACACCGGCAACCTCCACGCAAGAGGCCGTTGGCTCCCTGAGGAGAAGTCGTTGCACATCAACATCCTGGAGCTCCGGGCCGTGCTTTGGGCCCTCAAGTCATTCCTTCCGTCCCTCAAGAGCAAGGTGGTGTGGGTCTTCACTGACAACACCACAACGATGTTCTACATTTGGAAGCAGGGGGGGGGCACCAGATCCCCAGCTCTATCCAAGGAAGCGCAGGACTTATGGCACTGGGCTGTCGCCAAAGGGATGTTCCTGGTACCCTTCCATCTGGCAGGAGTGAAGAACACTGTCGCCAACTCACTCAGCAGGGAGCTGCGCTCTTGCCATAAGTAGGAGCTTCAGCAGGATCAGGTGGACCAGCTGTTTCAACGATGGGGCAGTCCCCAGATCAATATGTTTGCGACGGCGACGAACACCAAGTACCAAAGGTTCGCCAGCAGGTTTCCCCAGCAGGGGAGCATGGGGGATGCTTTCTCATTCCCCTGGGACAGCCTATTTCTCTACACGTTCCCACCGCTGCTGTTGCTTCTGCGACACATCAGTCAACTCAGACAGTCCCGGTGCAGGATGATCCTTGTCGCACGGGCGTGGTCAAGGCAGATTTGGTAACCGGACCTTATGGACATGTCAGCGTCCCCTCCAGTCAAGCTTCTGACGGATGCAGATTTTCTCGCCAGGGAAGGAGGCGAGATTCTGCACCACGACCCGGGGTCGCTGAACCTGCAGGGCTGGCTCCTGCAGCGCTAGAGTTCGGAGGATACGAGATCACAGCAGACTGCAGGGAGGTACTTTCCAAGGCCGGGGCTTCTTCGACTCAGACATAAATGGAAGAGGTTCACCGTCTGGTGCAGTGCACAGAAGATAAACCCTCTACAGATTACGGCCCCTCAAGTGCTGCCGTACTTGCTGTCGCTGGCCAAGGCAGGGCTGGCACACGCTTCTATCAAGATCCATCTGGCGGCTATCCTGCTACACCAGAACTCCAGGGCGATCGTGTTACCCGTTTTCTTCCCGTCGCCTTCGTCGCCGGCTGAGAGGACTTTGCACTCGCTGGATGTGGCTAGAGCGCTGAAGTTCTACGTGGACCGCACAAAGATTTTTCGGAAGACATCACAGCTGTTTGTGAACTTTGGCCCTGTGAACCAAGGGAAGACCCTCTCCAAGGCTTCCATTTCCAGGTGGCTCTCCGGCTGCATCACGCGCTGTCACCGGTTGGCAAACGTGCCCCTGCTGGACATCTGCATGGCTGCTACGTGGAGGTTGATGCAAACCTTCACGAAATTCTACTGCGTCAACCGGGATTCCAGAGAGGAGTCCAGAGTCGGCCAAGCAGTGCTGCGCAACCTGTTCGCTTGAAGGGCAGCCTGGTGAGGACATAAGAGATGCTTAATGTTGAGCCTTCACACCTCACGTGGTTGTGCATGTGTGTACTGCTTTGTATTCTTTTATTCATGAACATGTGAAACCATGCCAGACCCCATGCTGGAAAGGAACAAGTTACTTTCCTGTAACTGTTGTTCTCCAGCATGTGTCTGGCATGGATTCACACGCGAACCCTGCCGCCTACCCCTCAGCGACTCTTCTTCTCTTGGTCCTTCTGCCACTTTACGTGCTACCAAATCTGAAGATGGCTGCCTGAGGAGGTGCTTACGGAGAGGGCAGTCATTGGCTGGGGGCAGTACGACCCAGAGACCAGCGATTGGTTATTAGGAGAAAGACAGTTCAGAAATGAAACTGAAACTGATTTTTTTCTTTACCAAGGATTCCCAGCCTGATGACAGGGAATATTCATGATCATGTGAATCCATGCCAGACCCATGCTGGAGAACAACATTTACAGCTAAGTAACTTGTTCCATTTGCATTGTTTGGCATTTTTGTTTTCTTAAAATGTTCAACATTTTTTTTTTAGCGCATAACAACCTAAAGGTGTTTTGAAGTTTGTAAAATCTACATCCAGAGATATTCTCCTATACTCGTGCGACTCCTATATGGCACACGTATTGTATTCTTTCTTGTGAAAAGCCGAGACCTAAAGTTACCTCTTGTTTACCTTATTGCAGTAATGTCCTGTCGCATGGTGTCATAGAAGGGTCTTGCATCCCTGAAACTCCACCTAGCAATCTTTTGCATACTTTGTCCTGGGCTGAATTCTTTTTCATATTGGTGATACCTGTCTATGCTTCTAAGTTGATTAAGAGCGGTTCTTTCACATTTTTGGAAATGGGTAAACCAACCTTTTCTGATATCATCTACAGAGAATAGTGGATTGTATGCCTTTAAGAGCACAATTTTACTCCCTGATCGGGGGAGTTGACTGATGTTGGCGAGGCCTGGCAACCGAGGGGAAGGAATGCTGCATCATTCTATCGTTTTCTACAGTAAAAAAACAACCAGGAATGGAAAATGGAGCTGATCCTGTTGGGAATTAAAACATGTCATATGTGATATTTAAAAAGTAGAACTTGATTGTGAACCCTAAACCCCATATGAAATGGAATAATGTGAAGCATTATCAGACATTCATGCTTCTTTGTCATAGCCTCAAGTGCTGTCTCTGGAAACACGCCAGTGAGGCAAAATAACCATTGAATCAATCTGTATTTGAATGTGATTGTTTGTTCTATATTAGCATGGCCTGTTTGTTTCTAAAGATCAAACACGAGGAATACATTACCTTTGGGCTCTTTCGTAACCATCATGTCTACTTACTCTCCACATCCCTGCTCCCACTTTAGGTACAGAAAAAGAGGATGAGGGGGATGATATGCTGCTCAAACACCGAAAGGAATTCTGGTGGTTCCCGCACATGTGGAGTCACATGCAGCCTCATCTTTTTCACAATGTCACTGTCCTGGCAGAGCAGATGAAGCTCAATAAGCAGTTTGCACTGGTAGGGGCACATTTCAGTTTTTGATAAATTGCATGTAAATAACACAAATCACCACATTACAAGTCCATTTGATTTGTACTTGCAGAAACACGGCATCCCCATAGATATGGGATATGCTGTAGCCCCTCATCACTCTGGCGTCTACCCTATCCATTCCCAACTTTATGAAGCCTGGAAATCAATCTGGGATATCCAGGTTACCAGCACAGAAGAGTACCCACACCTGCGGCCTGCTCGCTACCGCAGAGGATTCATCCATAACAGGATCATGGTAAGTCTTAGCAGATGAAGGCCTTGCACAACTTGAGATATTTTGAATGTACTCCGTTTTATTGCCAAAGGACATTGTTGATGTGTGTGCAGAAAGGGCAAAAATGTATGTCAACACGCTACTCTTGTTAAAGACATAAACTCTGCTATCAACTTTGGGTTGGGATGGAAAATGAAATTGCACAGTCCATTGGAAATTTACATTTATTTGAATTTGTCTGATGAGCAACCTTCTCCCAGAAGCTGCGCCCAGTTCCACCCAACTCATGTATAATGAAAAGCAACCACAGGTGGGAATTCCGTTTCACCAGAACTACGAGAACAACAACTTGGGCATTTAAACAAAAATGGCATTGTAATGAACAGTACAAACCACACTGAAGGTAGATTGTCGCATGACCAGCCCATGCATTGTCCCAAAACATAGCACAATTTAGAATAAACCTAAGGAATGCCGAAAGTCTGCAATACACTGTACTACTTGCAATCCGACTGTCAAAATGCTCAACATTTTTCTTAACAAGAGTTGCTCTCAGATCCAGTCATACCAACTTACTCTTACGTAGCCTCATGCACAACAAGCAACAGCAGCACATCGTCGCACCCTTTGTGATGCTTAGAGTGAGCAACACAATGTGTGCAGCTAATTAACCACTGCAAAACCCAACCCTTCTCTGGCCGTTCAGAACATGATTTGGTGAGAAAATACTCACTCCACCCTCTCAACCTTTGTAATATCTAGAAGGCTAGCTAACATAGCGCACAGCAGATAGCTTTTAACACAGAACGCTTAAAATCTATGTAACCCAGATTGTGCACGTGCCTGCTTAGGAAATATGGAGTTCGACAGATAAGACGGCAGACATATCAAATCTATCTGAAGTAAACCAATACAGGACTCCATATCTGAATCATAGAAATGTATCCATGATACATAGAGCCACTGAAGATTAGGGTTTTTCCTTTCTATTTCATTTTTTTAATGTTTATTCTGGCCGTTAACCTGCCTTCTAGAGGATTTTGCAGATTGGTGATCCAAAGTATTCTAATACTGACTCTCAGAATTACACATTTTTATCATCATCATTTCAGCCACTAGATTACATTTGCACTATAAACTCAAAGTAAGATGAGGAAAAATAGGCCCTTTTACACAAGAAGAGGAGGTGGACAAAAAAAATGTTTTGTGACTGGCAAAAAGCGGAAACTGGAAGAGTAAGCCGCCTCATTGTGGAGCAAATATAGACATGTCGGTGACTTGAAGCAAATGTACCAACAGATTACTGAAATCATACCAATAACCAAATTATGATTACTTAAAAAAAAAATACTCTATTTCTGATGTTTGTTAATTTGCTTAGAATCACATGCTGTGCATAGGTCCGACATCCAGTGGTCACTGTGGAGTATTGCATTTTGTTTTTCGTAGTCGAAAAGGGGACGTCGACAAGGCGTGTCTGTAACACTATCCCTACAGTGTCGTGTGTTGTACCCACAATCCCTCACGCGTCGAGGTCCCTCAGATTGTTTTTTTCCGCCCAGCTACTGGTCGCCTTTACGCGGAGCTCCTCGAGAGACATTGCAGATTTCATCTCCTCGACCTTTGGTCGTTTTCCTATATTAATATAGAACATATCAATCCCCCCCTCGACGCTGTTGTGTAGCTGTCTCCGCCGAGCAAGATCTTCGACGGAGGGGACGAGCGGAGGAGATCCTTCGGCGTTGCCGAACACGTGGCCTGGCCTCGCAGGCCAAATACAGTAGGGAGAGTGGGGGTCGTGGGATATCTCTATTCTTTTCTGAGAATGCCTTTCCTTTTCCCCTTCCTTTCCCTTGGGGTGGTTATCACGTTTTATTGCCTCGGCTATGGAGAGGACACCCTTTAGGTTTTGCCCACTTTGCAAGGGCAAGTTTACTTGGAAGGACAAGCATTCACGGTGTAACCGCTGCTTGCCCCTCGATCACAAGGAGGAAGGTTGCACGGCTTGTCGGCTTCTTAAGCCGAAGACTCTAAAAGACCGTAGGGTCAAAAGGTGGGCGGCCTACGCTATGTCGAAGGCCGACGCTCCACCCACCGTCGCTACCTCCGACAGTGACGAGGAACGTGATACCACGACCTCCGCTACGGAAGTCGTAAACCCCCCTAGAGAGCGCACACGCGCTTCGTCGTCTGTCCCCGGCCCCGACGGGCTCGGCTCACGCCCTGCTTATGGGGATGAACACCCCGGCGACACTGACGCACACAAGACCACACATAAGCACACAACCCATGGCTCTTCTTTGCCGAAGGCAAAGAGAGCATCAGCGCCCAAGGAGACGCAGGTTTCACCGGCGGCCTCCTCGGACCGTTCGGGTTCGAAACCCCTCTCGCAGCCGCGACCAGCGACTGGGCTTTCGGCAAATAAGGGCGCCGCCCCCAAATCATCGGCCGGAGCGCATCAGCAGAAAGCGCATGCCGCCGTAGAGCGTTCGACACCCATAACGTCGAAACCACAGCTCTCCGCTGACAAACGAGTCGCTGAGAGCTTGGCGAGGATCGTGGTAGCCGACGCCCACAAGCGTACGCCGAAAGACACGTCGAGCGCTACGCAAAGGTCGAAAGACACGCCGAAAACACAGGGACGATCTCCTTCAGTCGAAGGGATTCCCAGCACACCTGAAGGCTTTTCGGAGGGCGACGGGACACTTTCCTCGACGTTATGGGAGAGGTCGAGCCGTTTTCAGCTACAAGACACCAATTTTCCCCCGCTAGACCGCTCAGGGGTACCCCATGAAACCATGGAAAGGCTCCATCTCTGCATGGAAAGAATGGAGAGGTTTATGAATGCCCAAAACCCTCCCACTCCAAAGAGAATAAGAGAAGGGCCTCAGGAGGACCCCAGGGCCAAAATTCCAAGATTAGGCAATCCCCACCAGGACACAGCCTCAGACTTCCACAGTGTGTATGACCTCACTGGGGAAGAACATTATTTTGAGGAAGAGGATGATTTTATGGAAGAGGAAGACGGACGGAACCAGGAGGAAGGTCTGGAAGACAGCCCAGACTTGGTAGGAGAAGGTTTCGGAGAAAATCCAGAAGAAGGACCTTCTCACCCCTGGCAATCACCATCAATATATTCCGACACTGATGTCCTGAACCTAAATCCTCCTGACATTTCACCTGTTAGAAACACGTCTCCCATTGACGATCAACCCACATTTAATGCCCTGTTGCGCAGAGCAGCAGCACACTTCGAACTGGACACTGGGGAGCTCTCCCCTGAATTAGACTTTGTAGAAAGGGTAATTAAGGAGAAACCCCCGGTCAGTTAGACAATTCCCCTCCTCGCTTCAGTGAGGAGAAGAATCATCCCTTCGCTGTCCACACCCGCACTAATCAGAGGGGTCAATCCTAGAATTGAAAAACTTTTCACTCCTTCACCCTCAGACCCACTGTACATCAGGGAACATTCCATTCCGGATTCCCTGGTGGTAACCAACACAAGAAAGAGGGCAGGAGTACCACTTTCCACCAGTGAGGCACCACCTGACAAGGAGGGCAAGAGGTTAAATGCCCTTGCAAAAAGAATTACATCCTCGGCCGCCTTTTCGGCAAGAATTGCCAACAACAATTCTTTGCTCGCTAGCTATGCGGACGCGCAGTGGGCCAAACTGCGCAAGGACGCCGAAGAAGCGCCGGAACCTTTACGTACACGCCTGCTTTCAACTATTGGCGAAGGAACCCAGGTCAACCAGAGTATTGTAAAGAGCTCTCTGGATGCGGCAGAAACTGCGGGACGTTCCCTAGTTCAGGGAATAGTCCTAAAACGACACGTATGGCTACGCAACTCAGGGTTCAAACCGGAGACACAGGCGTCTTTAATAAATAAACCTGTTGAAGACTCAAACCTCTTCGGGAAAGCGGTGGATGAGGCTCTGGAGATGGCTAAAAAAGAGTTCGATACGATCAAAACTCTTGACCAAATCTCTAAGCCTGCTACCAGGCGCGGCTATGGCAATAAACGCTTTTTTCGTGGCCAACGCCAACAACAAAACCAGCAGCAACAGTACCCTGCCACCAATTTCCAGACCAATAGTGGCCAGTACAGCCAAAGAGGACAGCGCCGGGGCAAAGGAAGAGGGCGAGGGTCCACCCCCAGAGGATCCCAAGCCCCTAACAACACCGGTCGGGGGCCGGATAACATCCTTTCTTCCAGCATGGGAGGGTATAACGTCAGACCGCTGGGTACTTTCCACCGTAGCCCACGGATACTGCATCGAATTCAACAGTTCCCCAACATACAAACCCCCGAGGGGACGACACATGTCACCGGAACATCTTGCCATCCTTCTACAAGAAGTACAGCAACTGCTGGAAAAAGGAGCCATAGAGGTTGTGCCTCTATCTCAGGTAACGGAAGGTATTTATTCAGTGTACTTCCTTGTACCCAAAAAGGATCTAACCATGCGCCCTGTATTAGATCTGCGGCCAGCGAACAAGTTTGTCAAACCCCAAAAGTTTCGTATGGTGACCCTACAGGAGGTGATCCCACTGCTATCACAGGGAGATTACATGACAACATTGGACATGAAAGATGCATACTTTCATATTTTAATGTTGCCAGCGCACAGAAAATACCTCCGGTTCATGATAGAGGGCAAACACTACCAGTTCAGAGTGCTACCCTTCGGCATAGCATCAGCACCGAGAGTATTCACAAAGGTACTGGCAGTGGCAGCGGCCCACCTGCGCAGGTTCTTACCTCGACGACTGGCTCATAACAGGGGATTCTTACGAAACATGCTTCTCCAATACCCAAAAGACGGTAGACCTTTTGTTCCAGTTGGGCTTCTCCATCAACGAAAAGAAGTCCAGCCTAGACCCCAGCCAAATCAAACAATTCCTAGGGGCTCTAAT